>NW_005353789.1:788691-797263 GCF_000412655.1 Myotis brandtii | reverse complement strand
ACTGAGTCTGCCCCCTGAGTGTGTCCCTTATGGATCTGAGGAGTTGTAATCTGGATGGTCCCACTCTGACCACTGGGTACACTGGCTCTTGGATCTCTAAGGAGGTGCTAATCTAGCCTCTGCCTGAGGCTACCCAGCAGGAGCTTAGCTGTGAAGGAATGCAAGCTGCTGTGGGGCCTTGGGCCAGCTGCAGTTGGTTAGGTAATTTTCAGATTGCAAAGGGCCAGGCCTTTCATATGCAAAAGCCAGTGCACAGCTTGGGCGGGGCGGGGTCCCAGGGGATCAACAGGGCAGAGCAAGCAGCTATGGCTGATCCTCAGTCCTACCCTAAGAGGCCCCGCTTCTCAATGTCCCGGTAATCACTGCAAGCACTTCTGAGAGAAAGCCGCCCTCCAGGTCCCACTGATGTCAGACAGTAGCCTCTCCCCGTATGAGTCTGGGTCAATATTTACATTCTGACAGCTGGGATCACTTAGATCTATGTTAATGAGGCACACCTGCTCTTACTTGGACGTTGAAACCTGTTTTATATAGGCTGTGCTGCCTTTTCATTGGTGGTAAATGTAATCTACTCTTATCAGTGAGAAATTTTACTGTGTATCTTGGGCTTTACTTCCAGCAGCAATTTCCCCCTCAGGTAAATGGAAATGATTAGACGACTTATTCTTGAGTGGGTCAGAATGAGTATGTGTGTGTATATACCTGACACTTAGAAAGTGCCGTAAGATTATCTTTGTTACTATTATTATTAAAGCTATTCATTCCATATTGATATATTCTGTGAGTTGGAAGTAAGTTGAATATGTCTTCATGGCTCAATGCTTTTTGCATTTTTTTTATAGGTTTGGAGAAAGTAAACTAGCTTATATTTTTCCCCATGCTTGCTTTCCCTTATGTTTTGTTGAACAAAATAAGTGCATTAATTATCAGAAGAGAGATAGTTTTCATGTATTTACAGACACCTGAAACTTAAACATTTACTTTCCTAGTTCTGAATTTCAGATAAACAATAGTACCTATATTATTGTGTGCTCCAGTTATTTATTGCTGTGTAACAAACCCAAAACTTAGTGGTGTAAAACAGCTATTATTTTTCAGGATTCTTTGGGTTAACGGGGCTGTTTTGCTGGTCTTGTGTGGGCTCACTCATGCTGGTGCAGTTAGATGGCGGCTTAGCTGCTGTTGGGCTACAATGGACCCTCATACATCTCTGGCTGTTGGCTGGGTCTCTTTCTCTATGGTCTCTCATTCAATGGTTTAGTCGAGGCTTCCTTACAGGACCAAGAGGGTCAGAGTGGAAGCTGCAAAACCTCTTACGGCTAGCCTTGAAAGTCTCACAACATCAGTTCTCAAGTATTGATCAGAGTAAGTCACAAGGCCAGCTCCGATTTATGGAAGGAGTGGCCAAGTTACATTGCAAAGGTGCATGGTCAGAGGGAGGCATAATTCATTGGAGGCCAATACTGTAACAGACTACCCCGTGGTTTATTGTGAAGAGTAATTGAAATAATATGCTTGATAACTGATAGCCAGTGCTTTTTGAAGAAATTGTTGGCCTTGCCTGCAGTACATATCTGGTCCTATCCGAGCAAGAACATGTCTGGGTATTTATTTTCATAATAAAACAGTTCCTCCAGCTACATGTTTTATGAAAGAAACACTCCTGAAATATATCAGTAGTTTTGTGGTTTAATTAGGATCTAGTAACACAGGGTTCTATATTAAGGGATGATGGAGAAAATGTCTCTAGAATATTGATACTGTATATTCTCACCGATTAGCAGGATATCTATAACAGAGTAGTCATTCAATAACTAGTGATTGATTCAATAAATGCTAGAAAGGTGCAGAGCTTAAATTTGAATCTAAGTTTCCTATTCTAAAAACCACATTTTAAACCTATCCTTTTGTTGCCAAAACTTCAATTAAAAATGCTTTTCTATAACTATGAATGGACACAGTAGTTGTAAAATTGACATAATTGGCCATATGAAAAGCATTTTTGCAAATTTTGTACACTGCTTTTGTTTATTTTAATTTTCTTATTATTTTTTAAAATACATTTTTATTGATTTCAGAGAGGAAGGGGGAGGGAGAGAGAGAGAGATAGAAACATCAATGATGAGAGAGAATCATTGATTGGCTGCCTCCTGCACGCCCCCTACTGGGGATCGAGCCTGCTATCTGGGCATGCGCCCTTGATCGGAATTGAACCCAGGACCCTTCAGTCTGCAGGCTGAGGCTCTGTCCACTGAACCAAACCAGCTAAGGCTTGTACACTGCTTTTGTACATATATGCATTGTGTTTGTTTTCTCATATAAAATTTTAGAAGGGGAGGAGCTCCTTGAGAGAGAACATTTCAGTGATAGCTGTTATGATAGCCTGTCTTATTCACTTAGCTAAAATCTATTTGGATTTTTAAAATTCATTTAAAATGTTATTTCTTTTTTGTTGTTAAATCCTCAACCTAGGATATTTTTTCCATTGCTTTTCAGAGACAGTGGAAGAGAGGGAGGGGATGAGGGAAGGAACAGGGGAGAGAGAGAGAGAAAGAGAGAAAGAGAAGAGGAAAGAGAAAGAAAGATCGATGTGAGAGAGACACATCGGTTGGTTGCCTCCCGCATGGGCCCCATCCGGGGGTGGGTAGGGAACCCACAACCCAGGTA
Source organism: Myotis brandtii (assembly GCF_000412655.1). NCBI lineage: Eukaryota > Metazoa > Chordata > Mammalia > Chiroptera > Vespertilionidae > Myotis > Myotis brandtii. The sequence goes on along the minus strand of NW_005353789.1, from coordinate 794,596 downwards.
TGTGCCCTTGACCGCGAATCGAACCTGTGACCCTTCCTTGTGAGGCCTGACACGCTAACCACTGAGTACTGACCAGGGCCAAATGCTATTTCTTCCTAAAGTCTTCTGTGAACAACCCCCAATGTACATTCATACCCATATACACACACGACCTGGTTAGTTGCTCTTCTTTTTTTAAAAATATATTTTCATTGATTTCAGAGAGGAACGGAGAGGGAGAGAGATATAGAAACATCAATAATGAGAGAGAATCACTGATTAGCTGCCTCCTGCACACCCTTCACTGGGGATCAAGAACATAACCTGGCATGTGCCCCAACCAGGAATCGAACCCTGACCTCCTGGTTCATAGGTCAATGCTCAACCACTGAGCCATGCCGGCTGGGCTCTATTTATTTTTTTACCTTTACCATAGAGGTTGGAGTCTAGGTATTTGTTGAGTTAATTCTATAGAACTAGAAGCTTTTATGTTTTTCTTTTCTTTCCAGTTCCAAGGTATGAAGGGTACAGAGGAAGATATTGGACCTTTGGAGTCTAAACATTTCATTTTATAAACAGCTGTTAGCCTGGAGAAAGGAAAGTAATGTCAGGCCTTTTAGCCACTTCTGATTATTAGAAAAGCTGGTTTGCAGAAAAGAAAATAGACTCCTCTGCCTTACAGAGGTAGACTTTGAATTAGAATGGAATAGAACTGTTGAACAATGGAGGATACACACACACACTCGCACACACCACTACCACCACCCCCTCCCCAACCCCCCACACCACTCCCAACCGCCCACACCACTCCCAACCCCCCCATAGGCTGTATAACCTTAAAGGCCCCTTGTAACTCAGATTCTTGGCCCTTTTGTTATTCCCATACTCAGCAGTTTAGTGGTTCCCATCTCAAGAGTGAAGTTCCCTGACATTTAAGGTTTATTCTGTGCCAGGCGCAACTTTACTTCATTTTCAATAATCCTTTAAAAATATTATATTACATATAAGAAAACTGAAGTACAGAGGTGAAATACCTTGCTCCAAGGTCATGTAGCTAGTGGCAAAGCCAGAATATAGCCTGCTTGGCTCATAGCCCTTAATTCTAAACACATCTTCCTTTTTGGCCCTGTACTGTTTTCACCAAACTGGACTACATTTCAGATAGTGATTTTTGTGTGTGCCTAGAATGCCTGTCTTCTCTCCATTCTTTCCCCCTTACACTAATGTTGAAATATTTAGAATGCTTAAAGATCAACCTCATTAGGAAATTCTCTCCCCTAAAAAATTATAACCTGTTTTTAAGATTTTTGTCTTTAATTTTCGGCAACTTCATTATGATGTGTCTGTGTGGATTTGTTTTTGCATGTCTATGTCAGTTAGCTTTTGCTGTGAAATAAAACCTCTGGAAAACTTGGTGGCTTAAAACAACATTTATTTAGCTCATAATTCTGTTGGTTGGCAGTTTGGGCTGGGCCCAGCTGGATGGTTCTTCTCAGCTCCACATGGCCTTGGTTCCACACGGGCTCCCACATGTGCCCCCACACGTGCCCCGACACGTGCCTGCAGTCAGCTGCAGGTCAGGTAGACAGCTCTGCTTCTGTGTGTTGCTGGAACAAGTGGAGGTGATTGAGCTACATATTTCATTATTTAATAGGTTAGCCTGGCCTTGTTCAAGTGGCAGCAGCAGGGTTCCAAGAGATAAAAACACATAAGGCCTCTTGAGGTTTAGTTTCAGAACAGGCACTTCACTTCTACTGCATTCTATTGGTCAAAACAAGCCCAGATCAGAGGGTGGGGAAATAAACCACTTCTTGATGTGAAGAGCTATAAAGTCACAAAGATACAGTCAGTAAAAGAACTGTGGTCTCTTTCTGTAAATGCTCCACCACATTATCCTGTGGAGCTTCATTTTATTTCTTGAATCAATAGATTGTATTCTTTCATTGTCCTGAGAAAATTTCAGCTATATCTCTTTAAATGTTGCTTCTGTTTCATTCTATTTTCCCCTCTAAGATGCCACTGAAACCTCTGTTAGGTCCTCTTACTATGACCTCTGTGTATCTCTTATCCTGTCTTCTGTACTTACCATTTCAATGCTTTATTCTGACCTGCCTCTTAGTTTATCAGTTCTTCAAATGTGCTGTTAAGAACTCCACTGAATTTTTAAGTTTGGTTATAGTATATTTTTAACATATATATTTTATATTTTATTGACTGATTTGAGAGGGGCGGAGAGGAGAGAGAGAGAGAGAGAGAGAGAGAGAGAGAGATATCATCGATTTGTTGTTCCACTTATTTATGTATTTATTGGTTGATTCTTGTATGTGCCCTAACTGGGGATGGAACCCACAACCTTGGTGTATCCGGATAATGCCCTGACCTACCTGGCTAGGGCTGGTTATAGTATTTTTGTAGTTTTATAGTTTTGGTAGTTTTTTTCAAATAACACTTTTCATGATTCCTAGTTTCTTGCCGAAACTTAAAGCTTATCTTTATCTCCATAAACATGATTGTCTTACAGTCTTTTTGATTACTCCAGTGTCTAGAGTCCCTGTTTGTTGTTACTGTCTGTTGCTTTTGTTGATTCTAGCTCATATTGTCATGTGCCTGTAATATTCATTTGTTGGGTAAATGATTTAAAATGTATTTTTAAAAACAGTAGGAGGCCTAGGATGTTACCTTTCAGAGAGGATTTTCATTTCCTTCTTCTAGGCACCTGAGGGTGCGAGCCTTAGGCTTCGGAATTTTTTGCTTTACCTTGGTGATCCTTGGAAAAGATTTTGTACCCTTATTTCTAAAGTGCTACTTGTCCCTTCCTTTGGCTGGCTAGGAACTGAGATCCCGATTCTGCAACAAATTGCAACTTGCTTCTCAATTTTTCCAGCAGATGGCATAATGTCCCAAAGCAGAACCCACCCCCTCCCCACCAAAAGTACCTCTCAGCTGTCTTTCTAGAGTCTGCAAATGCTTTCAGGCAGAAGATATTATTTATCTCTTTATGCTCCTATTCTCACCTGTTTTCTCTCTTATTTTTAAAAAAATATATTTTATTGATTTTTTACAGAGAGGAAGGGAGAGTGATAGAGAGTTAGAAACATTGATGAGAGAGAAACATTCATCAGCTGCCTCCTGCACGCCCCACACTGGGGATGTGCCCGCAACCAAGGTACATGCCCTTGACAGGAATTGAACCCGGGACCCCTCAGTCCGACGCTCTGTACACTGAGCCAAACCGGTTCGGGCTGTTTTCTCTTTTTGTTAGGATTTTATGCTGTTAATTTTTTTTTCTTTCATCTTTTTATTTATTTTCTGAGGTACGTTTGGTCTAATCAGGTAGTTCACCATTACTATAAATCAAAGATCTATTAATACATGCCTTTTTCATTCATTTTGGTCCTAAATAGTGACTGTGGTACATTTTCATGTGTATATGTTTTATTTACTTCCAATTCAAGTGCCAAAAAGTCATGAATTGACTTACTGACCTTTATTTAGTTCATATACATATGCATATACATAATAAATGCTCAATAAAAATTGTTGATAAATGGATAGGACAGATGCAAGGTGCCTTAATTAATGAAATATACTTTCCTCCATAATATTAAAATATTTTAAAATTAAAATTAATCTTAAATCGCACTCATATGTAGAATCTAAGTAATAAAATAAACTGATGAATGGGGTGGATCCAGAGACATGGAAGCATGGAACAGAGTGTGGAATCTCAGAGGGAAGGCAGGGGAGGGTGGGTGGGAGGTAATCAACCAAAGACCTTTTATGCATAACCCATGGACATAGACAGTGGGTGCTGAAGGCCTGGGGGCGGGGGGGCAGGGAGTGTGAGACTACAGGGGGTTAATGAGGCAAAAAAGGGACATGAAATACTTTCAACAATAAAGAATTATTTCAAAAAAATTGATCTTAGGGGAGGAGAGAGAGAAAGAGAGTGAGAGAGAAAGAGAGAGAGAGAGAGAAAGAGAGATAGATATCAATCGGAGGGAGATACATTAATCAGTTGCCTCTTAGTAAGACATTCAATCTCTAATATTTGGTTTCATTGTTTTATTATTATTCTAAGTGTTGGTGACCCTAGATTCATTAGGTCCACAGGAGGAAAGGGTTCTGTGTCACCTTGAATAATGTTCTCGTGCGTCTCTGTACTACATAATTGAAGGAAATAATTAATGGCTTATCATTTAAGGCATTTGAAAGGAAATTTGACTTTTTAGTTTAAATTTAAAACTACAACTTTCAAGCAAAAGTGGCACCTTAGATCCAGTAACTTGTAATTATAGATTCACTCTTTCTTGTGATGGACTAGACCAGCCGTGGGCAAACTACGGCCCGCGGGCCGGATCCAGCCCGTTTGAAATGAATAAAACCAAAAAAAAAAAAAGACCGTACCCTTTTATGTAATGATGTTTACTTTGAATTTATATTAGTTCACACAAACACTCCATCCATGCTTTTGTTCCGGCCCTCCGGTCCAGTTTAAGAACCCATTGTGGCCCTCGAGTCAAAAAGTTTGCCCACCCCTGGACTAGACACTGACTAGAACCTTTAAAAAGACGAAATCTGTGGTGTACTATAAAGAAAACCAGAAAAGAAAGCACTAGGAAAGAGACACCAATGTAAATAGAAATGAATAAATGTCAATGTGAACATTAGTGTATATAGTGCCCTCTGAACATTTATTTTTTTGGTATTGTTTTAGGTATCGTCAGATCCTGGAAAAAGCCATTCAGTTATCTGGGGCAGAACAACTAGAAGCTTTGAAAGCTTTTGTGGAAGCAAGTAAGTGGAATGAAAATTCCATATTTGCCTTTGTATCACTGAGTAGGACTTTAAAGCTTGCCTCAGTCTTGTCTTATATCAAATTATCAATATAATTTTTATGAGATTAAATTAAATATACAGGGTGGGGTGAAGTTCATATGGAAAATAATACAGTAATTAATAAATAATAATAAAACAAGAATAAACTGTGTTTTGCATACTCACAACATTGAAATTGATGGATTTATTTTAGAATTTAAACTATTTACACCTTGATTTTTAAAAATGAATTGTCTTCAGAGTTATATTCCCAATTAAAATTTTGTGTAGTAGTTGATAATAGAAACTGATAAGAGACAATGTAGCATAGTGACAAAGAAAGTAGACTGGATTCAAATCCTAGTCTACTGTTTTATTAACTGTGTCATTTTTAACCTCTTTGTGCCTTCTTTTCCTTGTCTATACAGTGAGGATATGATATGTACCCTATAGAATTGTTGGGAGATTAAATGAGTTATTATACATAATAAAGTGCTTAGAATAGTACCTGGCATATAATAAGTGCTGTGTAAAAATGAACTGTTATTAATGTCAGGATCATTCCTTTTGAATAGGAACTAGAAATTTTCATATTTCATACACTCTCCCCCACTCCCTGACTTCAGTTATCTTGAAAATTACTCAAAATTCAGGCTCGAATTGATACTGCATTAACAATATCAGCAATACTTGATAGTACTTTACAGTTTACAGTGTACGTTCACACATAATATCTATCACACAGGTTCCTTTTAATAACCATGACTGCAGAGTATAGATATATTCTTGTATAATATATTGTAAAAAAAAAAAGTCAAGATTAAGTCACTTTTACCCCCCCAGGGACATTCAGTTAGTCAGTGGCAGAGCCCAGACTAGAAACTAATTTTTCTGATTTATTGTCCTTATTTACTTGTATTTCCCTGATAAGTGCTAGTTTGTGTAGTAATTTCTTTTTAACAGCTTTGTGTCTAATGGCACTTGTAATGAAACTGTTTTCTCAGTTACAACCAGTATTTAATAATGAATTCCAAATAATATAAACTGATTAATATATTAATACATTATAATATACTAAAGGCCTGGTGCATGAAATTCGTGCACGGGG
>NW_005353789.1:757206-788643 GCF_000412655.1 Myotis brandtii | reverse complement strand
GTCAGCCTGGCCTGCGCCCTCTCACAGTCCAGGAACCCTTGGGGGATGTTCAACTGACCTAAGTTCTTATTTGTTGCTTTTATTGGAAAGTATAAGTGGTATTCACTGTCTCTATTTGCTTTATTAAATTTCATGAAAATTATTTCACCTTTTTCTTCTTTAACTCCTTTTTGTAGCTAGGTGGGATATAAGGACATAAATAAAAATAGGGGTATTTCTGTGCCTTTGCTTTGTATAAAACTGAAGAGAAAGGAATAATGTAAAATTCTCAGCTATTAAAACTTTTTGTCAATCATTTGTATTTCTTAGAGAAGTTATGGTAGTTTTACTATTTTGTTGAAGTCATAATTCAGTATAAGGAAATTTTATTCTGTAATATAGGATGATAGGGGTGTGAAAATCCAGGAATAATGCATTGTAGGTTGCACTAATACATACAGTTTTTAGTATTAATTTTAGGTAAAGATTGCTTAATAAAAAACTTATAAATTACTCATGCCTTCTTATTTCTTATTTTTTTGACAAGTGGTAAATGAGAATGTCAGCCTTGTGATCTCTCGGCAGTTGCTGACTGATTTCTGCACACATCTCCCTAACTTGCCTGATAGCACAGCCAAAGAAATCTATCATTTCACCTTGGAAAAGATCCAGCCTAGAGTCATTTCATTTGAGGAGCAGGTAAAAAATCTAGAGCAGTGATATTTGAACTTGAGATAGTAGTAATTATTTTGAGAGATATTATTACATTTTTAAAGGAGATTATCATTCATTTTCATCTTGTCAAAATTGCACTAAACAGCATTTTACAATATATAATAAAATAAATATTAGGATATTGTAACTCCAGCTGACATTTGCCTATTTATTACAATTTTATTTTATGCACCAAATATTACTCTTTAGACAGTTTTTAAAAATCAGTTAAATTCTTTTTTTTTTTTAATATATTTTATTGATTTTTTACAGAGAGGAAGGGAGAGGGATAGAGAGTTAGAAACATCAATGAGAAACATCGATCAGCTGCCTCCTGCACACTCCCCACTTGGGATGTGCCCGCAACCAAGGTACATGCCCTTGACCAGAATCGAACCCGGGACCCTTGAGTCCGCAGGCCGACGCTCTATCCACTGAGCCAAACTGGTTAGGGCTTAAATTCTTAATTATGCTGAAAATATAGGAAAACTCCAGCATTATCTATGCAGTAGCATAAAAGCAAAACTTCATATTTAAACTAAATTATAGCCATAATCCACATTGTATGAAGCAAAACTTCATATTTAAACTATATTATTGCCATAATCCACATTGTAATGTGCTATTTCAGTTTACTGTTTTGTTATTCTATCAATACAAAATTAATAGAAAAATTTGGGTGGTCTAGGTAAATTTTTAATAATTATACTTGCCAGCTTGCTATGTTGAATGAGACAATTGTTACAATACAGTTATCTGTTTATTTTAATTAGTTAAATAATAGCAATTGATATAACATGTGTATCTACTATTTCAGGTTGCTTCCATAAGACAGCATCTTGCATCCATATATGAGAAAGAAGAAGATTGGAGAAATGCAGCCCAAGTGTTGGTGGGAATTCCTTTGGAAACAGGACAAAAGTATAATAAATAGTGGATATTGGATGGATATATATGTATCCATATGTGTATATATACACGTAACATATAAAGGATATGTATAATTGTTGATTATATTTTTCCTTACATTCTAGTGTTGGAAACAGATGATAAACAATTTAATAAATAAATAAATTTTGTAGTATATTAGAAGGTGATAAGGGCTATGAAGAAAAGTAAAGTAAGGTTGTATCATTAAATAGGGTGATTGGAGTGGTAGGGTGATCCTGATATCACCTCAGGATTTTGAAGGAGGTAAGTGAGTGGCTTTGAACTCTCTGAGGGAAGAGTATTAGTAGATCCTCTTAGAGAGGATGGCTTGTGCAAAGGCCCTAAAATGGAAGCATGCTTGGGGTTTTTTAAGAAGAGCAAGGAGACCGTTATTGGTGGAATGGAGTGAGCAAAGGGGAGAGCGATAGAGGATGAGATCAGAGAGTACTAAGGACTAGATCATGTGGGGTCTTGTAAGCCATTGTAAGACCTTTGTATTTTCTTTAAGTGAAATGAGGGGGAACCATTGGAACATATTTTACAGAAGACTGACATGATCTGACATATTTTTAAGACTCATTCTGACTACTGAGTTGAGAATAAACTGTAGGCATGCAATGATGGAAGTAGGGCCGTTAGGAGGTCTTATGCACTACTGCAGATGAAATGGAGATTGTGAAAAATGTTGGATTCTGGGTATGTTTTTAAGGTAGATATGGAGTGTAAGGAAAAGAATCAAGATAAGTTTTGATTTTTGGTTTGAACAACTGGAAAAATGGAGTTGTCATGTATTGAATGGAGAAGAATAGGTTTTGAGGGAGGGTCAAGAGTTCTGTTTCGGCTTGCGGATTTCAGAAAGAAAATTCTGAGGAGGTCACATTTTATCTGAGTCTTTATTAGTAGATATTGGGATTCGCATTTTAGGTTCATGAGAGTCTGTGAAATGTAGTCTTTAATATTACAGACTTTGCAGATCACTGGATCATCACAGTTAAGAGCATTAAAAATATATACATCAAACTTAATTGTCTTGAGTTTCATAGCCACTTGTGTTTGAGCCAAAGTATTGCATCTGACTCTTCTTTTGGGAGTTTTACCAGGGATATTAGGTTTTATAGCTGCTCTAAAAAATTACCACACACTTATTGGCTTCTAAAGACACAAATGTACTATTTTAGCCTCGAGAAGGAAAATGAAACTTGGGAACTTGACTGAACTGTAAGGAGAGGTATTTAAGATAAATCACAATTTTATCGTTTAATTTTGCTAATGGTGTTATAAATAAATCTGAATATATGGAGACATTTTGTGGAAATAAGGTTTTAAAAAAGTTTGCTTTCAGGGACAAAAACAAGAGGGTTTTCCTCTGGTCTAGTGAACATAATAATACCCTCCCTCCAAAGATGTCCACATCCCAGTGCCCAGAATCTGTAAATACCTCACATGGCAAAAAGACTTTACGGGCTCGATTAAATTAAATACTTTGGGATTATCCTGGATTATCCAGGTGGGCCCAGTCTAATCACATGGGTCTTTAAATTGAAGAATCTTCCTAGATGTAGTGAGAAGATGTGGCTATGGAGAAATAAAGATGCAGCAATGAAAATAGAGGTCGCTGGCTTTGTAGATGGAAGAAAGAGGCTATATGAGTCAAGGAATGTGGGAGGCCAGTAGTAGTAAGAAGAGGCTAGAAACTGCTTCTCCCCAGAGCCTCAGGAAAGAACACAGCACTGCCAGCACCTTGATTTGACTCCAGGGAGGCCCCTGATCAACTTGTGACCTAAAGAACCGCAACATAATGTGTGTCTTTCGAAAAAAAAAAAAGAGTTCTTTTTCGGACATGTGGTAACCAAGTGGAAATATCTTTTACAGAGTTGAATATATTAGTTTGGAATTCAGGAGAGAGGACTGGACTAGGGATATATATATATTTGGGAATCATTGATATATAGATGGAATTTAAAGCCATTATTTTGGATGAGATCTCCAAGGGAGGGACTATAGATAGAGAAGAGGATTGAGTATTGAGGCCAGGAGCACTCCAACATTAAGAGGTCAGTGGTAGGAGGAAGATACAGCAAATGAAGATTGTCCATTGAGGTAAAAAGAAAACCAGAATGGGGTGTGTGGTGTCCTAGAAGTTAAATGAGGAAATGTATTGAGAAGGAGCAAGTGATTAGCTGTCGTGCTGATAGGTCAAGTAAGATGACTGAGTTAGTAACGTGGAGGTCATTGGTGATCTTGACAAAAGTTGTTTTGGTGAATTGGTGAGCGTGAAAGCCTGACTGAAGTTGTTTAAAAGAAAAGAAGTACTCACTTTGGCAGCACATATACAAAAGAGAGAGAAAGAGAGAGAGGGAGGGAGAGAGAGAATGGGAAAAAAGAAATTGGAGATGGTGAGCAATTGTCATGGGCAACTCTGTGGGGAAGTTTTCACAAGGGGAGCAGAGAAATAGGGTAGAAGATGATAGCAAAGGTTAGGTTAAGAGATTATTTTTACTTTTATGATCTAATGGAAAGCAAATATTTGATATAGGAGAGTAGTGGAGAGGATTCCTGCAGGAGCAAACAAGAGGGGAAGGAATCTAGTGGAGGGATAGGCTTTATTTAGGAGCATAGATAGTTCATCTTGGCACTGTTTCTCAACCTTGGCACTGTTGGCATTATATATATATATAATTTATTTATTTCAGGGAGAAGGAGAGAGAGATAGAAAAATCAATGATGAGAGAAAAATCATCGATTGACTGCCTCCTGCATGCCCCCCGCTGGGGATTGAGCCTGTAACCCGGGCATGTGCCCTGACCAGGAATTGAACCATGACCTCCTGGTTCATTGGTTGATGCTCAACCACTGAGCCACGCCAGATGGGCAGCACTGTTGGCATTTTAGATAGGATGACTTTTTGTTGGGGAGGCTGTCCTGTGTGTTACAAAATGTTTAGCAGCATGAGGGGCCTCTATTCACTAGATGCCAGTAGCACCACTACTCCCAGTTTTGACAATAAAAAAATGTCTGCAGATATTGCCATAGGTTCCCTGGTGGAGAATAGTAATAGCTAGGAACACAGAGTATGTGGGTGCAGATATTAATGAGGTGGTGTTGGAGTTGGTGCAGCTACTCTGAGTGCTTCAGTATTCTTATTGAAATTGGAGTCAGAGTCATCAGCTAGAAGTGTGGTTTGGGATCGGAGTTGTAAGGTTGAGAGACAAGAATATAACAAAAATATTCTCTAGAAGAGTGGGGCAGTAAATGGACTAAGAATGTATAGTATACTTGGCAGCATTAAGGGCTCATTTGAAGGTTGTAGTGATTAAAATGAGATCAGTCAGATTGGTTAAATATTTTTCTCCAGTAGAGTTCAGTTTCATGGTTGCAGGAAAGGAGTGGGTGAACTGTTAGGTTTAACTAGAGTTTGTTTTTTTCCAACAAGTATGACAGCATGAGAGAGACAAGGGAGATGAGTGCATGTGCAATTCAATGATTATGATTGATTAATAATTGCTTTGGTCTTATTCTGTCTGGAGCATTTTCTCCTTAGCATAGAGCAGTTGATATATTTTCATTGGTAGTTGAAATAATAAAATTAGATATTCTTTGCAGTGGTGGTAATTATCATTTTGATAGTTCTGTAACACTGAATTTGTTTATTAAGTAAAGAATTAATTTCAAATCTGGGGCAAAGTCAATTGTAAACTCCATTGCCACATAGTGGCATCACTTTTGCTGGTAAATAGGATTAATTTTTCTGTGAGGATTAATCTTGAATTACATGATTTTTGGATTATGTAGGGTCTTAAGTTATGTATATCTTGCATAAAATGTGACCACTGGGATAAAGAAGAAAGGAAAACCACTTGTAATCTCACCACCCAGAGATATTTGCTACTATTATCTTATTTTATCCAGTTTTTTAACTTAGCTAAAATATAGGATGACTATTATCACGTGGTAATTATTGTAATAACCGTATAGTATTCTACCAGTATTCAATTCAATTGAATACCATAAATATTATCAGTGATTTCCATTTTCCCCCCATTACAGATAGATATGGATAATTTTACAAATGACTATCTTTGTACATACATATATATGCATGTCCATGATTATTTTCTTGGGATTTATTTTCTTAGGGGTAAAATACAAGGTGTGGCAAAAGAGGTTTACAGTTCATATGGAAAAATAATATAATAATTAATAAATAATAATATAAGAATATACTGTGTTTAGTGTACTCTCAACTATAAATCTACTTTTGCCCCACCCTGTATAATGGGTAAGGAGTATACGCAATTTAAAGGATTCAAATGATAGTTGGAGAACATATTGCCAGTTTTTTCCCCAGGACTTAATTTATAGTCCTTAGTGATTAAAATGAGATCAGTCAGATTGGTTAAATATTTTTCTCCAGTAGAGTTCAGTTTCATGGTTGCAGGAAAGGAGTGGGTGAACTGTTAGGTTTAACTAGAGTTTGTTTTTTTCCAACAAGTATGACAGCATGAGAGAGACAAGGGAGATGAGTGCATGTGCAATTCAATGATTATGATTGATTAATAATTGCTTTGGTCTTATTCTGTCTGGAGCATTTTCTCCTTAGCATAGAGCAGTTGATATATTTTCATTGGTAGTTGAAATAATAAAATTAGATATTCTTTGCAGTGGTGGTAATTATCATTTTGATAGTTCTGTAACACTGAATTTGTTTATTAAGTAAAGAATTAATTTCAAATCTGGGGCAAAGTCAATTGTAAACTCCATTGCCACATAGTGGCATCACTTTTGCTGGTAAATAGGATTAATTTTTCTGTGAGGATTAATCTTGAATTACATGATTTTTGGATTATGTAGGGTCTTAAGTTATGTATATCTTGCATAAAATGTGACCACTGGGATAAAGAAGAAAGGAAAACCACTTGTAATCTCACCACCCAGAGATATTTGCTACTATTATCTTATTTTATCCAGTTTTTTAACTTAGCTAAAATATAGGATGACTATTATCACGTGGTAATTATTGTAATAACCGTATAGTATTCTACCAGTATTCAATTCAATTGAATACCATAAATATTATCAGTGATTTCCATTTTCCCCCCATTACAGATAGATATGGATAATTTTACAAATGACTATCTTTGTACATACATATATATGCATGTCCATGATTATTTTCTTGGGATTTATTTTCTAGGGGTAAAATACAAGGTGTGGCAAAAGAGGTTTACAGTTCATATGGAAAAATAATATAATAATTAATAAATAATAATATAAGAATATACTGTGTTTAGTGTACTCTCCACTATAAACCTACTTTTGCCCCACCCTGTATAATGGGTAAGGAGTATACGCAATTTAAAGGATTCAAATGATAGTTGGAGAACATATTGCCAGTTTTTTCCCCAGGACTTAATTTATAGTCCTACCAGTAGTATATGATAGATCTTTGACTTATGAGATTATCTGAGAATTAGAAGAAGCTAAACTGTAATATGAACAATGATGAAAGTAATAAAAATTAATTAAACTTATTTTGGAAATATTTCTTAGCTTTTCGATAATATAATGCAGTAAAAAGCTTGAGTCCATCACATTTTCTACCACTTCTAATAATTTTTTTGATAAAATAGTCATTTGTGTTTTTCTGTTGTATTCTAGACAGTACACTGTGGATTATAAACTGGAGACATACCTAAAGATTGCTAGGCTATATCTAGAGGATGATGATCCAGTCCAGGCAGAGGCTTACATAAATCGAGCATCATTGCTTCAGAATGAGTCAACCAACGAACAGTTACAGATACATTATAAGGTAAACAGATGAGCTTACTTAGAATTTTGTATTGGAGAATCCTGTTATACTAAGACTAGAGGCCCGGTTCGGGAGGAGGCTCCTAACCACTCACCTGCCTGCCGGCCTGAACATCCTAACTGTTCTCCCCTGCCGGCCTGATTGCCCCGAACTGCCTCTGCCTCGGCCCTGCCACCATGGCTTTGTCCGGAAAATGTCCAGTCTAATTAGCATATTACCCTTTTATTGGTATAGATTCTCCAGAACATCATAAATACTATTATATATTAGAAATTCTCTCTTTTTTTATTTTTTGCTTTTGCTTTAAAAATGTCCCCCTTAAAGGAAACATTTCTCTCCTATAGGTATGCTATGCACGTGTTCTTGATTATAGAAGAAAATTCATTGAAGCTGCGCAAAGGTACAATGAGCTCTCTTACAAGACAATAGTGCACGAAAGTGAAAGACTAGAGGCCTTAAAACATGCTTTGCACTGTACCATCTTAGCATCAGCAGGTAAACATGTCAATTATGTATTAATGAACAGTCAATTTGCTTAATATTTTAGGTTCATTACTACTAAAGGATTTAGCAAAGGGATGTCTTATTAATATAATTATGGTATATTTAGTTTAAATATTTAAACAGGAACAGCAATAAAATGGATTGCAAACTTAAAAATTTTTAATTATGAATGTATCAGTCTATTACCCACAGGTATTAGGAATAGTTAAGAGATAATATGAAATTTAATTCTCCTAAAATATCACTGAAAAACATGGATATAAAATTAAGTGAGAATTACACAGAAGGAGATAAAAATTAAATTCTAGAGATTGGTGATATGATAATGTATTGCTTTTGGGATATTTTTTTTGACCTTCAATCCTCAGTTTTAGACTTGGCATTTATCTTTTTATTCAATAAATATAAATAAACTAGTTTTTGTTCTTTTTACTAAATTTTAGCATATAAATCACTCAACTTATAAAGCAGAAAGGGCATTGAGAGGATATGCTGAGAATTCTAAGCCTTGGCTTTTCTAAATCATTTTAGAATGTTTATTAAGTATATTACCACTGATCTCATCAGAAAATTCTTTAATTATTGGAAAGCTGTCTAGGTCATTGTGGCAGATGGACGTGTTCCAAAATTTCTGTGTTATTTTGTTTTTGTTGTTGAAAACTCGAATTTTATCAGGGGCCACAAATACTGTTGATTGATAGTGACAGGCTCACTTTGTTATTTTTTTTAAAATATGTTTTCATTGATTTTATAGAGAGAAGGGTAGGGAGAGGCAGAGACAGAAACATCCATTGGCTGCTGCTTGCATGCCCCCTGGGAATTGAGCCTGCAACCTGGGCATGTGTCCTGACCAGGAATTGAACCGGCTACCCCTTGGTGCACAGGAGGACGCTCAACTAATTGAGCCCCACCAGCCAAGGCCACTTTGTTCATTTTTAAGAAAAATGCCTGCCAAATACCCACGCCTGAAAAACTGTAACTTATCAGTCATTATTTTATGTAAATGATGTTCCATGAAAAAAGAAACTGCGCATTTTCCATTTCATCACATAAAATATTAAAAAGATATGGTTTCAAGTATCAAGAATTAATAAAAATAATTTTTTACTGCTGCAAGAACATTTTAAAGTGAAACTATATTTTTATTTTGACTGTTGAGTGTGTGGCACAATACAGTATGGCACCCATGTCACTGCCTTGATTTGTGCTGTGACTTTCATGCCTTCTCCTGCTCACTACCTCCAACTCCCTCTCTCAAACAGTAATCACTAGTGTAGATTATTTTTGTCTACTTTGTACTTAAATTTACCTATAAATCCCAATTCATTTGGATTTATTTTAGTGTAAGGAATGAGATAGGGAAATTAATTTTTTTTTTAAATGACTAGTCGTTTGACCTAGCATCCTTTATTGAACAATCCATCTTTTTCTTCCTATTGATTTAAAGCACATTATAATAGATTTCTGGACATAGTATTGTTTGATTAATTAGCCTGTCTATGAATATACTGGTACCATGCTCTTTGAATTATTATAGCTTCATAACATGTTTTATTATCTAGCAGGTATACTCTCTCTTCAAAGTACTTTGTAGGCCATCATGACATTCCCTCCTTATATATCATCATTCATCACCTAAGAATACGAACATTTTTCTACATGATTGTAATACCATTGTCATCCCTAAAAAAATTAACTGTGAGTCCACTGTAGAATTTAGCATTTGGTCCATCATTGCCCAAGTTGGAATATCTTTTTTTTTTTTTTAAATATATTTTATTGATTTTTTACAGAGAGGAAGGGAGAGAGATAGAGAGTTAGAAACATCGATGAGAGAGAAACATCGATCAGCTGCCTCCTGCACATCTCCTACTGGGGATGTGCCCGCAACCCAGGTACATGCCCTTGACTGGAATCGAACCTGGGACCTTTCAGTCCGCAGGCCGACGCTCTATCCACTGAGCAAAACTGGTTCTGGCGGAATATCTTTTATATCTGCCTTTTTTCCCTGCTGAACAAGGGACAAGTTCATGTGTGGCATTTGGTGATTGTCTTTTTAGTCTTCAAACATTTTTGGTCTAGAATAGATTCCTCACCCCTAACTGAAGTTTCTTGAGATATAATTAACATATAACATTGTAGAGTTTTCTCACTTAAAAAAAATACTCTTTGAAGTTGTTGTGTGGAATGTTCTTCACTCTAGATATGTTTTGTATATATTGTTTATTTATTGCTTAATCCCAATTATTTCCTGTAAAGTAGAAGTTAGCCAAAGGTTAGATTAGATTCAGGTTAAAATTTTTCTTTTAAGAATACCTCATAGTGATGCTTTGTCCTTGTAGTTGTATTATATCAGAGAACATATAATGTCAGGTTGTCCCACAGTTAGTGATGCTGAGTTTGGTCATTTGGTTAAGGTAGAAATTCCATTTTAAAGGTATTTTATTCCCTTTATATTTTGTAAATAATTTCTGGGGTGCTGCTTTGACACTGCAAAAATCTTGTTCCCTAACTTTTGATAATTTATTATCTATTAATTTTTTATGGACCATTCATTATATTCTATAATATAAACTGAAGATGGTAATTTACTAATTCTGTTCTACATTTATTAGCTACTACTATATAAAAACTTTTCTCTTTATTTCCCTCCTTTTTATTTTTTAGTATCACTATGGACTTTTTTCTGCTTATTATTGTGTGTGTATAATATACACACATGAAAAATGCACATATAAAAATTGTACAGACTGATGAATTGTCCCAAATGAACATCATCGTGTAATCAACATCCAGAACCAGAAGCAAAATATTATCATTATCCTGAAAGCCTTTGTCATGTTTTCTCCTAGTTATTAGCCCATCCCCACCCCCAAGAGTAATCATTAGTACATATTAGTTTTACCTGCTTCATTTGCTTAACTTTATAAAATTTATCCATATTGTAACATATAGTTTCTTCATTTTCATTGTTATGTAGTATTCTATTATGTGACTATATCACGATTTTTTTTTATCCTATTGGGTAGTTTTGTTGTTGTTAATCCTCACCCGAGGATATTTTTCCCATTGATTTTTTTTTTTAGAGTGGAAGTGAGGGAATGGACGGGGAGAGAGAGAGAAAAAAACATTGATATGAGAGCGACACATTGATTGCTTGCCTCCCACATGCTCCCTACTGGGCCCGGGGATCAAACCTGCAACCCAGATATGTGCCTTTGACTGGGAATCAAACCCATGTCCCTTTGGTTCTCAGGCCAATGCTCTAACCACTGAGAACACCAGCCAGGGCTTTAGGTAGTTTCTTATTGGCTATTAGGAATAGTATTGCTATAAACATTCTTGTGTATTTGACATTGTTTTTTATTTATTCAGTGTGTTATTATTATAGTTATTGTTCTTTTTGATGTTCACATTATCCCAAATATTACCAAATCATGTCTTTTTGACATGGCCCCATTAAACTTTGAATACTTGTCTGCATTGCAGCATAAAAAGATGCCTTAGACTTATCTTGTATTTTTCCTTTCCTTACTTGAAATCAGCTTATTTCAAGGATCTCTACTTTCTTTTAATGGAGATAACCAAAATCAGGGTGCTAGGTATGCTTTTTGCTACTGGGTGTCATTGTGGTTAGGCTCTTTAGAATCCAGAGCTAAAAATACATTTAAAAAGAAAAAGTTTGTTCATAGTATCCTTTCCATTAGTTCAATTTTTAGTATCAATTGTCATGTAATTTTTCATCATTTAAAGATCCTTGGAAGTATAAATTTCCCATCAGAGAAATATTTGTTCATCTTTTATAAAATTTTTTATTACCAAAGGAATGCATGTTCATTGTAGAAATACAAATAAGCAAGAAGAAAGTAGCAATTAGCTATAATTCGAACCACTTGTTGCATTTTGGTATATATCCTAATCTTCACTAATGAATATACTGTTGTTTCTCATTATTCCATATTTGTGCATTTGCCTACTTGCTAAAATTTGTCACTCCAAAATCAATACTCATGGTGCTTTCACAGTCATTTGCAGACTTGTGCAGAACAGCAAATGATTTGAGTCTCCCAATGTATTTTTCCAGCTGGAGTTAACTAAGGCAGTGCTCTGCCTCCTTGTTTCTGCTCTCATGCTGTAAACAAGTTCTTTTTTGTGGTCTGTTACTATTATGTTTTTCATGTTTTTGTGCTTTTTGATGGTGATTTTGATGTTTGAAATGGGCCCTAAGCTAGTGCTGAAGTACTGTCTTGTGTTCTTAAGTGAAGGAAGTCTGTGATGTGCCTGATGGAGAAAATACATATAAGCTTTATTCAGGCATGAGTTTTAGTGTAGGCCATGAGTTCAATGTTAATGAATCAACAATATATAGTAAATAAGGTGCCTTTAAACAGAAACATACATAAAGCAAAGGTTACATATTGATTAGCTGACAAAAATGTTGTAACTAGAGGCTCACAACATTCCTGTATTTCTCCTAGGAACAGCAGTTGAGTATTTACTAATTTACTGTTGACATCAACTTTATAAAACACTAGAGGCCCAGTGCATGAAATTCGTGCACGGGTAGAATCCCTAGCGGCTGCTGGCTGCCGACTGGGGCCTCCCTTCCCCGCTGCCGGCCTGGGCCTTCCTTAGTTCTCCGCCCCCTGGTGGTCAGCACACATCATAGCGAGCGATCAAACTCTTGGTCGGTCAAACTCCCAAGGGGACACTTTGCATATTAGGCTTTTATATATATAGATAACTACTGCAAATAATGACAATTGACTGAATATTTTAGTAGGCAAAAATGGGGTCATAAGAAAGATTGTTTTTCAGTGATGAAATAGGTTTTGAGAATGTTTGATGCACATTTGTTTTCCTTAGGGCAACAGCGTTCTCGAATGCTAGCTACTCTTTTTAAGGATGAAAGGTGCCAGCAACTTGCTGCTTATGGGATCCTAGAGAAAATGTACCTGGATAGGATCATCAGAGGAAATCAACTTCAAGAATTTGCTGCCATGCTAATGCCTCACCAAAAAGCAACTACAGCTGATGGTAATGATCATGTCTTATAACTATGTGGTAGTGAATATTTAGGTACATGCTAGTGGAAAGTATATTAAATTTGAAGCATCTTGATATCTTCCTGTAACATTGTTATATATCACTTGATTAAAAAAAAACATTGACTGGGGTTGAGTATCAGACATAGATAGGGGTTTGAAGTATAAAAATAGCCCAATTGGAAAGCATTTTGTGGAATTATGCATTTTGGGGAAGTGGTAAGAATTATAGGGTAGGCTTATAGTTACTGGTTTTTAAAAAATTCAAACCATTTGATAAGTACCTAAATTAATCTCAAATATTAGTTTAATAATTATCGAGTCTAATTTTAGTTTTAACAAAATTTGGCACTTTAGCTTGCCCAAGGTTATTCAGGGTGAAATTGTTCCAATAAGAATAGAACTTGGTTTCATGTTTCCTAGTTAAGGGATGTATTTGCTTAAGTCAGATTGCTTTTGCTAGGAAAGAAATTTTTAATAGATACTTGTTCATAACATCATTTATTTTACAGGTTTTAAAGTAGCTCATATCAATAACCACATGATTAAAATGTAGTTGTAGAAACATCAGAAATCTGGAAAAGGTTAAAATAAACATGCAGATCTGTTAGACTCACTCCTTTGGATTTACTGTCATCCTATTGAAGATAATTTAGCTGTTCTTTAAAGAGTCATTTATGAGTCTTGGCTGGATAGCTCAGTTGGTTAGAGCATCGTCCTGATACACCAGGGTTAGATCTCTGGTTAGGGCACATACAAGAAGCAACCAATGAATACACAAGCTCAGTTGGTTAGAGCATCGTCCTGATACACCAGGGTTTCGGGTTAGATCTCTGGTTTGGGCACATACAAGAAGCAACCAATGAATACACAATTAAGTGAAACAACAAATCGACATATCTGTCTTTCTCTCCCTCTCTTCCTCTCCTGATCTCGCTCTCTCTCTGTCCTCCCTTCTTTTTCTCTAAAATCAATAAAAAATAAAAATAAAAAAAGAGAACAATTTGTTATGTTATTTTTTTTTAAAGAAGTCATTTTTTTTAGAATTTGGCTGAAAGGTGTGCACTTCACCCAGTCCTACTTTCCTGAGTTAAACCAGAACAGTGAGGGGATTAGATTGACCTTCTATTGAATTTCTTTTATTTAATTGCACTTAGAACAGTGGTTCTCAACCTTCCTAATGCCGCAACCCTTTAATACAGTTCCTCATGTTGTGGTGACCCCCAAACATAAAATTATTTTCATTGCTACTTCATAACTGTAATTTTGCTACTGTTATGAATCGTAATGTAAATATCTGATATGCAGGATGTATTTTCATTGTTACAAATTGAACATAATTAAAGCATAGTGATTAATCACAAAAACAATATGTAATTATATATGTGTTTTCCAATGGTCTTAGGCGACCCCTGTGAAAGGGTCGTTCGACCACAAAGGGGTCGCGACCCACAGGTTGAGAACCACTGACTTAGAAGACGGAAACAAATTGATTCTCTTCCTGTCTAAAGCGGATATTTTTTTCTATAGGATATTCTTTATGCAGATCCTAAGGAAAAATTCCTTTTCAGTCTTAGGATTACTTGTGATTCTCCTGAGCAGTTGGTTTTTGTCTTATTTAAAAACAATGTGAATTAATAAATTGATTGGTTTTCTTAATTTGGTTAGCTGCTAGAAAGCTTAAATTTGTAGTCCACCTGTAAATAGTGTGTGTGTGTTTTGATTGTTACTACTCTTGTTTTTCTTTTACTTAAAAAAAATTTATTGAGCTGACATTGGTGAATAAGATTATATAAATATCAAGTGTACAGTATTATATCATTTGTATATTGAATTGTGTGCTCATCATCTCTTGTACTTTCTAAAAATATATATTTTTATTGATTTTAGAGAGGAAGGGAGAGGGAGAGAGATAGAGATAGAAACATCAATGATGAGAATCATTGATTGGTTGCCTCCTGCACACCCCTCACTGTGGATCAAGCCTGCAACCCAGGCATGTGCCCTGTCTGGGAATTGAACTGTGACCTCCTGGTTCATGGGTTGATGCTCAACCACAGCCACGCTGGCCGGGCTCCTCTCTTTTACTTTTAAGTTATATTTTGTGCATTTTTCTGAGCAGCATTAACTCCTTTTTTGCAAGATATCTGACAAACAAGTTAAAAGCTAGATAAATAAGAAAAAGTTTCCATAATCAATATATTTGAGCTTCAGATTTGACTTTGAGCTTTCTGACCATGAAAAAAAAGAAAAGATATAATCAGTTAGATGATTCTGTTCTAAAAAGAGGGATATTCATTAGGATCTGTGAGAATGAAAATGATTTTCAAATTTGTCACATGGGATGTATAGATAGAACAGATGTTTTGTCTTCTTCCTCTTTCATTTTAGATCCTATTGCTTTCCTCGTTTATTTTTCTTGGACATTTTTGTTTACTGTCATTACAGTCTTAGGCTAGCAATCTTTTATATTAGTTTAGGCTAGCAGTCTTGACACATAATATAGTCCCAGAGCTGTAGAACATTAAGAGTAATCTATTTCCTGCTCTATAGACCTGCCTGTTCTGGATATCCTATATGATAAAAGCCTAATATGCTAAGTGTCCGGTTGTCCGTTCAACCAAAGTGTAATATGCTAATGATATGCTAAGGATGCTCAACCACTCGCTATGACGTGCACCGACCACCAGGAGGAAGACACTTAGACCAGTAGATTAGCTTGCTGCTGGGGTCCGGCTGATTGGGACTGAGCGAGAAGGGCTGGACATGCCCTGGAGTCCTCCCGCGGCCCCTCCCTGGCTGGCCAACCTCCCTCGTCCCTCCCCGTTTCTGATTGTGCACCGGTAGGGTCCCTTGGCCTGGCCTGTGCCCTCTTGCAATCCGGGACCCCTTGGGGGATGTTGGAGAGCTGGTTTTGGCCCCATCCCGCAGGCCAGGCTAAAGGACCCCACTGGTGGACGAATTTGTGCACTGGGCCTCTAGTTTTATATAAATGGACTCATACAATGTATGGCCTTTTGTGACTGCTTTCATTTAGCATGATGAAATGAACTTTGATGTTTTCAAAGTTCATCCATGTTGTAGCATGTATTAGTACTTCAGTTCCTTTTTTTTTTTTACATTTCTGTAGTGTTTTTTTTTTAAATTTTGTTTTATTGCTTAAGGTATTACAAAGAGTATTACATATGTCTCCTTTTTTTTTCTCCCTTGACCTTCCCCAGCCTCCCCTACCCCCCAGTTCCTTTTATTGCCAACTAGTAGTTTATTATATGAATGTACCACATTTTATTTCCTCATCAGTTGATAGACATTTAGGTTATTTTTCACTTTTTTTTTACTAATTAATAATGCTGCTATGAATTTTCATGTAAAAGTCTTTATATGGACCTAAGTTTTTCATTTTCTTGGTATATACCTAGGAGTGGAGTTAGGGGTCATGATAATTTTGTTTAGTCTTTTGAAGAGCTACCACTCTCCTTTCATCCCCTCACTCACTTCGTATCCCTCACCTCTGTCCTGCCAACTGCCATCTTTTTCTTCTGCCTGTTTTTAAAATATATATTTTTCTATTGATTTCAGAGAGGAAGGAAGAGGGCTAGAGAGATAGAAACATCAATGATGAGAGAGAATCATTGATCAGCACTTCCTGCACGGCCCCCACTGGGGATTGAGCCTGAAACCCAGGCAAGTGCCTTGACTGGGAATCAAACCGTGACCTCCTGGTTCACAGGTAGACAGTCAACCACTGAGCCACACAGGCCGGGCTTATTTGTCTATTTTTATTTTATTTTATTTTTTTATTTTTTTAATATACTTTATTGATTTTTTTACAGAGAGGAAGGGAAAGTGATAGTTAGAAACATCGATGAGAGAGAAGCATTGATCAGCTGCCTCGTGCACACCCCTTACTGGGGATGTGCCCGCAACCAAGGTATATGCCCTTGACCAGAATCGAACCTGGGACCCTTCAGTCCGCAGGCTGATGCTCTATATACTGAGCCAAACTGATTAGGGCTCATTTGACTATTTTTAAATTTGGTTATTTGTCCTTTTATTATTGAACTAGAGGCCCAGTGCACGAAATTCGTGCACTCAGTGGGGGGGGGGTCCCCTCAGCCTGGCCTGCATCCTCTTGCAGTCCAGGAGCCCTCAGGGGATATCCGACTGCTGGCTTAGCAGGCCTAAGCCAGCAGTCAGATATCCTTAGTGCTGCTGCGGAGGTGGGAGAGGCTCCCGCCACCGCCACTGCACTCACCACCCGTGAGCCTGTCTCAGGGCTTCTGGCTGAGTGGTATGCCCCCTGTGGGAGTGCACTGAGCACCAGGGGGCAGCTCCTGCATTGAGCGTCTGCCCCCTGGTGGTCAGTGCAAGTCATAGTGACCACTCATTCTGCTGTTCAGTCAATTTGCATATTAGCCTTTTATTATATAGGATTGTAAGAATTTTTTATATGGTCTAGATGTGATCAAATAAATGATTTGCAATTCTTTCATTCAGTGTGTTGTTTCTTCACTTTTTTGATGGTGTCTTTTAAAATACAAACATTTTCAATTTTGATGAAGTCCAATTCATTTATTTTTCTTTTGTTGCCTGTGCTTTCAGTGTTGTATCTAAGAAACCATTGCCTAATCCAAGATCATAAAGATTTTTCTTTTTCTTCTCTAAGTTCTATAGTTGTAGCTCTTACATTTAGGTCTTTGATTCATTTTGAGTTAATTTTTATATATGGTGTAAGGTAGGGGTCTTACTTTATATGGATATCCAGTTGTTGCAGTGCCATTTATTGAAAAGACTATTATTTTGCTTTGAATTGTCTTAGCATACTTGTTGACAGTCAATTGACCCCAAATGTGAGAGTTTATTTCAGAACTCTAAATTCTATTCCACTATTCTGTGTGCCTGTGTTCATGCCAGTACCACACTGTCTTGGATGCTATATCTTTGTAGTATGTTTAAAATTAGAAATGTGAGTCCTCCAACTTTGTTCTTTTGAGGATTGTTTTGTCCAATCCTGCTTGATTCCTTGAATTTCCATGTGAATTTTAAGGTCAGCATGTTAATTTTTGTAAAGATGCCAGGTGGGATTTTGATAGGGATTATAATGACTCTGTAGATGAACTTGGGGATTATAGCTATCTTAACAACATTAAGTCTTTACTGTTTTCCCATTTATTTAGGTGTTTATATTTGAAAGTTGCTAAGAGAATAGATTTAAAAAGTTCTCATCAGAAGAAAAAAATTTGTAACTATGTGAGGTGATGGATCTTATCAAAACTTATTGTGGTAATCATTTTGCATATATACATATATCAACTTATTATGTTGTAAACCTTAAACTAATACAATGTTATATGTCAGTTATATCTCAATAAAACTAGAAAGAAAGACAAAAGAATTGGGGGAGCCCAGCAGTCTACTATCACCTTCAGGGTGGGGCCTTAGATCCAAAACTTTGTCAGGCCCTGTATAACTTCATTTAAGGGAGGGTGCTATGCCTTATCTCTCATGAAGGGTTAGCTTGTTCGTACATTCTGGACATTTTTCACATTTGCCTCAGAATAAGGTGCTTGTGAAGTACCCAAAAGAATAGAGATAATTCTGTTGAGCTGTGTATATTGACGTTATTAAGCTTGCAGAACAGGTTGCATGATTGTTTTGCTACTGCTTGCTAATAAAAGTTAGCTAATAGCAAGAAAAGAGAAGTTATGAATCTGCTAGCTAGTATGAGGAAGCAAACCCTCAAACCCAAAGGGTTAAATCTATTCAGATAGTTAGTAATTATTTGCCAATCACTCATTTTCCAAATGTGTTATTTGTATTTAATTGTATATCCAAGCTGTATTAAATAAGGCATTTGGGTTACTTTTAAAGTTCTGATGGGAATAAAGACAATGACTATGAGTTATTACATGCTTAGAAATTTTCAGGAAAAAAGGATGCATCTTTTAAAAACCAGTTTCAAACTTAAAACTGTCTTATTTATATTTAAGGTTCTAGCATCTTGGACAGAGCTGTTATTGAACACAATTTGTTGTCTGCAAGCAAATTATATAATAACATTACCTTTGAAGAACTTGGAGCTCTTTTAGAGATCCCTGCAGCTAAGGTATGTTCTTGTTTCCAGTACATAAAAGGGAAGTTAAGAGACTAGACTATTAGTGTAATGAGAAAATAAAATATATAATTGATAAAAATATTGGCAACTGCGACAAAAATACACATAAAAAGCCTCAGGTAAGTGGAAATAAATTATTTGAATTTTAGATTAGTACTGTAATGGAATTGTCTTTGTTTTTTGTTTGTGTTTTATGATAAGATGACCTAGAATGGAAATCTTAAAGGGTTTCCAGGTTATGATACCCAGTTTATGGGAATATTAGAGTCTGTTTACATCCATTTCATAGTGGTTTCTGATTTCTGACTAACTTAAGATTTCGATAGATGCCTTATTACTTCTATTTTCTGCCCTAGATTGACTCAAATGTTAAATATTTCTTCTCTTTGAGAGAATACACTAGACTATTCTATTGTAACTTCTGTGCTTCATTTAACTTAAGAAAGATGTTGACTGAGTTACTAGGGAATTAATTTCATTCTTTGTCATGATAAGGGTTTAGTGGCTATGTATAAATCCCAACAAAGTACCAATACTATTTAGAGGGCATTTCAGGTATCATTTACAAAACATTCTCTTAATTTTAAATAATAGTAAAAGCAAGCAATTAACCTTACTTTTATCTAACTTGTAAAACTTAAAGTCATGTACTTATGTGTCACATCTTCTTTTCTGTGTTAGTGCAATTTTAAGTTAGGATTTTTAACACAATTCCTTTATATGTTCACATTCAATATGCAATAAAGGAAGTGAAACAATGTGGGAACCAAGGCTCAATTACCATTAAAAAATGCTTTTGCCTGGCCAGTGTTGCTCAGTGTTTGAGCATTGACCTATGAACAAGGAGGTCACGGTTCGATTACCAGTCAGGGCACATGCCCTGGTTGCGGGCTTGATGCCCAGTGGGGGCGTGCAGGAGGAAACAAATCAATGATTCTCATTATTGATGTTTCTATCTCTCGTTCTCCCTTCCTCTCTGAAATCAATAAAAATAAAAAAACAGATGCTTTCTTCTTAGGCTTTGAGGTATGATCCCTTTATGAACAGACTAAGGGAAATGAATATATTTTTAACAATAAATGCCAGTCACAGACTGTTTAGAAGTGATTTATGATTGATTGTGAAGGTGGTCAGATTTACTAAAATGACTGAGTTACAACCCAGTTTACTCACACATAGTAAACGTGAAACATGTCTTTAGGCACTAGGTAGAGAACCTTTTGTTCCCTTTAATTGTTTTTTAAATCCTTTCAGTTCTCTTTTAAATTTGAACATCTCTTTCTCCTTTCAATTTTTTTCTTCAAACATATTATGTTCTTAGAGAGTTTTTGGGGTGTGAACACTGAAAATTGAAATGAAATAAAATGAGAAAAAGTCTTGTGTTTTTTAAAATATATTTTTCAGAGAGAAAGGAGAAGAGAGAGAGAGAGAGAGGAACATCAATGATGAGAGAGAGTCATCGATCGGCTGTCTCCTGCACACCCTCTGCTGGGGATCAAGCCTGTAACCTGGGCACTTGCCCTTTACCAGAATTGAACTCAGGACCTTTCAGTCTGCAGCCCGACACTCTATCCACTGAGCCACACTGGTTAGGGCAAAGTCGGGTTTTTTTTGACGTGTGGATCTCAGTAGAAAAACAAAATTGTTAGTTTGATTTTAAGCAGAGATAAAAAAATTTTTGTCCAAAAATAAAAAATTCTTCTCTAAAATCTCACAAGCAAAATAGATCCCAGTTAACTTAAAATAATGGATGTAACTAAAAACAATTGGTGTGGTATAATAGGAAGATTTACCATATTTGCTCTTGTAATGAAAGGCAGATAAACACATTTGTAAGCTTGGTGATGGGTAGCTAAACCAAGAGTTTTCAGTTGTCTTAGCATATGTGAATGTGTTAGATATGATAATTAAAGTGTTTGAGAATTTATTTTTTTATTTAAACAGGCAGAAAAGATAGCATCACAAATGATAACAGAAGGACGTATGAATGGATTTATTGATCAGATTGATGGAATAGTACACTTTGAAAGTAAGTTTTTTTTTGTTTCTGTCATAATGAAATGTCAGTGAGGTGTTATATATTTACTGGAGACCCGGTGCACGAATTCGTGCATGGGTGGGGTCCCAAGGGTGGCCTGCAGGGATCGGGCCGAAACCTGCAGTCCAACGCCGCCTGCAGCTCCTACCTGCTGCTCCCACTCATCCTGGCCCCACTGTGCCTGCTGCGGGCTTGCGCTCAATCAGTCCTGATTGGGAGAGGCTTATGCTGCTGCTGCAGCAGTGCTTGCCAGCCATGACCCCTGCATCTGGCACCTTCCCAAGGGGAGTGGCCTGCGGGATTGGGCTGAAACCGGCTCTCCAACATCCCCCAAGGGGTCCAGATTGTGAGGAGGGCGCAGGCCAGGCTGAGGGACCCCACCTGTGCACGATCGGGCCGGGGAGGGACCGCAGAAGGGCTTCAGGGTGTGTCCAGCCCATCTCACTCAGTCCTCATCGGCCAGACCCCAGCAGCAAGCTAACCTACTGGTCAGAACATCTACCCCCTGGTGGTCAGTGCACATCATAGTGAGCCAGCCATTGAGCGGCCTTAGCGTTCATTAGCATATTACGCTTTGATTGGTTTTTTAGTTCTGCCTTTCGGTCTATTTGCATATTACCCTTTTATTATATAGGATGATTTAAACATGTTGAGCAATTTCCTTTGACCTAGACTCTTACTACTGGAATAGTCTTCTTTCTCAGAGAAGTAATTTAAGATATATGTTTTGTGAGCTTACATTAATGCAGCATTTTCTATGCTGTAGAAAAATTTGAAACTGGAATTGTCATCAGTTCGTTCATTTACTCATCAAACGTTTATTGAATGCATACCATGTAGCAGGCATGTAGAGATGAAAGCTGCATTTCCTATTCATTAGACTAATGGAGGCAGGCAGGTAAGTAGACCTCTTGACTTTCTCATTGTCTAATACCTCCTCAGCCCCGGTTCCTATCTCATTTACACTGTGGACTTTGCTGTGCCCACAACCAGTCCACTTGTAAAATTTTAGTTTGAAATATCCCACTCTGACCATAACCATTTTCCTCTCTTTATCATGGTCTGTCTCAGTTATTTCATTTCAACTCTTCCTTGACTGCATTGAAGCCTCTCATCTGTTGACTTACCTTTTGCAGTCAGCCCAGCCCTTTTTTGTCTTTAATGCTCTTCCTGTCCATTACTCTTTTACAGATACCCTAGAACACTTGTCTGTTAACTTTTTGTTCCAGCTGTCCAGCAAAACTTCATCTTGAATGAACCCATTCCATTTTTCCCATACTTGAGTAGCTAACTAATGTCGGAGAAGAGTCAGAGTACCAGACAAATTGAACACCACTGCAAATTCAGGGTCATGGGTTCTCAACACTACCTGGGATTCTTGATACATTTCTTTAGTCAACTCTTTTTCCTACTCTGCAGTGATTATTTCAGATTTAATTTTTCTTAAATCTCTGACTTTTCTCCTTCTATCTCAGCAGAGAACCTTGTTTCCTATTTCACAGAAAAAAAAAAAAGGTATCGGTGTGAAATTATCTTCTTTATCAGATTCATAAACTTGTAAGTATTAAATGGAGATCTAATTCTTTTCTTCTTTCATGTTATACCGGAGATGGTTTCCGCCTTCCTCTCCAGTTCTTCCACTTGTGCTTTGGATCCCTTCTCTGACCTCTGCCACAACCCCCACTTCCCCAACATTTTTAGGAACCTGAGCTTAGCAGTTATTTTTTCTGTTTTCATCTTTTCTTTTTCTGTTGGCTTCTTTCCATCAATTTTAAACATACTTGGGTCTCTTCCATTTTAACAAAAATCCTATCACCTCTCAAGCCTCTTGACTTTTCAATATATCAAATAGGATTGATCATTTACTTCTTCTTAATATCTCCTGCCCTAACCCCATCATCTTGACTCGGTCATCTTCTGCTTTCTCTCCTACTTCTCCAGGTATTCTTCCTAGTCATCTTTGTAGATTCAATATTTAATGCTATAAATTTAAATATTGGGACGGCTTGGGTTTACATCTAGGCCTTTTCTTCTCACTCTACTAAGTTTCCCTAGGCAATCTCATCTATTTGCATTGATTCAGTTATCATCCCTATGCAGGCAACACTTACATATACTTTTCTGGGGTAAATCTCTGAGTCCCAGATGCAGTGCTTCTAATTGATTATTAGGTGCTTCTCACCGGATTACATCATGGGCATTTCAGAATGAACATATTCCAAAATGAATTCATTATCTCCCCTCTCTGCCTGCCTCCCACAACAACCAACCAACAAGCCATCCAGTAACCACATTGTTCACTTTCTCCAGCATTCCTTTTTTTAAATTTTAATTTATTGATTTTTGGAGAGTAAGAGGAAAAGAAAGAAACATTGATTTTATGTTCTACTTATTTATGCATTTATTGGTTGATACTTATATGTGTCCTGACTGTGGACCAAACCCACAAGCTTGGTGTGTTGAGACTATGCTCTAACCAACCAAGCTACCTGGCCAGGGCCTCCAGCATTCTTTGTCCTTGATCTCACCTCTTCTTTGCTGCCCAGAATCCTTTCCATTTAACCTCAGAGGTGCATCTGAAATCACATACCCTCCTTCATTTCTTATTGTCACCAGCTTATTGTGAACCACCATGAACTCTTTTGGGCTTGAGAAGTAGCTTTTAACTTATTTTTCTCATATCTATAATTGCTCCTTTCTAGTCCAGCTGCCTTAATATAGCCAAAGTGATCGTGATCTTTTAAAAATGCAAACAGTGCTAACCAGTGTGGCTCAGTTGATTGAAGTGTCGTCCTGTGCACTGGAAGGTCTCGGGTTCGATTACCAGTTAGGGCACATACCTAGTTGCAGGTTCAGTCTCTGGTCAGGACGTTTGGGAGGCAACCGATCGATGTTTCTCTCTCTCCTTCTCTAAAATTGATTTAAAAATGCAAACAAACAAAAGAAAGTATTAAATTACTCTCTTTCTTGGTACTCTTATGAGTGATTTCCCATTGCTTATATAACAAAGTTCTACAAAGTCTCTAAAGCAGCAGTTCTCAACCTGTGGGTCGCAACCCCTTTGGGGGGGTCGAATGACCCTTTCACAGGGGTCGCCTAAGACCATCGGAAAACACATATATAATTACATATTGTTTTTGTGATTAATCACTATGCTTTAATTATGTTCAATTTGTAACAATGAAAATACATCCTGCATATCAGATATTTACATTACGATTCATAACAGTAGCAAAATTACAGTTATGACGTAGCAACGAAAATAATTTTATGTTTGGGGGTCACCACAACATGAGGAACTGTATTAAAGGGTCGCAGCATTAGGAAGGTTGAGAACCACTGCTCCAAAGGGCCCTACATGATTTTTTTTTTTTAGCTTTCTCTTTCTAATTCCAATCATAAAGGTCTTTTTGTTGCTTTCCCCCTCAGTATTGTAAATTTCCCCCCACATCAAACATTTTTAAATGATCACTCTTCTTTACATCCAGTCTCCAACCAGCCATCAAATTAAATTAATGTATACCAACTTGTTTTTTATTTTCAAAATTCTAATTTTGTCCTGTTTAGAAAGCAAAACAAAGAAAATGGGATTGTCTTTGTAATTTAAAACATTTTACATATTGTTAGGAAAGGACTGATAACTCATTATTTTATGTTCTTTATGAAGATTTATAGTTTTTTTCTTCATTAATTTTGTGCCCAGTTTTTGTAAAGTTTGGTGTTACTTTAAATGGGATCCCTTCCCCCTATTTTTCATTTCTAATTTTATATTGCTCATATAGCAAAAAACCTGCTGGATTCTCGATGAGTTGGGTTTTTTTGTTTGTATGTTTATTTTGGGTTTAAATATTGAAATATTTACCCCTCAGAGTCAAGTAGAAACAGCCTTGAATATATAGTATACACACACTTTGAATAACTATAAAGATAGTGTTTATTAAAATGCATTTCATTTTCAAAATTGAGCTATCAGCTGTTAAAGTGTGTGTGTGTACATTTTTTGGGGTCACCTTGAAAATAGATTTATACTTTTCCCAGCAGATGGCAGTGTCTTATTAGCCAATGGTAATGAGACAGTTTTAGTGAAGCTGTCTTATTGTAGTTGTGGTTGTTTGGTTGATTGGTTTTATTTTGTTTTCACAAATAATAATCTGTATGTACATGTCTTTCTGTTTGTTGCATACTTTGTGCCAATGATTTAAGTGATTTTTTTTCTGGTGCTTTTCTTTATTACTTAATTAGCTTAATTTTATTAGACAAAATTTTTGGAGTAAAGTTTAAAAAATTCATACTCTGTATTTATCTTTAAACTTATATTTGCTGTGAATACAAAAGAGTAAGTTTAGCTTTTACATTATTTCTTTTTTATTTAGCACGAGAAGCCCTGCCAACATGGGACAAACAGATCCAATCGCTTTGTTTCCAAGTGAATAACCTTTTGGAGAAAATTAGTCAGACAGCACCGGAATGGACAGCACAAGCCATGGAAGCCCAGATGGCTCAGTGACTCCTTGCAGAACTTCTGTGCACACTACATCTTTTTCCATGCTGTACAGATTAATTTCACTGTCTCCAAAGCATTTGCATCATGACCTTATGTATTTCAATCCCTTTTATGCTGGATTCCATTTAAAGAAGACATTATTAGAGCAGGAAGTACAAGCATTTAAAAATATGTAGTTTCCATATATTCAGGGTCTCTGTGTATCAAGCTAACTCAGAAGTTTTGAAAGTGTTTTCTTTAAACAGAGTAAGTGAAATATCTGTGGCTAAGAAGTTTGGGATTTGTGATAACTTTGTAGTCATGTAAAACTTAAGTGCTTTGTGCCTCTCCAAATGTGGTTATTCTAATAAATGGAGAAGTGAGCCAAATAAAGGTAGTACTTTGTTTTAAATTAGTGAACAGTGTTTTTTTGTTTTTGTTAAACCTCACCCGGGGATATTTTTTCCATTGATATTTAGGGAGAGGGAAAGAGAGGGAGGAAGGGAGGGAGAAAGAGAGAGGGAGAGAGATGGAGAGAGAGAGAGATACATCAATTGGTTGCCTCCTGCATGAGCCCTGACCTGGGCTGAGGAATGAACCTGCAATCCAGGAATGTGCCCTTGACTGGGAATTGAACCTAAGACCCTTCAGTAGGTCAATACTCTACCACTGAGACACACTGGCTAGGGCTTCCTTTTTCCTTTTAATTAGGCAGACAGTTACACCATATGCTAGAAATGCATAATGCCTGTTCTCTAGCCATTCACAGTCACAGAGCCAATAGATAATACGTGTAATACTTTTAGTTGTACCAAATACTGGAGCACACAGGGAAGAGCTTTTCATTTGGCAGAGAAAATCAGGGGAGGCTCCTCAGAGAGGATTATTTCAGCTAGCTTTATAGAGAAAATGGGAAAAGGAGTTTCAGAAAAGTTTGTGGGTGACTATCAGTTTCAGCTCCAACATGTAAAGAGCTTGGAAATCATCACTTCATTCTCACAACAAGAAAAAAGCTGGGCCGGCTGAAAATCATGGCTTTTCTTAGATACACAAAAGAATTTAAATCAGAGCAAACCACCACTCCAAAACCTGTAGAGACAGGCAAATAGAATCACAATAGAGATCAGCTTTTTAGGAACAGAATCTGCTCAAGTTAGTAACCTGTGTGTACAGTGAAATGGTAACTGACAAGTTACGGGAAGCTGAGTGCGGACTAGCTGGACAGTTAAAACCCCGAGTGGCCACTCTTAGAGAAGCCCCCCACGTTTTCTAGAATTGACCCTGATGAGCCAAACCAGTTAGGGCCCTTTGTCTCTATTTTTAACATAAATTATATTCTTTGATATTGTCTCTTGATTCATTTTAGATATTTGTATATCTAAAGTTTTATTGTCAGTGAGTACTATAGGGTCCAAGCTAATGAGCAGAAGGGCCACCAAGATTATTTTACTTCAAAGATTCAGTTCAAAGATTCAGTGAGTTATTTCCCTGAGACTAAAAAAAGAGTTCAGATGTCAGGATTCATTATTATGTACTCAGTGGGGCAAAAGTAGGTTAACACTTGTGAATTTGGGAAACATTTCATTCTTGTACTAGGGGCCCGGTGCATGAAGATTTGTGCACAGGGGATGGGTCCCTCAGCCTGACCTGCACCCTCTCCAATAGGGGAGCCCTCTCCAATCTTGGAGTTTCTGTCTGTCTTTGCAATCATATGAGTGAATTGTCTGAGACCCCAGCCCAGTCTGGTTTGGTGCTCACAGAATAGTAGAGGTCTTTTTTTTTCCTTTGGTCCATTGGTGGAGATTTCCTAGAAGTTGCAAGATATCTTCCTTTTAATTCTTCCATGACACTCTGACTTTACTTATGTCTCTTACCTTTGCTCTCCCTCCATCCCCCACAACAGTAACTTGCTCCAGGCTCACTCTGCTCTAGTGCAGGGGTGGGCAACCCCTGGCATGCGTGCCAAACATGGCACGCCAGTAACTTTTGCTGGCACACAAAACCCTCTCATAATCTTCCATTTACAATTGTTGTGAACATGAATGACTTAAATGTTAAATTACAAGGAACTGGCAAGACACTTGATGTTATGTTTGGTTACATAAAGGCTTTTGAAAAGAAACTGGAAGTCTTTAAGAGTAAATGTCTTGATAAATCATAGCTAACACTTATGCAGCACCCATTAAATATTCTATATGTCATCTGTGAAATGGGACCAAGAACCGTGCCTACCTCATAAGCATTATTGTGAGGATCAAAGGAGTCAGGAGTCTGGAGCTGGAATTAATCAGGGATTGATAAAAAGATGTGACAGAGAGGCTGCATTTTGCTCTAACAAACCTATTTTGAGCACCTGCTGTGACCAGCACTGTGCAGGGTGCTGGGTGTACCTCAGCCAGGCTCCGAAGAGCTCCCAGCTTGGGTTGGGATTCCTGGGCACCTGTGTACCAGGCCATGAGCTGGGCCTTCACACCTCAGGTCTCCTGTGACAACCCTCAGTTTCTCCCGTGGCCAGGGAGGGTCAGAGCACATCCCTAGCCCTGGCATTGATGGCTTTCCCACAGACACCTAGTGTAGCTCATGACCACACTCACTGCACACTCAGCAGGGCCCCGTGCCAGGCCCCGGGTATTTTATCCAGGCAGCCATTCATCCAACAACCATTCTTTTCGGATGTGGTCCCACTTTCAAGGAGCTTGCAAGGCAGTTGGGGACCGAGAAGAGGCAAAGGGACAGGCTATGCTTTCAGGACCTCTCCTTGTACCCCCTGTAGAAGGGAGCCACTGAAGGCGTGTGGGCTGGGGGTGACCTGCTCAGTGGAATGGGCACAGGATGACTGGAGAGGAGAGACCCAGGGAAAAGACCAGTACATGACAGCAGGGCGTTGCATCACCAGTGGAGTTTCAGAGACTGAGTTTCCTCAGGGGTAGCCTGTTCATAGGCTACAGAGACCCTAATTCGGTGAATGAGTGGGAAACTGGGAGAGTCTATTCCAGGGGTGGGCAAACTTTTTGACTTGAGGGCCACAATGGGTTCTTAAACTGGACTGGAGGGCCGGAACAAAAGCATGGATGGAGTGTTTGTGTGAACTAATATAAATTCAAAGTAAACATCATTACATAAAAGGGTACGGTCTTTTTTTTTTTTTAGTTTTATTCATTTCAAACGGGCCGGATCCGGCCCGCGGGCCGTAGTTTGCCCACGGCTGCTCTAGTGTCTAGGAAATCCCACAACGTGTCTGCCACCAGAACTACGATTCCCAAAATTCCTGGTGCTCCCCGCGCTCTTGGTTTTCGCCTCTGGTCCAGGGGCTGCTGAAACGAAAAGGACTGGGAACTTCAGTCACCTCCAGGCCGGGCTGACAGGACCAGACACTCCAGTGGTGTCCCCAGGACCCAGGCTGCTCAGCACCTGCGCGCATAGGCCCGGAGCGGCCGGGGGGCGGGAATGCCCTCCACGTCACCAGGGCAACGTGGCAGGTGTCCTGCCATAACCCCTGGCCGCATGTGTGCTGCCCACAGGTCTGCCACAGTGACACAGAGGGCATTCCCGTCTTGCCCCCAGCTGCTTGGTGCCTGTGCACATAGGCCCAGAGTGGCTGGGGGTCGTTCCAGGACCCCGGCTGCTCCGGGCCTATGCGTGGGCTTACAGGCTCAGAGTGGCCTGGGTCCCGAGGACGCCAGTCCCCGGGACCCAAGCTGCTTGGTGCAGGAGCGCGCGCAAGCGGCTGCCCTGTCCCTGGCTGCTCAGTGCCTGTGTATGCAAATTAACCCACCATCTTTGTTGGGTTAATTTGCATACTCCTGATTGGCTGGTGGGCGGTGCGAAGGTACGATCAATTTACATCTTTCTCTTTTATTAGTGTAGATTATTATTTATTAACTAGAGACCTGGTGCACAAAATTTGTGCACTGGGGGGGGGGTCCCCTCAGCCCTGCTTGCACCCTCTCGCAGTCCAGGAGCCCTTGGGGGATGCCCAAGTGATGGCTAAGCCATCAGTTGGACATCCTTAGCGCTGCTGCAGAGGTGGGAGAGGCTCCTGCCACTGCTGCTGCGCTTGCCAGCCCTGAGCCCAACTTCTGGCTGAGCGGTGCTCCCCCTGTGGGAGTGCACTGATCACCAGGAGGCAGTTCCTGCATTGAACGTCTGCCCCCTGGTGGTCAGTGTGTGTCATAGTGACAAGTCGTTCCACGGTTTGGTTGATTTGCATATTAGCCTTTTACTATATAGGATTACTGTGTTATTTCCCATACAAAGAACTATAAACCTAATTTTCCCAACTCTGTAGGTGTGGGTAGATATTTTATCCAAATTGCCTCATGTATTTATTTGAATAAACAATGTTGAAAACTATCTAACTTCACATCTTCTGACCTCATCCTGTCCAGTCTGTGCTGTATATCACCATCAGATTAATTTTTCTAAAATGAACTTCTATTTATGTTATTCCCTTCCTTAACGACTGCAATAACTCCCCACTGCTTACCAAGTACATAGCAAATCATTTGCCTACTACTCATGACATCGCATGCCAAGGTCTCAACTCACTTCTTTTTCTTTTTTTAATATATATATTTTTTATTGATTTCGGAGAGGAAGAGAGAGGGAGAGAGAGAGAAACATCAATGATGAGAGAGAATCATTGATTGGCTGACTCCTGCACGCCCCACACTGGGGATCGAGCCCGCATGTGCCCTTGACCAGAATCGAACCTGGGACCCTTCAGTTTGCAGTCCAATGCTCTATCCACTGAGCCAAACCAGCTAGGGCTCAACTCCTTAAAATCTTTCATTTCTCATTATTTTCCTACTGGTATAATATGTTCCCACCAAGTTGGACTTAAGCTCGTAGAGATGTTTTTCCTCCTCTATAGTTTTACTAATGTTGCTGATTAGAAGCAACATCCATTTCTAGTAATTAAAATCACATATTGTGTCAGATCTTCAGTTTGCTTCATTGGATCCATTTTCACCTTTGTCGGCTCTGCTCTGTGCCCTGGGCAGCACGGACCTGTAACTACAGCAATATATTCCTGTTTCTTGAGATGCAACCCAGCAGCCCATTGAGAGTCCCATATGCAGAGGAATTGAGACCAGCCCACAGCCCCATCGAAACTCCCAGTTAACAGTCAGCACCAACTTGCCAGCCACCTTGAAAGAAGAGCCTCCCTGTTCGGCTGATGGTGCCTGGAATAGCTGTGCTCTCTCCTCTGAGCTCTGCTGAAATTGCAGATTTGGAAGCAAAATAAATGATGGCTGGTGCAGCCACCAAGTGTTTGGGTGATTTGTTTCCAGAAATAAAAACTGATAGAGCAGAGGGCAAACAAGATATTATAGAAGGACTTAAATCATTTTTTATTATGGAAGGGGAATTTGGCACTTGAACAAATTTCTTCCTGCTAATTACAGTCCAAGAAAAAAAATTGTAACTCTGTATGGTGACAGATGTTAACTAGACCTAATGTGGTGATCATTTTGCAATGTGGGCGAATATTGCACACCTGAAACTAATATGCTATATGTCAATTATACCTCAACAATAAATAAATAAATAAATAAATAAGTAAATAAATAGTCTGGGGGGGAATGACTGAAAATTAAAAAGGGGAAAAGCAATAATATTTTCCCTATCATGTATAATGTGACCTATCTAATCTAATAAAAGAGAAACATGGTAATTAGCCGTACGGCCGCTACCCTTCCCATTGGCTAATCACTGAGATATGCAAATTAACTGCCAACCAAGATGGCGGCCGGCAGCCAGACAGCTGACGCGAACAGGGAGGCTTGCTTGCTCCAGTGACGGAGGAAGCCAGGT
>NW_005353789.1:739906-755748 GCF_000412655.1 Myotis brandtii | reverse complement strand
CCCCCCAGTGCACAAATTTTTGTGCACCGGGCCTCTAGTATTTACATAAAGCACTTTTACAGTATCACAAACAAAATTCACCGTTTTCTATTTTGGGTGTGATGCCAGAGTTTGGAGGTGCCTGTGATCTTCATATGTTCTTTTCTATTATACTGTTTTCTGTTTTACTTCAATTTGTTGTCTTGTTTCCTCCAATGTGTGTCTTCGTATGTGCCCTTACATCTAGCATGCCCTTATAATTATAAAAGGTGTTCGATAACTGATTGTTAAATGATGAATGAATAAATGAGTAAACGTTATGATATTTATCATATGTATTAAACATATATATGTATCAGCAATTTATTTAATTCCTTGGTTTGTAATTTACTGCCCCCTCTATACATATGTAAACATATAATGCTTAATTTGGTGGTTTAGATGGAGCATGAGAAAATTCAGACAAAAGACTGTGAATTGAAACAGAAAGTAGGATAGTGGTCAGCCGAGGTTCAGGGGAGGGGTTTCTAAAAAAAATATTCTGAAATTAGATAGTGCTGATGATTGTGCAATTTTGTGACTATACCCTGAACCATGGAATGGTACTTCAAAGCAGTGAATTTTATCTGAAATTTTAAAAAGCCATGACTTAAAAATCCTTTTCTTTTCATTCTTTTTTTTTAAAAAAATATATATATATTTTTAATTGATTTCAGAGAGGAAGGAAATGGGAGAGATATAGAAACATCAATGATGAGAGAGAATCATTGCTTGGCCGCCTCCTGCACACCCCACACTGGGGATCCAGCCCACAACCCAGGCATGTGCCCTGACTGGGAACCGAACTGTGACCTCCTGGTTCATAGGTTGATGCCCCTGCTCTGTGCCTGATAGGGGGGAGCTCCCCAACCCCCTGATCGCCCTGCGGCTCTGTGTGTGACAGGGTGCAGCGCCCTAACCCCCTGATCAGCCCTGCTCTGTGTGTGACAGGGTGAAATGAACAACTGGAACTAAACTTTATATTCAATTCATTTTTCTAATCAGCATCTGGAATAACTTGAGTTGTCATTCATGTCAAACAAAGGGCCAGTTTCTTATTAAATTATAATCAATGAATATTCTTCTAGCCAGAAAATTGGCCATTATATAAATATAGTCATAGAAAAATTAAACAGTTCCAGATGTGAATGAGGGCAAAACATTTGTATTTCTCAACCAGCTTTTATCACAGCCTGTGTAAATAAATCTTAATTTCCTTTGCTTGTACACTGGGCCCATTGCTGTAAACAATGTTGGAAACCATGGCATTTCTCCAGATGAAGTAATATCCTAAAAGGACTATAATGTGGACACAAGACACGGTGGGGTAGGGGAGGCCGGGGGAATGTCAAGGGGGAAAGAAAAGGAAACATATGTAATACTCTTTGTAATACTTTAAGCAATAAAACAAAATTTAAAAAAAGGACTATAATGCCAAAAATCATTTTTATTTATTATCCCTTGTTTTTTAGTTAAAGTAAACAAACCAAATACAAATCATTAAGCTTAATGGGAATAGAAGACTGAAGAGTCTATGACAGTGGCCGGCAAACTGCAGCTCTTTGGCCCCTTGAGTGTGGCTCTTCCACAAAATACCACGTGCGGGCGCGCACGTACAGTGCGATTGAAACTTTGTGGCTCATGCGCAGAAGTCGGTTTCCGGCCTGGGCGAGTCTATTTTGAAGTAGTACTGTTGATATTTGGCTCTGTTGACTAATGAGTTTGCCGACCACTGGTATGACCTCCAAATGTTGAAAAACCAGCTTTGAACAAAGCGGCAAAGTAGAGAAAAAATTTCATAGTTATTTCCCTAAACAAACATTCTCTCAGGGAGAGTGGAAAATGAAATGAATAAAGACCAAATGATATACAGCTACTTGGTAAAGAAGAAGATAAATATTATAAAACTAGTTTCTGGAAATCTATGTCTGTGGTCAGATCCTCTTCCACTTCCAGATCATTTCTGCAACTTAAATCAGTTCAGGCCTGGTGGGAATACATTCCCAGAAGGTTGCAATTGAGCATATGGTTTTATGGTAAGGAGTAGGTGCCATGGAAGAGATTGTGACATTTCTTCCCCTGGGCACACTTTATCTTTATTGTGGGGCTCCTAACTACAGATTAAATTTCTGTTCTGCAGTGAGATGGAAGATTCTCCATTTCCTGGGGAACACTGTCTCCATACTCAATGGCTGCAAACTTGTAGGGAGGCCCAGCTTTCTCCATAAAATTTGATGATTCTCATTAAGGAAAGATCATGTGTAGGCTGCAGGTAACAGAACTCACTTAGCTGCCCTTCTTCCCCCAAAACAAAACAAAAATTAAGAAACAAGGAGAAATAACCAAGATGGCTGCGTAGGTAAATGCTGGTACTCACTGCCTCCCACAATTATAACTAAAATACAGATCACCCATCATTCAGAACTGTCTGAAATATGATGGCTGAATGGAAGTCCCACAACTAGAAAAGTAAAGAAGAAAGCACATCGAGACTGGTAGGCAGGGCAGAAGCACTGAATGGATTGGTCTGACACCAATGTGGGGAGTTTTTTTTTTTTTAAATCAGGAGGGATATCTAGGCTGTGGAGGACTCCTGTGAGGAGCAAGGGGTCCCAGCCACACACCAGATCCCTCAGCCCAGGGTTCCAGTGCTGTGAAGAGAAGTCCTGTAATTTCAGGCAATAAAAACCAGCAGAGGTTGTGGCTGAGTGACACTGAGGCTGCTGGAACCCCAGGCCACTCTTCTTAAAAGGCCAGCACACGGACTTACTCAGACTCATTCCCTTTGAGCTCAAGCGCTGGGGCAGTGGCTTGGTAGAACAATAGAGTAACCTTGGAATGGAGATAAGAAACGCCCTAACCTTTGGAATAGAATGGATAGGATTAAAATCAACTGGTATAAATACAGATGTAACAGGACAATAAAGAGAGAACCTTACTATGCTGATCAACTGAACGCTGCCTCCGTGTCATTCCTTCTTCGCCGACTCCATCCACACCTTTGGGAACCCCTGGACCTGCTGGGGTTGGACCCCAACACTCCTCCCTCCCTTCCATGCTCTCTAAAAATCAATGGGGCCCTGACTGGTTTGGCTCAGTGGATAGAGCGTCGGCCTGTGGACTGAAGGGTCCCAGGTTCGATTCTGGCCAAGGGCATGTACCTTGGTTGCGGGCACATCCCTAGTAGGGGGTGTGCAGGAGGCAGCTGAATCGATGTTTCTCTCTCTCTTATCGATGTTTCTAACTATCCCTCTTCCCTTCCTCTCTGTAAAAAATCAATAAAATATATTTTTAAAAAAACCAATGGGAAAAATATCCTCAGTGAGGATTAAAAAATAATA
The DNA here is from genome assembly GCF_000412655.1 of Myotis brandtii. Taxonomy (NCBI): domain Eukaryota; kingdom Metazoa; phylum Chordata; class Mammalia; order Chiroptera; family Vespertilionidae; genus Myotis; species Myotis brandtii. The sequence continues at coordinate 752,389 of NW_005353789.1, read as the reverse complement.
ATATATAAATAAATAAAAGTCTAATATATTATTTAGATATAGAGAGATAAGTCCCAGGAAAACTAAAAACAAAAGCATAAATTACTGAGTGAGAATTATTTCCCTCTGTGGAGCAGGATTGAGACAATTGAAGGGGAAGGGGGACAGGAAATGTCTGCTTTTCATTATAAACCCTTCTGTATTATTTGAAAAATTTTAACCATTTACATGTACTACTTTGAAGAAAAATAAAAACCTTTTAAAATTTACATTTACAATTGTCACATTCTTAAGTGGTTATTATAATTTACCATGATTGACATCTTAAATTGTTTTCAACGCCCTAAACAAAGATTAAATTTCTCCATGATGTGGGGAAAAGGTTGATATGTTAAACATATATTCTTTTCTAAAAAAATATACTTGTATTGACTTCAGAGAAGAAGGGAAAGGGAGAGAGAGATAGAAACATTAATGATAAGAGAGAATCATTGATTGGCTGCTTCCTGCTCACCCCTACTGGGGATCGAGCCCGCAACCCGAGCATGTGCCCTTGACTGGAATCGAACCTGGGACCCTTCAATCCACAGGTTGGTGCTCTATCCACTGAGCCAAACCAGCTAGGGCTATATTCTTAAATTTAAAGGGGTACAAATTACTAGTTTTCCTAGGAAGTCCTCAAGTCTTGATCTCTGGTTGTTTTAATTAAATATTCTCCACCCTCCTTGTTCAAGTATTGACACGTTTGCATAAGAATTAAAGTTTTCTAAGCCTCCAGAAGTTTCCACCATAGCTACAATTTCTCATACATATCCTGGTTCTCTTTCTTGCTTTGGATGAGAAGGCAGCTAAAAGGAAACAGTAGGCTTCCTTGATTTGGGGGAGGAGTCTCAAGATCTGGCCCAGTGACTGAGTTGAGTCTAACAGTCTTAGAACATCTGAGAGTGCTGTAATGCCAGTGAAACCAGAAATTCACAGCCAAGATCCCAGGTTCCTACTTTACACAGGGACCAAGGAACACACTTGTGGGGGAAACACGGGTGTTGGTTGGAAAGTCTGTAAGGAGGATTTTCCAAAAGGTCAGGGGCCTCTTAGGGGGACCTTGCCGAAGGCAGCAGCCCTGCCTTGACTTTTCCAAACAAGTCTTTGCTGGAATCTCTATGTTTAGTCTTTAAGACCTGATCTTGTAGAAGCATGTGCTTTCTCAAGGATACTTACCCTGCTGATTGTATCTAGAGGTTAATTTTAGTTCAAACTGTTGTTACAATAAAAGCCTAAGGAGGCAGGCAATCGGGGCTGTTTTGGTGCCTCCTGCCAAGCAGCCCCTTAGCCTCTCTTTCACAGAAACATGTGTTAGAGTAATCCACTCCTCTGTTGCTCAGGGTCTGCTGGTCAGCCCTGGCACACACTGGGCAATTATGCTTCAACATGCTTCTCCCAAGTGCCAGGGAAGCCTGTGCTATCACAGGTTGAATCTTTGTGGTTTCTGCTCCAGCCTTTAGAGAGGAATCCTCTCATTTGATATAATTTTGTCTATGCAGAACCATGTGATCACTCTCTACTTCAGAGAAGGCCAGTCTGCAATCAAAGATAACAAAGATGAGAAACGAAAAGAGATCTCAACCCTGTTCAAGTCCGGGATTCTGGTTGTTTTGAAGGGCTATTTGTATTACCACCCCCCCCCTCACCTGGATCCCACCCTGCCCTGCCCCAGGCCTTCACCACCCTCTTGTCTGTGTCCATGGGTAATGCATATCCTATATAATAAAGATGTAATATGCAAATGGTTGTTACACCGTGAAGCGTAATGACCGACCGAGTCACGACCCCATCAGCAGGAGGGTGGGGCAGTGAGCTACAAGTGGGTGGCGGAGAGCTACAGGAGCAGGCAGGGCAGCAAGCTATGAGGGGGCATGAGGGGAGCTACAGGAGGGCGGTAACGAGCTACTGGCGCACAGATTCCTGCCCAGGGCTACTAGTATGCATATAAATTCTTTGGTTAATCTCTTCCCACCCTTCCCCCCCTTTCCTCTGAGATTCATCAGTCTGTTCCATGTTTTCATACTTCTGGTTCTATTTTATTCATTAAATTTCTTGCTTGTTTATTTTGAATTTTAGATTCAATTGTTGATAGATATGTATTTATTGTCATTTTATTGTTCATATTTTTTATCTCTTCTTAAAGGATACCCTTCAACATTTCATGTAATACTGGTTTGGTAGCTTTTTTTTTGTCTATGAAGCCTTTTATCTGACCTTCAATTCTAATGATAGCTTTGCTGGGTAGGTCTTGGTTGTAGGTCCTTGCTATTCATCACTTTGAATATTTCTTGCCACCCCCTCTGGCCTGCAATGTTTCTGTTGAGAAATCAGCTGACAGTTGTATGGCTGCTCCCTTGTAGGTAACTAACTGCTTTTCTCTTGCTGCTTTTAGGATTCTCTCTTTGTCTTTAATCTTTGGCATTTTAATTGTGTAGTAGGTGTCCTGTAGGGCCCAGTGGCTCAGCCTCCCCAGTCACATGAGCTGGGCACTCTAGATGCACCCCTGTGTGGGCTGTGAGCACTCTCTTATTGTAGTTGAGCCTTGATTGCTGTTGGCATCATTGGGAGGAATTGACCCCCAGGCCAATTAGACAATTGAGCACCAGCTGTGACTATAGTGGAAGAGCTGCTATGCAGGAGACAGCCCTATGGAGCAAGACTTGCTTTAGTGGGGCTTTGGTGCTCACTGAGTCTGCCCCTTGAGTGTGTCACTTATGGATCTGTAGAGTTGTAATCTGGCATGATCTGAAGCTGTCTACCAGATCACAATGCCATGATAAGTGGACAGAGCAAGTCTCTCTCCACCCCGCCCCCCTCCCCAACTCCCATCCTGCCATGAGCTGATGTTCTTGGCTGAACCTCTGAGAAGGCAGTGCGTGTCAGCATGTCCTTAAAAAATGATTCAAAGATGACAGCCATTTCCTTTAGAATACCAGAAGATAGTTTATTTCTAAAGAAATTCAGATAACTCTTAAGCAGTTTCCTGGAAATGATTTTCAGTTCAGAGTCAGCCCTTGGAAGTTGACTGTTAGTGATCCACACCATTAACACTGAGTTCACTTTAGTGCTCTGAAGGACACAAATGAGGGAGGTTTTCTTGTGTCTAGCCCTCTCCCTGACCCCATCCACTTATTTATCTGGACATTATCACCCTCCAAATCTGGAAAGTGACGATCCAACAGTTTTACTTTCCCCAAATAGTTACCCTTCAATAGGGACCCCCAGCAGAAATCATTCCCCTCACCCCCAAATGAGGGAAGCTCTCCAAAAGGTTTGTTCTGAAATTCTACTTGAATGGCTAAATTCAAGGGCACCTCTGTGTCTACAGATTAGTTGATCTCTCACTTTAAAAAAAAAATTAAATTTAAAAAATTTCAATTACGTTTACAATCAATATTATTTTGTATTACTTTCAGGTGTACAGTTTAGTGGTCAGACACTCATACTTTACAAAGGGTTTCTTCTGTTATTTCCAGGACCCACCCGGCACCATACATAGTTATTACAATATCATTAACTATATGCCCTATGGTGAGCTTTGCATCCCCATTACTGTTTTGTAACTGCCAATTTTTACTTAATCTTTTCACCTTTTTCACCCAGTCCCCCAACCTTCCTCCCCTCCGGCAACCATCAGTCTGTTCTCTGTTCTGTTTTGTTAGTTTGTTTATTCTGTTCTTCAGGTTCCACATATAACTAAAATAATATGGTATTTCCCTTTTTCTGACAGGTTTATTTCACTGATCCATGCTGTTGCAAATGGTAAGACTGGCCCCTCAGTTTTGAAGCACTCTCCTCTTCTATCTTCCTTCCTTCCTCTCCTCTTACACAAACCTCTCCTTCTGAGCTCTGCTACTGTTTCCTTTTCTAACTTATGTCCACATCTTGGGATTCCTCAGGGCTAGCCCAGACCTTCTTCTGGTCTTTCTCTAAACTCCTTGCTGGTCTCATTCATTGCCATGGACTCAAGCATCATTTTAGTACCAATAAACCCTAAATTTGTGTTTTCAACCCGAGTCTCTCCTTTGACCGACAAACTCTTGACATCTGCTTTCCTGACCTTTCCCTTGGATATTTTATTGTCATCTCAAAGTTGACAAGTCCAAAGAGAGCTTTAAATTTTCTCAAAACCCATTCTCACACCCGCCCCCAGCCCTCTCCATTTTATTGAGTGGTGCCACCTTCCACCTGGCTGCTCAAGCTGGGACACAAAAAGTCATCCTGAATTTCTTTCTTTTCCTCTGATCCCCAATCAAATTCATTAGCATATAGCTTTTCTTGATAGTGTGTCTCAGAATTTGAGGCTGGAAACATTAAAAAAAGAGAGAGAGAGAGACTGTCCTTTAACTGCCAGAAATCTGTATCTGTTGCTCTCAGTGAAAATTGCAAATTTATGGGGAAGATTCTTCTTTTGTACTGGGAGAAATAATTTTATTTTAATTTTTGGAAAAAAAAAGTAGTTTCTTGGTTTGAAATAATCATCAGATATTTTTAAGCATATCTTCAACATAAAAAGGTCTAGAGTGCTCAGATGCAAATAACTAGTTTGATTTTATCTGTTTTTATTTATTTATTTACTTATTTATTTATTTGGCTTTCTAAACTTTATTTCTTAAAAAAGATACACAATTTGAATCGTATTTATTTTTTAAAATATATTTTTATTGATTTCAGAGAGAAAGGGAGAGGAAGAGAGAGAGAGATAGAAACATCAACGGTGAGAGAGATGCATTGATTGGTTGCCTCCTGCATGCGCCCCGACTAGGGCCAGGGATCAAGCCTGCAACCAAGGTATGTGACCTTGACTGGAACCAAACCTGGGACCTTTCAGTCCTCAGGACAACGCTCTATCCACTGAGCAAAACTGGCCAGGGCTGAATCGTATTTAAATATCAACCTCATACAATACTTCTTTATAGTTTAGCAATATATACATTTTAAAAAATTTAAGTATATTTTTATTGATTTCAGAGAGGAAGGGAGAAGGAGAGAGAAATAGAAACATCAATGATGAGAGAGAATCACTGATCGGATGCCTCCTGCACGCTCCCCACTGGGAATCGAGACTGCAACCAGGGCATATGCCCTGACCGGGAATTGAACTATGACTTCCTAGTTCATAGGTTGATGCTCAACCACTGAGCCACACTGGCTGGGCAAGAAGTACATTTTAAAAAGTGATATTTTAAACTGACAAATGAACATTTGGATATTTTGAAACTTAATCTTCATATTTTAAGAATTCAAACTTGTCTTATCACAGTAAACAATAAGATATTAAAATATCTAGATAACATTCAAGACAAAAGGTATCAGGAGAGCCCGGCCTGTGTGGCTCAATGGATTGAGCATCATCCCATGCACCATTCTCAGTCAGGGAACATGTGGGGTTGTGGGCTCAATCCCCAGTGGAGGAGGGTGCAAGAGGCAGCTGATTGATGTTGATGTTTCTCTCTCTCTCTCTCTCTCTCTCTCTCCTTCCTTTCTCTCTAAATTCTATATTTTAAAAATATTTTTTAAAATGGTATTAGGGAAATCAATAAGATTTTAAATGTGAGGTTCTGCACTGTTACTCCAAGTTCAGGTAACATTTTATTCATGTCCTTGGCTTGCCCCTCCCTTAGCTGTTTCACTAAAAATATGTGTTTAAAATAAGGAGTTTGAGATTTATGATCAGCTGGAGAACCATGTTTAACTTCTGATTTATAGTTTGGGCCAAGGTATCTAACTTGGTCCTCAGGACTAATTACAGCAAACTTGAGATTATATTCAAACTCTGCTTTTGGTGAAAGAAATAGAATGTTCTGCTGAAAATCAGAAACATCCTGAGGGCTCCTAAACAAGAACGCACCACGAACCATACTTTCAGAACCAGTGCCATGACGTTCAAAATGACTGATCTTCAATGAGCTGTTTTAGCCTGAGGTACTTGATAAAGTTACATTCATGCCATACTGATGGCCCAGAACATATTAATCTCAGTTAACAATCACTGACATTTACATTACTAATCTAATTCAGGCATCCCAGGCGTAGTAAATGCATATGTCAAAGCTTCAGGAATCGAAGTTACTACTGATCCAAAAACAATCCTTATTTTGCTGTGACCAGATGAAGAGGACACATGACCACACTTTCCGGCAACGTGGGTACTCTAAGAATAATGTTCCCATTTTATTGCTTGAATGAGTACAATGTCTAATTCAAATGAAAGCAGATAAAATAAAACCGGTTCTAAATGCCATGCCAGCAGAGTGAACCCAAGACACAGGTTTCTTCCTTTCCCTCAAATCCTTCCCTCCCACCCCTCCTTCAAAACTTGCTGGACCATGTTTTGGATCTTTTCACAACCCAGGCCCCCGAAGAGTGGGGACTTCTGAGCTGTGGCTCCCCTTATCACACGTGTCTCCTGCTACATCTGATGTTGCCATAGTGCCTCCCACTCAATTGAAATGCCCATCCACATTAGACAGTAGGGCGGAGCGGGCAAACGCTGGCACTGGGACAGGCTCCCCATCAGACAGACCTCAAAGGAGGCCACTCTGGCAAGGCCTCCACAGGAGCAGACTGGTGAGGCCTGCCTGCAGGGGTCACTAAATGCTCTAAGGAAGTGGATACGGGAAAAGAAAGAGGAGGCAGAGGCTGCGGGGACATGCCTGTCTTGGGTCCTGTGTGTGAGAAGTCTATCCTACTCCCTATGTGTGCTTAGATTCCTTGTACAAATAACAGAACACTCCTTTCCATTCACTTCAATAGGATGAACTCTTTAGAAAAAGACTGACAATCAACCCCCAAATTTTATGCTTATTTATTCCACTTCTATGAATTTCCACTTCAGTGAATTGAGCAATTGAAGACTCAAGAAAAAACTCAATAAAAGACACAATGACTTGGAGAACTCTGGCAAGTTATATGTATCCCATTTGCTTTTGGTTTCCAATCTCCTCTTTGCTTCAAATCCACATGCAAGTTTCTTATTTTTTTTGAGCAACCTGTGAATTTTCAGCTTCCTTTTTGGCTTTTACAAAGTTATGGCAGGCAATCTCTTTGGCAATTTTACACCAAGCTCTTGGGTAGCTAGCTAGCTGGTTGCTGAGTTCCTCAGCCTTCTCAATAGTCCACTCTTCCACAGCCTGGACTATGCTCCGTTCAAGGCCTGACTTCTCAATGTTTTTTTCTTTTCTTTTCTTTTTTCTTTTCTTTTCTTTTCTCTCTTTCCCTCCCTCCCTCCCTCCCAGTCTCTCTAAAAATCAATAGAAATTCTTTCTTTCTTTCTTTCTTTCTTTCTTTCTTTCTTTCTTTCTTTCTTTCTTTCTTTCTTTCTTTCTTTCTTTCTTTCTTTCTTCTTTCCTCTTTCTTTCTTTCGAGAGACAGAGAGAAAAACCTCAATGTGAGAGAGACACATCAATTTGTTGCCTCCCACACACTCCCCTACTGGGGCCAGGGATCAAACCTGAAACTCAGATATGTGCCCTTGACTGGGAATCAAACCTGCGGCCCTTTTGTGTGTGTGTGTCGGCTGGCAGTCTAACCACTGAGAAACACCGTCTAGGGCTCAATTTTTTTTCTTTTAACAGAGGATTTAAACCTGTCATTGACTCCAAAATACTGAGTAAGCTCCTTCTGCTGGGTTCCACATGAGGACTGTTCACTATGAAATTCTTCTTTGTTCTTCAATTCACCTTTTCTAGGGTGTTTTCTATTTTTCCTTCTGAATCTTGAAGTTGAGATTTTCTGTTCAGAGTGTGTGTTTTTTTAAATTCTTTATTAGTTAAGGTATTGCAAATGTGTCCTCATCCCCCCTATTAAACCCCCATCCCCCCCCACTCATGCTCTCATCCCCCTGTTCAGAGTGTTTTTAATTAAATTCTTGAAATTTATTCCATGTATGTAAGGGAATTCCAGAAGGAAACTCTTTATATGCATTTGCATTCACCTCTGCTTCAGTTTTTGGTCCATTTGTAGGGAAATCTGAGATCTCTGTTTTTGTAATGGTCCCATGTTCTTTATCTTCCTGTAAGTTAAGTTCAGAGTTCTCTCATGTGTCTTTCTTCAGAATTAAACTCAACAGCACTTTCATTTGGGCCAGGAGGTAGCAGCCCACTCCACATCTTTTCTTTGGTCAGGAGCCATCTGCCCCACAGCCATCTTAAGACCAGTTTGATTGTAAATGTAAGTAACTTAATAGTCACAGTTGAACCTGCACACACAAAACAGGAAGCATTCCCACCACACCAGCCATTCCTGGGTTGTTATAGGCCAGACCGAAAAGACTTGATATGCACTGTAAGTGGGCAGGTTGAGGAAATGCTGAAATAGGGCCTAAACGAACCTACAGGGATAATTATTGAGGGGAAAGTGTGCTGATTTTTGTTCTTCAAATTTAAAACTAGAGGTCCTGATATCGGCCGCAGCATCTCAGATGCGCCATGTCTATTTTATTTCAATCAAGAAAAACAAAAAGATGAACAATGAGGTGAACATTGCGGGTCATACAAACGTAAGTCCGGGCTCCCCACCAGTGTCTCCTTTTTAAAATCCCGCTGCCTTTGGGAACATCTGGATTTAGATGAAGTTGTCCAAAGGAAAATACATCAGAATAGGATGTTAAATATACTGGCTAACGACGAAGAGTTTGTTCCCTGGTAGTGGTCTGAGAGTCACGGTAGGCAGGGCACGGAGGAAGCAGGGAGATGTTTTTCATCAGATGCTCTGAAGAGGAAGGAGAGAGAATAAAATTTGAAGGCCTAGGGACTGAGGGAGGAGAGAAGATGGGAGAAAAGACTCTAAGGCAGTGGTTCTCAACCTGTGGGTTGCGACCCCTTTGGCGGTCGAACGACCCTTTCACAGGGGTCGCCTAAGACCATCCTGCATATCAGATATTTACATTACGATTCATCACAGTAGCAACATTACAGTTATGAAGTAGCAACGAAAATAATTTTATGGTTGGGTCACAACATGAGGAACTGTATTTAAAGGGCCAGAAGGTTGAGAACCACTGCTCTAAGGGAAGCAGAGGATTGCTGGATGTGTGTTTATTCTCTGCATTAAGCAGTCCTATATGGAGGCTTATATCTGAAAGCTAGGGCATGCCATTGAGTGACTTATAAGTGGCCTTGCTCATCCTTAAGCTTATACTGTGTGGCTTTGAGAGCAGATGCTGTACAGCTTGGTGCCTCTGCTGAAACCCATGGCCACCCACATGCCCATGGGCCCGCACCTCCAGCGTGTGTTATTCTGCCACGGGCCCCCCTCAGTGCTGTGGCTTTCTGAGGGGTAAAGCAGTCTAGATTCTCCTCCAGATGCAGACATTCAGCCCTCAGCTTGACATCTTTAACAATTTAATATCCTTCCCTTCCACCTGCCAAATATTCTTGAAACCAACAAAGGCCACCACCTAAGACAGTAGTTCTCAACCTTCCTAATGCCGCGACCCTTTAATACAGTTCCTCATGTTGTGGTGACCCCAATTTCATTGTTACAAATTGAACATAATTAAAGCATAGAGATTAATCACAAAAACAATATGTAATTATATATGTGTTTTCCGATGGTCTTAGGCGACCCCTGTGAAAGGGTCATTCGACCCCCAAAGGGGTTGCGACCCACAGGTTGAGAACCGCTGCCTTAGGGGAAGGCCTGGGAGGGAGGTAAAGGCGGGTTTGGGGAGTGCCCTGCATCATCCTGCAGCCGGGGCTGGGCAAGGCGGGGGGAGTCCCTGAGCCACATGGCCTGTACTTCCTTCCACCAAGCGGCCTGCCTGGTGTGCCCACTGCACTGTCACTGCGGAGGAGCCCCAGAGAGCAGGAGACAGGGCGGAGGCACAGACACGGGGATGGATCTCCCTGTGAGCCCTGCAGTGAGAGGTCTGGCGTGTAAGGGGGCGGCCCCACAGCGAGAGGTCTAGGGGTCCCCCTGCTGGGGCACAGGGCTCAGCTGTTCCCAGAACCCGGTCAAAGCCCCCAAAAGAGGGGACTATTTCCTGAGGCTGCTGCTCCCATGACTACAGACTGGCCTAAACCAACAGGAACAAGTGCTCTCCCCATCTGGGTGCCAGAATCTGAAATCAGGGCGTCTAGGGCTGTGCTCCCTCGGAGGGCTCCAGGGCAGGGTCCTTCCTGCCTGGTCAGCTTCTGGGGGCTCCTGGCCCCATCCCTTCGATCTCCCCTCGTCTTCACGTGGCCTCTCCTCCATCCTCACGTGCCCTCGTAAAAGGACAGAGCTGAAAATGGAACCCTCCGCTGCCCAGAGCCTCTGTCTCCTTGGCCTGTGACCTCCGGGTAAGGGCCCTTCACCCTGCGGCCATTTGCTCTGCTGGGCTTCACCCTTCCCCGCACCCCCTCCTCCACCCCAGCAGACAGGGGTCCGGTCACGGCACCAGTGCCTCTGGGCGGCTGCCCTCTTTGTCCCAAGGTCCCTCCCAGCTGGTAACCTTGGCGGTTGGCGGGGTCCCGCTGCATTGGGGCGAGGGCCCTGCGTGGAGAACATCCCGGCTCCCCTCGCTGTCTGTGGCTTAGGTTACAAAGTGCCGTTATTTTTCCTGTCTGGCTTACACCGCCTGCCTCTCCTGGCGATTTTGTTTTACCTCGAAATGAAATTGATTCGGGGTCTGCAAACCAGCAGACTTCCCGCATTCGCTCTGTGAGACGTGGCTCTGGCCCGGCGCCTCCTGGTCCAAGTCCCCGATGCCACCCCAGTTCTGTGGCAGCATCTCTCACCCCCTGGGCCCCCATTCAGCACACGGCACCCTCAGCGTTCCCCTGCAGCTCCAGGGACCTGCTGAGCCCGGGCCCCAGCCAGTCATCAGTTCCCCAGGTCCTGCCTGCAGCCCCAGGGTCCTCAAACCAGTCTGGGAGGGGCCGGGGGGGTTGACCCTTTAGGCAGATGGGGTGCAGACACCAGGTGGGCACTCCACCCCCCATCCCCACACACACACCCGGAAACGTCATGAGCACTGAGTCTGTACTGACGTCCAGCTCCTAGAGGGCTTGGCCTGCACAGTGCGGCCACCCGTCTGCAGAGTGGCAGGCGGAACAGGCCTCCCAGGAAATGCCGAGAGCACCCAGTCTCTGCTGACGTCCAGCTCCTGGAGGGCTCAGCCTGTGCAGTGCGGCCACCAGAGGGGACCCGTCTGCAGAGTGGGAGGCAGAACAAGCCTCCCAGGGCAGCTGGATGCCCACCTGGCCCCAAAGCCATCCTTCAGCCTCCCCCTTGCCCCTTCTGAAGGGGAACCAGTGTGGTTTCCGCTCAGCCCAGCTGCCTGCCTTGGGAGGCGGCAGAGGCTGTCGCCCTCTGCTGGCCCGTTCCTGTTACTGCAGAAAGTCAGAGTCAGCCTGCCACCCAGCCCTTGCCCACGGGGAGCCAGCCCAGCACATCATTCCCATTTCACAGGTGAGAACCAGGCCTCGGCGCTTCCCTCGGCTGGGATGGAGCAGAGCTGGATTGGGAATCAGGACGGTCTCTGCAGCTGATGTGTGCACTTCCGGCTGATCACGTGGCCCCGCCCCCTGTTCACGTGCCACTTTCCCATTTTCACGAACCCAGGAGGCTCCAGGGGCCCTCTGTGTATTTGTACCTGTGGCTATGTCCCTGCATTACTCTGCAGAGGGGTTGCAAGATATATATTCTTTTTATTTTAAAAAATGTTAATTAAATTTATTTTAACATTTATTGAGAGGAAGGGAACACCATCATTATGAGTTTACAACCCTGGAACCCAAGTGATGTCATCAGTATATTGTACTGTGTGTTCACTACCCCAAGTCAAGTCTCCTTCCATCACCATTTAACCCCCTTTGACACTTTCCTACCTTCCCTCCCATCTCCTTTCTCTCTGGTAATTGCCATACTGTTGTCTGTCTATGAAGTTTTTCTTTTTCCTCAATCCCTTCGCCTTTTTTCACCCAGCCCCCTTCTCCCCTCCCCTCTGACACCTGTACTTTTCTAATAAGCTACATGGAAAACATATTTTGTTTAATTCCACTGCCACCCTGTGCCTTTGGGGTGTGGTTCCCAGGTGTAGAAAGCTGAGGTGAAACTAAATTACTCTGCATTGGAAATGTATGTGAACTGCACCCCCATGTTCATTGCTGCATTGCTTACAATAGTCAAACCATGGTGGGCGTCGGCAGCAGGGGGCAGAGCACAGAATATGGCGGATATCAGCCACAGCAGGATGGTGGAGCAGGTGAGCGGGGGAGCCAGACCAAGGTGGGGCATCGGTCGCTGTTATCAGGGCGAGCCTCTGGTGGTTACTGAAAATTCTTTGCTCCTGCGCACCATGATTCTGCCTGGTGCTTGCATCAGCTGCCGGTGCCGGCTCCTTCCCACCTACTGCCGGCGCCAGAGCTGCCGCTCATACCCACTGCCGGTGCCTGGCGCCGGCCCCAATCACTCAGGGCCATCAGTGGGTGCTAGCAGCAGCTGCCGGCCCCGATTGCCCCTCAGGGCTTCTCCACT
>NW_005353789.1:738050-739800 GCF_000412655.1 Myotis brandtii | reverse complement strand
CAGTGGGTGCAAGCAGGGCCGGCACCATCAGTGGGTGGGAGTGGGGGTGGCAGGAGTGGGGCTTCTGGCAGAGAGGGGACAGGGGGCCACGGCGGGAGGAGACCACACTCACCTGAAGTAAAGGACCACACAGGGTAGCGCCCAACCTCCAGTGGAGGGAAAATCCAAAATAATAAAAGCTTTTTACTTGACAACATTTAAAAACCTTTGTTGTGGACATTTTCAAACACATATAAAGGTAGAAAAGTAGAACAAAGAATCTCCACTTACCCATCATTCAACTTTGACAGCCTTGGGTTCATTTTTTTAAAAGTTTATGTAATTTCCCATGAAGTAGTATTTAAAGACACAAGAACTGTTGAGGGAATCAATGTTTTTAATGGCAGTTATCTTACAGACTAGAGCTGGAAACATAACTCTTTCAAAATTAACTGGAAATAAAAATGTTTTGAAGCCATTTGAAACCATATAATTAATTGCATTAATTTCTAATATTTGAAGTGAGATAGCACTTAATAAATGCAGCATTTCATTCCAGTATTTTTCTTTCACCACAATTGAAATTTTACCTGTAGGAATCAGAGAAAAAAAGAAAACAAAAAACAAAAAACAAATGAATGAAAAATTAGGATTTATTGGTCCCATCTTTCTTTAGATGATTTTGTTCCAAATATCAAAACTTCTATTCCACCCCTACTGCACTGCCAAATTTCTACATATTTAGAATCAACATCAAACAATGGCTCCTGGTTCAATACAATTTATTAGGAAGAGTCAGGACCACCAGTTAAGAATTAGATGAGCCTCCTAGGTTAGGGATTCAATTTGTTTTTTGGCTGAAACTTGTGTTCACTTTTTCATCCACAATATTAAGTGCCGACTATGTGTCAGGCACTATTGCTAGGTGGTTGAGTGAACCAACGGAATGCTTTGTAGACGGCCATAGTTCACTTCTGTTACCAAATGACAACGAATCACCAAACGTGTGAAGGCAATAGTATCTAAAAAGCAGAGAACCTAAAACAATCTTTTTCATGATGACTAGACCAGTCTACTGCCACATTCTAATTCCTTAAGGGCTACTTTGGCATCAAATTCTGAGTCAGGTTGGTAACATAGGCCTTTAGAAAAGCATCCCTGTTGCCCTGGCAGATGTAGCTCAGTTGGTTGGGCATCACCCTATGCATTGAGAGGTCACTGATTGGATCCCTGGGCAGAGCACCTGCCTGGGTTTCGGGCTCCATCCCCAGTAGGGGGCATGCAGGAGACAGCTGATTGATGTTTCTCTCTGGTCAATGTTTCTCTCTCTCCCTCTCCCTTCCTATCTCTCTCAAATCAATAAAAACTTTATTTTTTTTAAAGCATCACTGCTTGGGAAGAGAGATAATAGTCAATTCTTAGGAGGTAGGGTATAATGATAAGAAAACTCTCCATCTTGACTTTGCTTGAAAGTGAGTTAAGCACTTCGGTCATTGAGGGAAGCCATTTAAAACAATCAGAAGGCATGCCCTAGCCCAGTGATGGCGAACCTATGACACGCGTGTCAGAGGTGACACGTGAACTAATTTTTTTGGTTGATTTTTCTTTGTTAAATGGCTCTTAAATATATAAAATAAATATCAAAAATATAAGTCTTTGTTTTACTATGGTTGCAAATATCAAAAAATTTCTATATGTGACACGGCACCAGAGTTAAGTTAGGGTTTTTCAAAATGCTGGCACGCCGAGCTCAAAAGGTTCGCCATCACTG
>NW_005353789.1:735012-737998 GCF_000412655.1 Myotis brandtii | reverse complement strand
GTCAATCGCACTGTACGTGCACCCGCACGTGGTATTTTGTGGAAGAGCCACACTCAAGGGGCCAAAGAGCCACATGTGGCTTGCGAGTCGCAGTTTGCCGACCATGGCCCTAGCCTGTTTGGCTCAGTGGATAGAGAGTCGGCCTGTGGACCAAAGGGTCCCAGGTTCAATCCTGGTCAAGGGCACGTACCTTGGTTGCAGGCTCCTTGGGCCCTGGCCCTAGTTGGAGGCAACCAATAGATGTGTTTCTCTCACATCGATGTTTCTCTCTGTCTTTCCCTCTCTCCTCCACTCTCCCTAAAAATCAATGGAAAAATATCCTCGGGTGAGGATTAACAAAAAATAAAATTTATTTATTTATTTATTTGTTTATTTTTTTAAAATATATTTTATTGATTTTCCACAGAGAGGAGGGGAGAGGGATAGAGAGTCAGAAACATCGATGAGAGAGAAACATCGATCAGCTGCCTCCTGCACACTCCCCACTGGGGATGTGCCCGAAACCAAGGCACATGCCCCTGACCGGAATCAAATCTGGGACCCTTCAGTTCGCAGGCTGACGCTCTATCCACTGAGCCAAACCAGCCAGGGCAATAAAATATATTTATAAAACAAGCAGAAGGCAAATACTAGGACAATAAAATGGCACTAAAAGTGAAACACACTGAAGCATGGTTCATGAAGAGGACATTACTTTGTGCTGCAGGTGGCAAACATAGCTTAGAGAGAGCATCAACCGACTATACACGTGAATGCACCATCCTGACCAAGGACTTTTACAGAGAATAGCCATTTCCACGTGAAAGCTAAACTCTGACTGCAAATGTTACGGGGATTGGCAGAAGAAATTGAAAGACAGGACTGGATAAGCCACTGCCCTCTTGCCTGAGAGAAACAGGAAGAAGTGAGGAGATTAAAAATGTGATCAGGCATTTTGGATAACTCAGAGAACTGTCCACACATAATTTATAGAGACCAAAAGAGTCTCCTACCACCTTGGAGAATGAATTACTGTTTTAATACTGTGCTACTGATAAGAACACATAAGTAGGTACATTCACACAGCATAGCATCTCAGCTGGTTACTGTTGGCGGCAGTGACTTGAGATCCAGGCTTAGACAGATGAGTATTCGGTCATGCACATATCTCTACCACCTTAGGTTATGCGGTATCTAAGATGGGCATGGTTTATTTGGTGCATCACACGGCCACTCCTGTTGTGGCAGACACCTTTAAAAAGTCACACAATTCCTATGCAACTGGTCTTAGTCCTTTCCATCCAGGCTCTGGAAAGCTGGCTACCAACTGATGGGTGTAGACTGGCAATTAAACATCATTTGCCCTCCATCTGTTAAGGGGTATTTCATGTCTCTATGAGACAGTACCAAGGAAATAAAAGATGGCTTTGAAATTTTATTTTGATACTCATAAATCAGGAATTCCCACCAACATACCAAACATCTTTAAAAAGCATTCATTTCTTTTCTTTTTTCAATATCTCTCTTGAGTTGACAAAGGGTGCACTGAGGGAAACACATCAGCATTAGGGAGTCGTTGCAAATGGATCCCTGTTAAAAAAACAAACAGACAGACACATGAGTCCACATGTACTCTATAAACACAGTCACACAATTTCCTGCATTTGTACAGCTTTTTCCAACCTCTTTAAAACATACATTTTGTCACTTGTCATGAGGATTCTGTGACATTATCCCCACTTTTCTGATGACCCAGAGAAGTTAAAAGACTTGCTAGGATCACATAGCAAATGGGTGGCAGTGCTTGGTCTTTCTGGAATGGCTCCCTTTAAAGCAAGTGGTGTAATGCACCCATTTTTCTATAGTTGGTGAGCAGTGCCAGACCAAGCCTCATCTTGAATCCCTCAGCCATTTTCATTGGCATCTCTCATGTTCTGCAAGGGAGAAAGTCCGAAGTGAGAGAGGGACATATAGTTATGGGGGGAAAGAAAGAAGGGAACGAATGATGTTTGGAAAAGCCATACACGGGCTGCTTTCAAAGTTCCGAGGGCCCTCTCTCTGGCAGAGTCCAGGTGGGCTCTCACTGACCCTCTGGTAGAGATGCCCTTGGAGGAACCCTGCTTTGGGCGGGAGGCACTGGGTGATCCAGGGGGCTCTAGTCCGACAACCAGATTCTATGATGGTGTGACTTGATGGATTGAAATAATTTTGAGCTCCATTTGTTTTGATAGCACGAATTTTTAAAAAAGTGTTGAGTAAATACAATTCCCAATTTGTAGTGTGAGCAGAGAGAAAATGAGGAACAAAGAGATAGCTATGGCAGATTGAGTTTATAAGGGTTAGGAGCTCCTAAATGTTGAGATTATGCATGCTCTATTCTTTTTTTAAAATCCTCACCCAAGGATATATTTTCCGTTGATTTTTCAGACAGAGTGGAAGGAGGTGGGGGATGGGGGGAGAGAAACACATCGATGTGAGAGAAACACATCAATTGGTTGCCTCCTGCACACGCCCTGACCAGGGCTGGGGATTGAACCCACAACTGAGGTATGTGCCCTTGACTGGGAATCGAACCCAGGACCCTTTGGTCCTCAGGCCAATGCTCTAACCACTGAGAAAAACTGGCCAGAGCAAGTGCTCTATTTTTTATGAAAAATTTTCTATTGCTACAGTGATTTTGATTCTCATCTACCAGAGTAAGCATGTGGGAAAAAAAGGGACAAATGAATAGCAGTGTTAAAACTCGTCTAAAGTTGTGCCCCTTGTCAGAGGGAGGAACAGATATTCAGCCTGAAGATAATTCAGTCTTGTAGCCTTCTCCTTTTCCCTGATAAATAATCCACAGTTTCTTTAATCTTTCCTCATAGGACTTGTACTTTTCAGTCTTTAATTCATTATTTAGTTTTTACTTTTAAAAATCTTTTAAACCTTCATTAAACCACCATTATACAGTATGTCTATGCCTTGTCTATTTGCCTCAGATTGTTTTTAAAACATATATATATAT
>NW_005353789.1:695584-733969 GCF_000412655.1 Myotis brandtii | reverse complement strand
ACAAAAACAATGTGTAATTCTATATGTGTTTTCCGATGGTCTTAGGTGACCCCTGTGAAAGGGTCGTTCGACCCCCAAAGGGGTTGTGACCCACAGGTTGAGAACTGCTGGTCTAAGGAATGCTGTATTGGCTGGTCCACGAAGGGAGGGGCCAATCAGTCAGAGGCTGCATTGTAGCAGCCCCAGGAGAGTTTGCACAGATGTAAACAGGAAACAAAGCAGAAAGCACAAATTAGTCCTAGGACTTACTTGCCATTATATACATATACATTGATTTCAGAGAGGAATGGAGAGAGATAGAAACATCAGTGATGAGAGAGAATCATTGCTTGGCTGCTCTTGCATGACCCCTACTGGGGGTTGAGCCTGCAATCCGAGCCTGCAATGTTCCCTGACTGGGAATGTGAACCCTGACCTCCTGGTTCATAGATCACCGCTCAACTCCTGAGCCATGCCGGCTGGGTTTTACTCACCATTTTAAAGGTCTGTTACAAGGAGGAAGATACACTGTCTATAAATACACTTATTTAATGTATGCCAAGAATTCTGTCATAGAATCCTAGACCTAGAAATGACTTTAGAATCATCTTGTGCAACTTCCTCATGACAGACGAGAAAACCAATGCTGCCAAAAGATTTCCCAGAGTCAAAAAAATTAGCTATTTGCTGAGCTGAACCCAGAACTTTTATCATATAGAGTCCAGCTAAGTGCTCCTTCTCTTATACCATTTTGGGGTTAGGGGCCATTTTGAGAAATCCACTCACACTCATATACATAACTACAAACACATGACACGTTGCCTGTAATTTTAGGAAGTCCACGGTTCAGTCCCAAAGTTAAGAACTCCCATGTGTTATCTGCCTTGTGAGTGGCACGCATGAGAGCTGCAGGGAGTGCTGAGAGTCAGGTGCTGAGCAAGCGCGGGGAGAAATGGAGCCAGGCCTGAACCCAACCCTGCCCTGGGAAATCAGCTGAGTCATGTTCTGAGATAAGAACAAAAATGATAACTGTTATTTATTGAGCACTATCACTTTCCAGGCTCTGTGCTAAGCCTTTTCCATGCATTATCTTATGTGACCTTTACTACACCACCCTAGTGAAGGCATCCTTTTATCAGCGAGGGAGCCAAGGTTAGGAAGATTAACAACTTGCTCTCCCCCCATGGGAGCAATGAGTGGGACAGAGGTTAAGTTTTCAGGAGCAAGAACCCATCATATCAGTCTTTGTTTAGAACATGTCAGTGACTTCCCAGTTCACTCAGAGTAAACGTTCTTATAGCCTCCAAGGTCCTTGCTAATGCTCTGGCATCTTCTTCTTCTATTCCATACCCCCACACACTCTATTCCTATCCCCCCACTCCACAATTGCTTCTGGATAGAACATTCCAGCTAAATTCTACTTCAAGGCCTCGGATCTGTCTCTTTCTTCTGCCTGGGCCTTTTTCAGGCCCTTTCTGACCGAGGTCTTTCCTGATAGCCCTATTTAAAATTAGAAACTTCAACACTCTTCCTCTTCCTTGCTTTACTTTTCACTGTAGCACATCACTATCCTATATATTTTACTTTTACTTAGTTATATTGTAACTATCTCTTCCCATTAGAGTGTAAGCTCTGCCATTGGCAACCATCATAATAATAACTGACACAGGCAAGAATCTTCAATGAATGTTAGAACTAGTGGGTGAAAGTTTGATGAAGAACAGGATATTTACATCTCCCTACAAGATCCTATCTATATATGTAAAACCCTAATATGCAAATAGACCGAACGGTGGAAGAACCGAACAACCGAACAATGGTCGCTATGATGTGCGCTGACCACCAGGGAGCACGCACGGAACATGGCGGGCATCGGCCGTGGCAGGATGGTGGAGCAGGTGAGAGGGGGCGCCAGACCAAGGCGGGGTGCCGGTCGCTGTCAACGCGGGAGCTTCTGGTGATTACTGAAAATTCTTTGCTCCCATGTGCCATGGTCCCACCCAGTGCTCACACCCGCTGTCGGCACCCTGTGCTGGTCCCAGTCACTTGGCACCATCAGCAGGTGTGAGGGGCTGTCAGCCTTGATTGTCCCTGAGGGCTTCTCCACCTCCCCTTGCTCCTGAGGGGCGATTGGGGCAGCAGCCACCTCTTGCACCCATTAACAGCGCCGGCCCTGCTGCTGGCGCTGGCCCCAATAGCTCTGCGCTGTCAGCGGGTGCGAGCAGGACCGGCGTCATCAGCACGTGGGAGTGGCGGTGGGAGGGGGGCTGCCAGCAGGCAGGGGACCCAGGGCCATGGCAGGATTCTTCCTCTTCCTTGCTTTACTTTTCACTGTAGCACATCACTATCTTATATATTTTACTTTTACTTAGTTATATTGTAACTATCTCTTCCCATTAGAGTGTAAGCTCTGCCATTGGCAACCATCATAATAATAACTGACACAGGCAAGAATCTTCAATGAATGTTAGAACTAGTGGGTGAAAGTTTGATGAAGAACAGGATATTTACATCTCCCTACAAGATCCTATCTATATATGTAAAACCCTAATATGCAAATAGACCGAACGGTGGAAGAACCGAACAACCGAACAATGGTCGCTATGATGTGTGCTGACCACCTGGGGGCACGCATGGAACATGGCGGGTGTCAGCTGTGGCAGGATGGTGGAGCAGGTGAGTGGGGGCGCCAGACCAAGGCGGGGCTCCGGTCGCTGTCATCGCGGGAGCCTCTGGTGATTACCGAAAATTCTTTGCTCCCATGTGCCATGGTCCCACCCAGTACTCACACCCGCTGTCGGCACCCTGTGCTGGTCCCAATCGCTTGGCACCATCAGGAGGTGTGAGGGGCTGCCAGCCTTGATTGTCCCTGAGGGCTTCTCCACCTCCCCTTGCTCCTGAGGGGCAATTGGGGCAGCAGCCACCTCTTGCACCCACTAACGGCACCGGCTCTGCTGCTGGCGCTGGCCCCAATCGCTCTGTGCTGTCAGCGGGTGCGAGCAGGACTGGCATGATCAGCATGTGGGAGTGGCGGTGGGAGGGGGACTGTCAGCAGGCAGGGGACCCAGGGCCATGGCAGGAGGGGCTGGGCGGGAGCACGGAGGATGGGCTGAGACCTGCCCCTGTGCCCACCGCAGCCTCGAGGCCCACAGTTCCTTTCAAGGTGCATGAATTCATGCACTGGGCCCTAGTCCATTATAAAGAGGAAAATAGCAACTTTATAGTGGACGGTCCTGGCAGACACTATCTTAACCAAGTGTAACATCACACATAATGGGGTAAATGGATGTCATGTGCTTCCTGATACAATGTATGGCGAACACAGCACAGCTTCTGTGGAGTTTCTGCCAAAAGTGTACAACCTAATTATGGGAAAACATTTGACAAACCAAGCTGAGGGATAGTCTACTGATCTATGTTCCTTAAAAAACAAAAGAACAAAGAAAGACTGGGAAACTGTTTCTTATTGTATGAGACTACAGAGGTGTGACAACTGAATGCGATGTGTGATCCCAGGTTGCTTTTATTTTCATCTAAAGGATGGTGTTGGGATAATTGGTAAAGTTCAAATAAGATCCACAGATTAGCTACTAGTATTGTATCAATGTTAAATTCCTGATTTTGACCATTGTTTTATGGTTATATAAGAAAATGTCCTTGTTTTTAAGAAAGACACTGAAAAAGATGTAATAGTGCATCAAGTTTGTAATCTACCCTCAAATGACTCAGGAAAAAAAAATAGATAAGGTAAAGAGAAAAATAAAACAAGTGTGGCAAATTTTTACTGCTTGGGGAATCTGGGCAAAGGGTTTTCAGGAAGTCTGTGTACCATTTCTGCAACTTTTCATTAAGTCTGAAATTATGTTGAAAGGGCTTAAAAAAATAAAAGAACGTAAACTCTATGAAGACAAGGATTTTGATTTCCTTTATTCACTGACATGTCTCTAGCATCTGCAACGGTAATTGGCATGTTCTATGTACTCAGTAAATCCCCACTGAATAATGAACATCAGCCTATGATTTAACAAGGTTCTGGGTGCTCAGTGGTCCCTTTTTCATGAATGAATGCTGCCTTACGAGTTACCAAGGAGGCAAGCGGGACAGCGTGGAGAGGATGCCCTGAGCTCTCCTTACTCAAGGCTCGTTGAGAAACCGTCACCCGCCCTGCAGGCTGCAGGGCCCGTGTGACTCTGGGTAAAGCCAGGAGAGGCTAAGGCTCCCGTGCTGGCCTCTGGCCCTCACCTACTCACCACCAGCAACTTTTTCGGACACATCTACTGGATCAATCAAATATTTTATTATAAATATATCCCAAAGTATAGATAGCCACACTGCCCCCTGTAAATCACTTTAGAGGTTAGGGTGGTGATGGAGAAAAGACTAGGTCAAGGCATGAAGGTGAGGAGGGGAATCATGGACTAAAGGGAAGCCCTCGGGTGTCCGGGCTAAAACCACCTCCCGTGGACCCTGGGGTGACTCACCGGGATGCCGTATCGAGTCCGATACAAGGTCCTCATGGCGACAGATGCTCCACATAAGCAGCATTCGTTCATGTCAGAGGCAATCTGACACGAAAGGCACAGAGGGAAGAAAGTCCCGCAGAGGCCTGAGTGAGAGTAAAACCACACAGGGGAGTTAGTGCAAGTCATCGTGGTTTCCACCAAATCACCCGCTCTCCAATAGGTGCTTGCCCGGGAACTGGCCTTCAGACCCTCTGAGAACACAGTGTGGTCCCTGGCTCCTTACGTACTGCTTCTGGGCCCGACTGTCTGGGGGCTGGGAAAAATGTGCCTGTCATAGCATCAGGTCAGATTTGATAGTAAAGGCTTCTGCCTTGTCAAACTGAGCAGGTAAAACTGATCTTTCTTCCTGGCCCTAGTTTACGTTGGGGCCATGTGTGTGTAGGACGTTTGTGGTGTCAGGAGGTCTGAAAAGCCCTCTGAAAACGTGGGAGGGTGTTTAGGGTCAGAAAAGGGAGAGTGGAGAAGTCCTTAGTGCCAAAATGAGAAAAGCAACGAGGAATAGGAATAGGTTTTAGATGGTCATGCAGGCAAAGAGCAGAGCCCTGTTAGCGACAGGAGGACGGAAGCAAGCAGAAGTTAAGGGATAGTAGCACGGAAAGCTTAAAAAGCTTACTGTTATCTCACTTTAAGGAATCTGCATAAGACCAAAAGTGGGCCTAAGGAAATGGCAACAAACAGGAAAGGTTCTCAAACATGCTCTGAGTGAAAGTCTATTTTGGAAAGCTCTGAGGTGGGTTTTTTAAAAATATATTTTTGTTGGTTTCAGAGAGGAAGGGAGTGGGAGAGAGAGAAATAGAAACATCAATGATGAGAGAGAATCACTGATCGGCTGCCTCCTGCACACCCCCCTGTGGGGATCGAGCCCACAATCCTGTCATGTGCCCGTGACCAAAATTGAACCCGGGACCCTTCAGTCTGCAGGCCGACGCTCTATCCACTGAGCCAAACCAGCTAGGGCTGAGGTGGAGTTTGGATAATGCTGTACCCCAAATAAGATAAGAAAGTCCTTGGTTTTTTTGATTGATTTACACAAAAGGCTATCTCTAATGAACTTGGAACCTCCATCATGTACCAAAAAATAAAAATAATTTAAAAATAAGGAGGCCGTTTTTCAAAGACACTGGAAAGATGCTCCACACAGAGCATCTGCAGCTCATATGGCAATAGACTCTGAAATAAGGACAATTTTCTCATGCAAAAGTGTGGTTGGTCGTGCAAAATAATTATGTCAGTAAAATAAAAATTCTACACTGCTTGCTGAAATGGGACAGCCACAAGCGTATCACTGAAAGCCGGAAAGCATAGTCAACTTCTTAGGAAAGGATGAGGTAAATAGAAAACTGGAGAAGCATGTCAAGAACATGGTGAGCCCGGCTGGCGTGGCTCAGCAGTTGAGTGTCGACCTATGAACCAGGAGATCACGGTACGATCCCCGGTCAGGGCACATGCCTGGGTTGCAGGTTCGATCCCCAGTGTGGGGTGTGCAGGAGGCAGTCAATCAATGATTCTCTCTTGTCATTGATGTTTCTATCTCTCTCTCCCTCTCCCTTCCCCTCTGAAATCAATAAAAAAATTTTTTTTTAAAAGAACATGGTGATACTACAGAGGTGAGACACTTAAAAAGAGGTGATTGATCTAAACAAGGATCACACACTCAAGGCCAGGCAGGTAAAATAAATGAGTGAGGTAGGTTGGAAAACCCCCCAAACAGTGGATGGTGAACATAAATATGGCAAACTGCAGAGCGAGAATCCTTTTTTAAGGGCTTGGCTAATCCTCAGCCGCAGCTGACGGACCTCTGCCACGTGAGAATGGGGGCTCATCTTTCCAGATTTTCCTCATTTTCAAGAGAAGCTGGACATCTAGATCGAAAAGCTGAATTTTTGTGTGAAATCTGATTTTTCGATGTTTGCTACTATATTAAAATTAGTACATCAAGAAGGCGCAACATGTACAGGACAAAAAAACACACACCTGGTGGCTAAATCCACCCAGGGCTTGTGACTTCTGAGTTAGAGAGTGACACATGGAAGGATAAATAAACACAGTGTTTGTTGTGCTAATAATCTGCATAGTTACTAGCAGTCAAGGAGAAAGCAATGGCTGTGTGCACTTACAAATCCCGATGTCAGCGCAGCAGTCAAACGTGCCGGTTTGCCAGTCGCTGACTGTGGAACCTCCTGCACCATACCTTGGCTGCGTGACAACGGGGTTCATTTTTTAGGATCACTGCAAAGGTCACTGCCTGTAAAACAAAACCAAAAAAGCAGTAGTTCCATGTAATATAGATACCGGCTGAGAAGGCCTTTCATCTCCTCTCTCCTGTGGAAGGCGGCTCACATGCTCCCAACGCCGCCTAACATTTCCAGGCTGCTATGGATATCTGGGAGTTAAAACCGTAAAGTTAAGGGGATGAAGGCTTCTCTCTCAGGTTTTCACTCCCCCTTTCACTGATCAGCAAGATTATTTTGTTGTTGTTGTTGCCTTTTTCAAGGCAACCACCCTGAACAACGTCTATTTTGCATTTGAAGTGTTTCTATTGACTAGCAATTAATTATAATCAGTTTTTACGGAGGTATTCCACAGGCATTATCTCAGTTGTCCCTTAAGAGAACTCTGAGATAGAGTTCTTTACTTTTCCATAAGATTGTTATTAAAACAGATGCTTCCAACGAACGTCAGCGTTCCTGTGTATCTATTAGTGATATCCGGATAGCTAAAGTTTTAATAGAAGGCCCCTGTTACTTAGAAAAAAACAACATTCAGTTTCCTTTGGTGAAGATGTCAGGTCAGAATCTGAAAAAAAAAAGAGGCTTCAAGGTCCCGCAGAAAAACCCACTGGCTGCAAAATTACCAGGAAACAGTGTCTCAAACAAAGTGGTGCCTGTACTTTTTATATTTCACTCTGCTATCAGGGGAAGTCTCCGAAGCTCAGTCAGTACTCTCAAAAGAGAACATGTGTTTGTTTTCACAATTACCAACGTTCAAACTCGCTGCTTGACTATTTCAAATCTGACCATAGTACTGTGCTCTGTAGTCTTGGTCCCCGCTCACTTCTAACACTTCCCTTGGCCAGTTGCAAGGGAACCCCATTGCCCCCCATTGTCCTTGGGCTTTGCTGGCTTCAGTCTTTCTCCACTGTGACAACCCCAGTTAACAATTCTATCAACATGCTTCCCTATCCGGGCTGCACACTTAGGTTCATCCTTAGGGCTTGGTTAAAAAGACAGATTCTTGCTTCTGATTGAGTAGCCTGGGGTGGACCCTGGGTGTGTAAATTTTTTAAGAGGCGATTCTGATGCAGCCACTCTGGTGGCTACGGGGACGTGTCATTTCACTCTTTCTTGGTCCTTCCTAATGCATTTTCTTAGCTTTTCATCATGCCCTGCTCCTCTTCCGGGGTGATTCTGTCTACGCAGATCTGTGGCTGTTATCAACTGATTTCCAACAACAGCTGAGTCCTCTAAAAGAGGGACCAAAGTTCTCTTGAATAATAAAGCCAAGGCACTTTGACCTGCCCTAGAAAGGTGTCTCTAACACTTGTTATCAAGAACTTGCTTGAGGCTATATAATTACAGTCAAAGCCTTCCAGGAATCATATTTGAAACTGCAAGGTATAGGTAAATATTTACCTAGAATCCAAAGGGCTTTCACCTCTCTGCTTAATTGGGAGGGTAATGATATCTTTCTTGATAATGCAGGAAAACATTCGGCTATGTGGTAGAGCAGAGACTATTAACCAACAGGAAAAAATAGCAAAGGGTTGACCAGGGACTCCTATCCACGTGCAGTATTGTGGAGAGAATGAATTAGCAGAGAGATGATGGTTAAAAGTCCTGAGAATGGATAGTATTGCCTTGTCTAATCAAGTGAATTTAAAGTTGTGCAGGGTAAGGCACAAAGTTTTAAGTTTTTATATAGGAGTCTTTTGTAGTTCTGGTTGTAATGGGGTCTTATTAATTAAAATACTCTACATAACAGATATTTTCTACTGGTTTCTGTCTACAGACATTTTGTCTTAGAACACTGCTGTCGTATTGCAAGCTAACATGTGTGTTATAACTGAGGAGCTTGTTAAGAATGACACATCTGCCCTGACCAGTTTGGCTCAGTGGACAGAGCGTCGGCCTGCGGACTGAAGGATCCCAGGTTTGATTCCAGTCAAGGGCATGTACCTTGGTTGCGGGCACATCCCCAGTAGGGGGTGTGCAGGAGGCAGCTGATCAATGTTTCTCTCTCATTGATATTTCTAACTCTCTATCCCTCTCCCTTCCTCTCTGTAAAAAAAATCAATAAAAATATATTTAAAAAAAAAAGAATGATACATCCCTAGAAATTTAGGTTTAATAGGCCTGGAAAGGGATTGAGGAATCTGTATCTATATACATAAAAGCCTAAGTGACCGTTATGACCGAACAACTGGAATGATCAGAATGACCGGTTGACCAATCCTATGACACGTACTGACCAACACAGGAGCTGCCCCCTGGTGGTCAGTGCTCTCCCACAGCCAACCTCCGACAGCCTCTCCTTTCCTGCTGGCCAGCCCTCCCATAGGCCTTGATTGCTGACCAGGCCAAGGGACCCCACCTGTGCATAAATTCATGCACCGGGCCTCTAGTGTTTAATAAGTGCCAAAGTGCCTCTTAAGGGAGGGGTTGATACAAAAAGTGAGAGTAATGATGGGGACCCTGATAGTAACATTGCCTAATCTGACTGCTTTTAAATCTAAATTGTATTTTTTCCAACTCCCTTCCTCTTTTGATATGATTCCTCTCAGAACCATATTAAAAGAGGAGAAAAAGAGAAAGGCATAATTCATTCAAAATCTTAATATCCAGCAAGACTGGCTTCATTTTGGTATAGAGTATAGTTACAAAGCCAGAGGTACCGTAACAGAAATTTGAATGAGAAGAAATGGAAAACTCATTAGGTGGGGATTTCCAGTGGTAAAATAAAAGTCCTAAAACTGCAGAGACATTTGCACAGCCCTGAGAGGACAGGTGTAACCCAAAGGGGAAGTGGTAATATTTAATTTCAATCAAAACAAGTCTGTACTGAGAATCTCCATGGGCCCCTGGGACGTGTAAGGGGAGCATCTGATCCAAGGTCCTGAGCGGGAGAAGTTGAAGCATATGTTCTAGGAACAAGTCTGTGTGTGTGTGTGTGTGTGTGTGTGTGTGTGTTCTTTGTTTTCTGTTTTCCAAACTAGCAGATCTAGAATTATCAGCCAGTTCTGGAGGCGCTGGAAGTCTGATAGAACGTCATGGATTCTTGTCTGGACACAGAAAGGAGAACATTCTTGGTGTGGGAATAGTGAGGGGAAATGCTTAGGGGAAGGAAAGACTGGGAAATACATGATAACAGTAGAGACACGAGCTTTTTGGAGCAGGAGGGAGGGTTGCACTGTAGCCAGCTGCACATCAACGGCTCATTCCTACACCCACAGGAGACATTGCTAATTGATCCCAGAATGTGGAGTCTATTTCCACTGAATATATCTTAGAATCCTAGACAACTGCTATTCCTGGTTGGTGGACGTCAATGGAAAGAAGAATGAAGGCTTTGGTGTTCCATAGAACTGAAGTCATAGTCCTCCCACTCTGTCACTTAGGACAAGTGCCTCATTTTCTGACAGTGTACAGCATGCTGCTACCATTTGATCAGAGTTGGCACATGATGTAAACTCAATCTACTACCTGAGAAATAGTTGCAGATTAGAATAAATTGTACAGGCAATGAGTTGTTCAAGTCTAACTGTTATACTGCCAACCTCAAGTCTGAATTATTCATTACCTTTAAAAATATACTGGGAGCCCTCACCGGTTTGGCTCAGTGGATAGAGCGTCGGCCTGCGGACTGAAGGGTCCCAGGTTCGATTCCGGTCAAGGACATGTACCTTGGTTGCGGGCACATCCCCAGTAGGGGGTGTGCAGGAGGCAGCTGATCGGTGTTTCTCATCGATGTTTCTAACTCTCTATCCCTCTCCCTTCTTCTCTGTAAAAAACTCAATAAAATATATTTTAAAAAAAACACAAAAAAACCAAACTTTAAAAAAAAATAATAAAAATAAAAATATACTGGGAAAATCAGTATAGTCAAAATATACAGAGTTCCAGCTGGTGTGTGTGTGTGTGTGTGTGTGTGTGTACCATTAAAGAAAGAAAAATGTACCAACAAGGCTATATTCTTAAAAGAAAATTATTTCTTTAATAAAAACAATGCTTTAGAAAAAAAATCAGTAGAACCAGTCACAGTCAGTTTAGCCAATATATCAAAATGGAAAACCAAGCTCAAGTACTTTTCAAGAACCCCCAGAGCTAAAAATTACTTTAGGGCAAAGTATCTTAAATATCCTTCCAGTCCTTCATACCTTCCATAACTGTCTGTACAGTACTGGACACATTTTTGTTGTGTTGACTAGTTTGGAGTAAGGATAAAATTTTGCTGGTTTGATGTAAACAAACAAACTAATGAGTAAGTTTCGAGAATAAAAAGTTCTGATATAAATCCAGGAATGGGCATATGCTGCAATTGCTTTATATGCAAATCACATCTATCCTAGTACGTGCTGTGTATCTATTAATTCAATGAATTCAAATCCTGATCTAACACAGGGGCTCATGCCACATGCTTATAAATCGATAAATTCCCATTCTTAAAGTAAAATGTTTAGAAGTATATTATAGACACAGTCTAATGTCTGTGTATGTGTGTATAGATGTGTTTATTTATAGATTTTGTACTCCTGTATATCATGGATAGATCTATACTGAGACACAGTTGAGATCAGTGGTTCTTCAATTTATAATGTGCTCAGGACCTACCTAGGTATCCTTTTATTTTATTTTTTTAAAATATATTTTTATTGATTTCAGAGAGGAAGGGAGAGGGGGAGAGAGATAGAAACATCAATGATGAGAGGGAGTCATTGATTGGCTGCCTCCTGATCACCCCCTACTGGGGATCAAGCCCGCAACTTGGGCATGTGCCCTTGGCCAGAATCGAACCCGGGACCCTTAGACCACAGGCTGACACTCCATCCACTGAGCCAAACCGGCTAGGCTAGGTAGCCTTTTAGAATGTAGATCCTGCCCTAACCGGTTTGGCTCAGTGGATAGAGCGTCGGCCTGTGGACTGAAGGGTCCCAGGTTTGATTCCTGTCAAGGGCATGTACCTTGGTTGCTGGCACATCCCCAGTAGGGGGTATGCAGGAGGCAGCTGATCGATGTTTCTCTCTCATCGATGTTTCTAACTCTCTATCCCTCTCCCTTCCTCTCTGTAAAAAATCAATAAAATATATATTAAAAAAATGTAGATCCTGATTCCGTAGGTCCAGAGTGGGACCTGAGATAGGCTTAAACAAGCTCCCAGCTGGTGCCAATGCTGCAGGTGTCTGGCCCACAGACTAGCCAGAGTCTACCAGCCGTGGGCAAACTACGGCCCGAGGGCCGAATCCGGCCCGTTTGAAATGAATAAAACTAAAAAAAAAAAAAAGACCGTACCCTTTTATGTAATGATGTTTACTTTGAATTTATATTAGTTCACACAAACACTCCATCCATGCTTTTGTTCCGGCCCTCCGGTCCAGTTTAAGAACCCATTGTGGCCCTCGAGTCAAAAAGTTTGCCCACCCCTGGAATAGACCCTATAGGATAATTATCTAAATCAGTTAGTGAGCGTTTATTGGTAGACTATGTCTAGTAAGCAGTATGTTTCCTATAGCGTGTAAATAATCTGACATATGCACTGTTGTGTCTATTTTAAACTAAGTGCTGCAAAGCAGCAGGGCCTATCCCTGATTTAATGGTATGGAAAAGCACCTGGGAGCACAACCCAGAGGGCAAATGACTGTGGTGCTAAGAGGACCAATGGAGTGGGAATCATTGATAATATTTGGGAGGCTATTGTTAGTATTTGGGAGGCTCAAATAAGATCATGTATGCGAAGACACATTGAAAACTGCAAATCACCGTATACACGAGAGAATGTCTAAGTGCCAGTGAAAGTGGATGGGAAAAATCTGCACGTGATACGTGGCCAGGATGACAGTGGCTTACCCTTGCATAGAGCACTATACTCTTCAAAGCATTTTCATGTTTGATCCCCAGTTAACATTGATCTCTATTTAATACTCCCAGCAGACGAGAACACTCAGGGAATTAAGGCTTATCAGACGCCTTTTATTGCAGACAAGAGGTTAAATGCCAAGAGTAAGGAGAGATCATTATCACCAGTGCAACCTCTTTACTATATAGGTGAGAAATGGGGCTTGTCTCAAAGACTGAGTGTGGCCCCTTGTCCTCCTCGTAATCGCTTCTCTGTGCCTCAGTTTCCATATCTGTGAAATAGGGTATTGACAGAACCTAAGCTTCTGAGGTTGTCAGAAGGACTAAATGAGTTAATATTTGAAAAGCCCTTTGAGTGATATCTGGCATAATGGAAGTGCTTTGTGAATATTATTAAATAAAAAATAAAACGGAAACACAATACTATTCCTCTGCCTACTCGTACTTCCTTTACAGTCTTAGATATTGTAAGCTGTGGGTCATTCTTCTGCAAGGCTACGAAGAAAGGGAAAAAACCAGAAAACACATCACATGTCCAAAGTGACAGAGTGGCAGGGCTGGGGCTTGAATTCAGTTCTGGGGAACTCCACAGCCTTTATTCTTCTTTCCACTGAATCCACCAATGAGGAATTACAATTCTTAGCCAGTTGAAATGAGCAAGCCCTGCTCAAGAATAAAAGGTAAGGGCTTTCCTAGAATGTCCCTTCTCAGGTAAATTTTGGGAGCTAGACAGTTTGTGACTAACTTTGCTTTCTTTTTATGTAGTTACTTATGTGTTTATGTATATGTACATATTATTTTTAATATCCTGAAAGCAATCACTCAAAAACTTGTCCTAGAGTTCCACAATACAGGTTTAGAGGACTGGTTCTCAACCAGAGACAATTGTAACTTCCAGGAGACATATGGAAATATCTAGAGACATTTTTGGTGTCATAACTGGGGGTGAGGTGCTATTTGATCTAGTGGGTAGAGACCAGGGATGTTACTAAACAACCTGCAAAGCACAGAACAACCTCCACAACAAAGAGTTTTCTAGTCCCAAATGTCAACAGTGCTGAGGTGAGAAACCGTGGTGTAGAGAACATCAACCTTTAGGATGGAGCCTAAAGGTTGTCTAGTTTCCCAGCAGATGCATAAGTCGTGTCTACAATAGGCCTGAAAAGCAGTCCCTGTGAGGAATGAAAACTAACACGTCACTTCTTAGTTCAGAAATGTTCAAAATGCAAACACTGGAACTCAGGAATCATTCTGTGACTCTGGGATCCCCCACGGATTCATTCACATCCTGCTCTGAAATTCCTCTCCTGTGTGGCAAGTCCTGTGGCTAGTCCTACCACCATGCTTGCCTCTTTTACTTCTGCTTACTGTTCCCAAGTCAACAGTTTAACCTATCAGGTTCTACCATTTTTTTTATTTTAAGTAAACTTTTAATTGAAGAGCAATATACAGGTAGGGCAAAAGTAGGTCTACAGTTGTGAGTACACAAAACACAGTTTATTCTTGTATTGTTATTTATTAATTACTAGAGACCTAGTGCACGAAAATCATGCATGGGGGGGGGGGCAGGTTTTCCCTCAGCCTGGCCTGCACCCTCTCCAATCCGAGACCCCTCGGGGGATGTCTGACTGCTGGTTTTGTCCCTGCGGGATAGGGCCTAAACTGGCAGTTGGACGTCCCTCTTGCTATCCAGAACCACTGGCTCCTAACTACTCACCTGCCTGCCTGATCGCCCCTAACCACCTCTGCCTGCCTGCCTGGTCACCTCTAACAGCCCTCCCCTGCTGGCCTGATTTTGCCCCCAACTGCCCTCCCTTGCTGGCCTGGTCGCCCCTAACTTCCTCCCCTGCCTGCCTGGTCACCTCTAACAGCCCTCCCCTGCCAGCCTGATCTCGCCCCGAACTGTTCTCCCCTGCTGTCCTGATCGACCCTAACTGCCTCTGCCTTGGCCATCACCACCGTGGCTTTGTCTGGAAGGAAGTTAGACATCTGGAAGATGGCTGGTCAACCTGATCTAATTAGCATATTACCCTTTTATTAGTATAGATAGTATTACTTATTTGTATTATAACTGTAGACCTACTCTGCCCACCCCTGTGTATACAGTAAAGT
Organism: Myotis brandtii; assembly: GCF_000412655.1. NCBI lineage: Eukaryota > Metazoa > Chordata > Mammalia > Chiroptera > Vespertilionidae > Myotis > Myotis brandtii. The sequence continues at coordinate 719,286 of NW_005353789.1, read as the reverse complement.
GCAGAAGTCATAAACATGATTGATGAGCTTCTACAAAGTGAAAAATTCTTGTAACCACAACATGACTCAAGGACTAGGCCATTTCCAGAACCCCAGGAGCCCTCCTTACCCTCCTAGGGAGCCTTACGCTCTGCCCAAAGGCAACCTCTGTCCTCGAACACCAGAGGCTCATTTTGCCTGTGTTTACCTAGTTATATACATTATTTATTTTTCTGTGTCTGACTTATTTTGCTCAAAATTATGATTGTGAGATTCAACCATGTTAGATGTAGCAATAATTCATTCATTATTTTTTTAAAAATTGACTTTTAGAGAGAGAGGAAGGGAGAGGGAGAGACAGAGAGAAACATCAATGTGAGAGTGAAACATCGATGGGCTGCCTCTTGCACTCCCCCTACCAGGGATCGAGCCCGAAACCTGGGCATGTGCCCTGACTGGGAATGGAACCAGCAACTGTTTGGTGCATAGATGACTCCCAACTAACTGAGCCACACTGTCCAGGGCTAATTCATTCATTCTTATTGCCATATAATACCCTATTATATAGATATACCACAATTTTTTTATCCACTCTACCATTGTATTCCTTTCAGTTTGGACTATTACAAATAGCATAATGCTGCTATGGATATTCTTGTACATATCTTCAAGTGGACTATGTATGTATTTGTTATGTCTATACCCAGGGGTAGACTGCTGGGCCCTAGGGTTAGTAGATAGTGCTAAACAGTATTCTGAAGTAGTGGTACCAATTTCCACTTCCATCAGTAATGTATGAGAGTTCTAGTTGCTGCACATCCTTGCTAATACTTTGTAATGCCAACATCTTTTTTCTACCCATAGGTTGCTAAAGAACCTGGGAAACAGGAGCCTAGGTTTAAGATTGAGAAAAACAGAAATGATGGTTAAATGATTAAATAGACTTGCCATATGTAGGAAAAAGAAAAACAGGATATTCAGTTAAATTTGAATAAGTATGTCTCATGCAAAATTTTAGACATACTTACATTTAAAAATTATTTGTTCTTTACTTGACATTCAAATTTCTCTGGGCATTCTGTATTTTATCTGGAGGGTTGGGAGAATGACTGTAGTATTAGTTACCAACGTGGGAGCAGAGGATAACTGCTCCCCATAGTTACAGGAATGGGAAGTGGTGGGGAGAAGCCAAAAACAATGCAGCCTCCTTAGCTTGTACAGGAAGCACTCTCTCACTCCTCCAATAGTGATCAGAGGCTAAAGAACCCAAATATTGGCAATGATTGCTTTCTTTCTTTTTTTTTTTTTAAAAATATGTTTTTATTGATTTTCAGGATAGGGAGGGAGAAGAAGAGAGAGATAGGAAGATCAATGATGAGAGAGAATCATCAATCGGCTGCCTCCTGCATGCCCCCTCCTGAGGATCAAGCTTGCAACCTGGGCATGTGCCCCAACTGGGAGACTAGGAATCGAACCGTGACCTCCTGGTTCATAGGTCGATGCTCAACCACTGAGCCACACCAGCTGGGCAGCAATGATTGATTTATGTCTAACTTATTGTAAGAGTATTTTCTCTGGGCACACACAATTGTTTATTCCTGGATAAAGGAAGGAAAACTCAAGGAGCTTTTTAAGCCTGAATTCTAAGCCAGTTCTGAGAGTTAGTCATTTCTGAAGGTATCTATAAGAGATATATGTGTTAATAAGTTTGTTTGTATTTTCCCTTGTTAATCTGTCTTTGGTTACAGGGAACCAGCCAAGATCTTAGAATGGTAGAGGGAAAATTATTTTCCTCTCCTACAATGTCATTTCTGAAATTTTGTCAAAACAATGAAAACTCTGTTATAAAGAAATTTTAAAAAGATTATGCTTAGTTGAAGGTATGGCATTTTCTAATTTAAGTGAAATGATTTCTATAAACAAAATAGTACTCCTAAAACATTTTCCCTCATGTTACCAATTGTGCTCATGCTTGATAATGCTTACATGAGAAGCTCTCTCAATAGTAGTTGCGTTTTTGATACTGCAAGACTGAGAATTTTTCTGACACAGGAAAGTCCAGTAACCCTCCTTTCATCAAAAAAGTAAAGGGTACTTGGTTCACTAAAATGTTTAATGAGGGGTAAAGGCGGAGATAAACACATGATAAATTGGGTCCTTCCATCTCTCCATTACCATTCTACTATTGCTAATCTCTCTGGTGACCTAATTCATTAGGCTTCTCTATTTTTATCTTATAACTAGAGGCCTGGTGCATGAATTCATGCACTGGTGGGGTCCCTTGGCTGGAACCAGTTCTCTGACATCCCTCGAGGGGTCCTGGATTTTGAGAGGGTTCAGGCCAGGTCAAGGGACCCCCACTGGTGCACGATCGGGGCTGAGGAGGGATGCAGAAGGTTGGCCAACTGGGTGGAGGGGGGGACCGCAGGAGTGCTCTAGGGCGTGTCCGGCCTGTCTCACTCAGTCCAAATCGGCCGGACCCCAGCAGCAAGCTAACCTACCAATCGGAGTGTCTGCCCCCTGGTGGTCAGTGCGCATCATAGCAACTGGCCGAATGGTTGAATGAACGGTCAGACACTTAGCATATTGGGCTTTTATTATATAGGATGTACTAATCTGGTGTCAGGCATCTATGGTTCTTGGGGAAGACTACACTTTCAAACCCAAACCCTCTAGGCTTGACCTCTGTTTTTTCAGTCCTTTGATTACCATTTTTTTAAAATTATCGGTCAGACCAGATTACTCACCACTCTGTACTGTTTCTGCTGTGAGTTCTTCCCTCCTGTTTCCCTCTTTACCTGTTCACATCTCATCTCAAATGCCACCTTCTCCATAAAGCCATTTCTAATCCTCCAAGTTGGATTTGCCTCTCTCCCTCCTCCGAACTTGCTCATTATTTTTATGATGTGGTGGAAAGCCTACTGAGCTTGGGGTTAGGACACGGGCTCTAACCATAGCAGTGATATGTGGCTACTTCTGTGCCTTTTCTCTAAGTGACAATGGCAGTATCTTACCTTCCTTCTTCCAGGTTACTGAGAAAGCTACAGGAAGCTGTACAGTCATGTGCTGCTTAATGATGGGGATACATTCTGAGAAATGCATCATTAGGAGGTTCATTGAACATCACAGAGTGCACTTACACAAACCTAGTGAGATAGCCTACTGTACACCTACGCTCCACAGTATGGCCTACTGCTCCTAGGCTACAAACCTATACAGCATGTAACTGTACAAAAACAGCATGAGGTTAAATTAAGCACAAGATAAGTCGATGCAATTAAGAGAAACACTTGGATGCATATTCTTTGACAATCCTCCATGAATAATGTTTTCACCAGCTGGGGTTTGATAAGAATTGGACAGCAGTGAGGCTGAATTAGAAGTCTTTGGCAAGAACCTGAGTTCAGATTCCCAACTAGGGCAGCTTATTATTCACAGGAGCAGGTAGGCAGAAGAAAAGGCACATAAGGCAAATGCATTGTTATAAAAATTAAAAGATGCAACCAGGACAACACAGAAGGCCACCCTAGTAGCATGGAGGTGAGCGAATTAATGGCTGTCCTAATTCAACGTGGAGACCAGCTAAAGGCATACCTGTAGGAAAGCCTTTGTTTTCCTCAGAAACCAGTTCTAAAACCTCATGAGCAGGTGACCAGTGGGAAAATTTAGAAAAACAAATTAGCCAACACAGGCTACAATTGATATTACGTGATCCATTTAGAACAAGCTGATAGTGTTTTGTTAAGCAGTACATTTTGTGCAGGCACTTATGAATTACATGAGACTGATCAAGGTCCCGAGGTTCCACACCACAGAGCCTGAAACCTTTCATATTAGGTGTTAACAAACCCCACCCACTGTGACAACAAAAGAATCCAGTGAAGCCCAGTGGAGTCTAATTTTAAGAAATGTAACTTTGCACTGTTGCCACGGCGATAGTGACTGTCCGTGTCATTATCTATCCACCAACAGTGAGAGAAGCTTTGCAGTTGAGATATTGTTTAACAGATGGAGTGGTTTCTGTTGGACACTAAGTACTGCTACAAAGGAAAAAAAAAAAGAAATGTAACTTTCTGGTTAGCAGAGGTAAAAGAATTACAATATGGAACCTTAGATAATGTAATGAGTTCACATTTTAAAAATACCAACCACTTGGCTCCATTGGGATTCTGATCCATTGGTCTGGTTGGAGGGGATTAGTGGCCTTGGAATTAACATTTTTAATGCTTCCCCGGAGATTCCAGGGTGCAAGGAGGATAGAGAATCACTGTATTGAAGGAAGTCTATCTAAAATGAGGATTTGTGTATTGAAGATGTGGAGCTTAAGTCTTTTATACAAAAACAGTTTCACCCCAAACATGTATAACTTTAAAAATTTAGTCAAAATAACATGGTTAATGAAGACGATCTAAAAAAAAAAAAATCACAAAAATATCAGAAGAAAAAATCTCTAGTAAATCCACCATACAAACCAAACCACTATTGACACTTTAATGTACGTCCTTCCATTTAGTTTGTGTGCGGGACCGTATTTTCATGAGGATACTCCCAAATGTGGCAGTAAAACCATTTCTCCTACAGTGCAGAGAAGGCTGCTTCTCTTGCTGTTTGTTAGATTGGGATGCAAGTACTCATCTCTCTTTAAAAGTAGTGTATCCAATCATTGTGCTTTAGCTTAGAATTATTAACTGATTAGTTGGTACCCCTACCATGACTCTTGAGTTGGCGTAAAGGAGAGTATTTTTTTCTAAGAAAGTTTAATTTGCATTCTTCTAGCTCATCCTACAATTTATTTCTATTTGTATAATTAAAAGTTAAAATACTATTGGTTGAGTGAATGAATATTTTGAATTACCTTAAAAGTCCCAATTTATATGCAAGTATCCTGAAAACCCTCAACTAAAATCAGATTGCTCATTTAAGCAATTATTTATTACCCCAGACTCAAGTCTTTATTCTGTTTCTCTCTTCATATCTGTCTTGAAACTCTGTCTCCAACAGGAGCTCACAGAGAGGGACCCCAAAAGGATCACCAACTCCTGAACTTGCAGAGGCTTGGCTCTACCCCATGCTCAGCATATCTAGTAGCAGGTTGTATCCACAGCATAGCAGGCCTAAGGATGTCTCAGATGTAATATCTTGGCTAAAAGAACCAGAAGACCTATGAAGTACAGCACCATATTTTAAATCTTTCTGTAACTCAAACTTGAATGGGAAGTGCCTGTCCTTTGAATTATGCGGGATGAAGAGCACTTACCTGGTGATTCAATACAGCTAATGGCTGCCTCTATTTTGGTACAAAACATCTCAAAGGGGCTTGATTTTTATTACTATTATTTTTGATAAGCAGTCAAGTTTGTTAAATGATTTTAAAGTTTGTTTTATTGTGTGTGGGGGGGAGAATCTCCTCTACTCACATCCCCCAAATTGTACTCATGATTGAGTAAAGAAGGTTAAGATAGTGCTGGTCTGTAACCATAAAATCAATGACTGAAACTTCCAGAATATTGAATTTGAGTAGTGTCTGTAATCTTTAACTTAACAAATACCATCCAATATTTTATAAGAAGATAACAAAATCATTGGTGAGTGCTCTAGTTGGTACAGATGAATCTCAAAACATCAATGAAAATACAATTATCTGTTGGCCAGACAACACTTAAATGATGGCCAACTTAATTCAGGAAAAAGGCAGCAGCCTTTACAAACACCTGCTTATAAAATATTTCTTTTCCCCAAAAGCTTCCAGATGTATTCTTCCAGAACAGGGTCTATGCAATAAGAGGGGCAGCCAGTAAATTCATACACATTTGTCTCCATTTTCACTCCCCCAAGTAAAGCCCAAGTGAGTTTCAATGCAGCGGTTAAGTGCTAATTTTTCAATGAAACTGAAGGCCAACCATGGAGTGCCTGCCCAGGCCTCCTCGGTTTCCTCTGCATTTCGTTAACACATTCAAGTGCTCTTAGGGTTGGTCACCTCTCAGGAGGTAAACTGAGCACAGCCCTAGGGCACTATTAAAGCTGGCACAAGAAAGTAAAATGAAAGAGAGAAAAATTTGGACAGATATTTAGTTTTCCTCTCCAAATAAATGTAATCCTTGAGAGAGATAAGCACAGTGGTATTGACCTTATTTATTTATGGAGAGATGTGGACCAGTAGCACCCACATGCATGTACTAGTAAGGCCTCTAAAGGTTCCAGTCTGGTCCTGGTTATAATGAACCGTCAGCTGTTTTCAGGTCCCTTGCTTCTGAGCTCCAAAGGGTGCTGGTCATTCATCTATCCTAACACAATGCCTGCTCAATAGGTGTTAAAAACCCCCACAAAACCTCAAAGAATTAACAAATGTATGAATAAAGCAACTGTAAGTCCCATAACACAATTTTGGAGTCTCTAGACTAGACATCCAAGACATCAGAGATACCACCTCTCACCCCACCTCCCTTTTATGTACCATCTTTATCAAATGTGTTTGCTGTAGGGACCTGGAAGTTAAAAGGAGAAAAAGGAAGCTTCTTCCCCTCCTTTCTTTAAACCGTGCAAGTGAGGAAAGCTAATTATTCCCTCAACAGTGAAAGCGCTGAGATCTGCCTTGGGAATACTGCCGATGATAACAGGCTACACACCAGGAAAGATAATACGTGGCCAGATCAGGATGATTTCAAAACATTGTTTTTGTTATATAAAAGCAAAGACATTTAGAATTAACTTCTGATAATAAAACAATAATAAACCTTAAAATGACTGAAACAGAAATCGTGCCCCTCCCCCAGCAAAACCAATTACAACAGCAAATCTTGAAACCCATTACAAAATAAGAGAGAAGCCAGTCAGAGAAAGACAAGTATCACATGATCTCATTTATATATGGAATCTAATGAACAAAATAATCTGACAAACAAAATAGATCCAGAGACATGGAAGCATGAACAGACTGAGGATTCTCAGAGGGAAGGGAGTGAGGGAAGAGAAGAGATCAACCAAAGAACTTACATGCATATAGGCATAACACATGGACACAGACAATAGTGGGGTGAAGGCCTGGGGATGAGATGGGAGTGGGTCAATGGGGAGGAAAGGGGACATCTGTAATACTTTCAACATTAACGATAAATTAAAAACAACAACAACAAAATGGAAAAAAAATAAGAGAGAAACTTCCTAGAAGGAATTTAGAATATTCTGTTTAAACACTCCAGTCTTAATAGTGATACAATGATTTCTTCTTTAATGATTAAAAACATTATTTTTTCTTCTTAAAGAAAGGGTCTTCTAGTGGCACATTTTAAAGAAAAAGTCACGATATTCACAGACTTAAGAATCACTACTGCCAAACTGAATTTAAAAGACACCTGCATGGTGCAGACATGTGGGTTTTTAAGATTACCCTAGAGTTTACTCCCACTATTCAATTCTCCCTTGGCTTATGCTAGTTACATGGTAAGATTTTATTTGTTCTATATATTTTTTTATTAATTTTTTTTTCTTTTCAAAGAGGATAGGAGAGAAAGACAAAAGATTTGCAAAATGGAAAAGGCAACCTGTATTGCAAAAATACTTACCACACAAAGGTTAACTGTAGAGAACAGCAGCCAGGTCAACCACTGGGAGGCTCAGGAACACTGAACTAACTGCTCTGTTGCTTCAGCCTGGGGTTATAATCACCAAGGGTGGAGTTAGGGGTGGGGAAAATTAGGAGGTGGGCCTGCAGGAAAGAAATCTTGCCAAAATTGTTTTTATTGCCTAAATGGGGCCAATGCTTCTGTACTTAAGAATGTTGACACTGCATTTTGTCTAATTGCATTTATTTTATGTGACCATTGGCTGATAACATTTCTCCCAAAGACAGCAAGATTTATTCAGGATTGGGCAAAAACACATTTTATGAGGGTCCAAAGCCTGTATATTTATTTAGGATTTCTAGAATTCATTTACTTCCTACGGTATTTAAGGTTCTTGAAACATGCCTTTTTAAAAAATATATTTTATTGATTTTTTACAGAGAGGAAGGGAGAGCGATAGAGAGTTAGAAACATCAATGAGAGAGAAACATCGATCAGCTGCCTCCTGCACACTCCCCACTGGGGATGTGCCCGCAACCAAGGTACATGCCTTTGACTGGAATTGAACCTGGGACCCTTGAGTCTGCAGGCCGACGCTCTATCCACTGAGCCAAACTGGTTAGGGCGAAACATGCCTTTTTGTTGTTTGTTTTTTGTTAATCCTCACCAGAGGATATTTTTTCCATTGATTTTTAGAGAGAGTGAAAGGGAGGGAGGGAGAGGGAGAGAGAGAGAGTGAGAAACATCAATGTGAGAGAGACACAACAATTGGTTGCCTTCCTTCCACGCACACCCAGACTGGGGCTAGGGATTGAACCTGCAACTCTTTGGTGCATGGCCTGACGCTCTAACCACTGAGAACACTGGCCAGGACTTGAAACATGTTTTATTTATTTATTTATTTTTTTAATTAAATCTTTATTGTTCAGGTTACATTTGTTCCTCTTTTTTTCCCCCCCATAACTCCCCTCCTCCCAGTTCCCGCCCCACCCTCCGCCCTCACTCCCCATCCACTGTCCTCATCCATAGGTGCACGATTTTTGTCCAGTTTCTTCCCGCATCTCCCATTCCCCTTTCCCCCCCAAGAATAGTCAGTCCATTCCCTTTCTATGTCCCTGATTCATTATAATCACCAGTTCATTCTGTACATCAGATTATTTATTCACTTGGTTCTTAGATTCACTTGTTGATAGATGCATGTTTGTTGTTCACAATTTGTATCTTTACCTTTTTCTTCTTCCTCTTCTTAAAGGATACCTTTCAGCATTTCGTATAATACTGGTTTAGTGGTGATGAACTCCTTTAGCTTTTCCTTATCTGTGAAGCTCTTTATCTGACCTTCAATTCTGAATGATAGCTTTGCTGGATAAAGTATTCTTGGTTGTAGGTTCTTGGTATTCAGCACTTTGAATATTTCTTGCCATTCCCTTCTGGCCTGCAAAGTTTCTGTTGAGAAATCAGCTGACAGTCGTATGGGTATTCCCTTGTAGGTAACTGAGTTTCTTTCTCTTGCTGCTTTTAAGATTCTCTCTTTGTCTTTTGCTCTTGGCATTTTAATTATGATGTGTCTTGGTGTGGTCCTCTTTGGATTCCTTTTGTTTGGGGTTCTCTGCGCTTCTTGGACCTGTAAGTCCATTTCTTTCACCAGGTGGGGGAAGTTTTCTGCCATTATTTCTTCAAATAGGTTTTCAATATCTTGCTGTCTCTCATCTTCTGGCACCCCAATTATTCTGATGTTTGTACGCTTGAAGCTGTCCCAGAGGCTCCTTACACTATCTTCGTATTTTCGGATTCTTTTTTCATTTTGCTTTTCCGGTTGGGTGTTTTTTGCTTCTTCGCATTTCAAATCTTTGGCTTGATTCTTGCGCTCCTCTGGTCTGCTATTGGGTGTAATATTCTTTATTTCCGACCGTGTATGCTTAATTTCTAGTTGTTTCTTTATCATAGCATCGAGGGTCTCATTAGTTTTCGTGAGGCTCTCCAGAAGTTTATTGCAAGCCCTCAAAATTGCGTTTTTTAGCTCTATATCCTCCATTTCTGTCATGTTTTTTTGTCTCCGCATTTTTTATGCTTTCTTGGTGCACCCCCTAGTGGTCTTTGTGCGCAGTCTTGTTCTAGTTGAGCCTTGATTGTTGTAGTTAATACTAGAGGGATTTGACCACCAGGCCGACTGGCTGTGTGAATCAGCTGTGTCTGCCGCGGAAAACTTCTGTCCTCTGGGGAGGTGCTAATCTAGCCTTTGCCTGAGGCGATCCGGCAAATGGCTCTGCGCAGGGCTTGGGCGGGGCGGGCTCAACAGGGCGGGCGGAGGGAGCCGTTATGGTGCCCTCAGTCCTGTTCCCAGAGGCTCTGCTTCTCAGAACCCCAGGAACCGCTGCAAACCTCGGAGAGAAAGCTGCCTTCCAACTGATGCCAGACACTCCCGCTTCTCCCGTTTGGGTCCGAGTCCCCAGCGATTCGCCCGTATCTGGAGCTCAGAGTCTGAGACTCCCCCCTGACCGAAAACGACAACCGCGCTCTCAGCCACCAGCCCGCTTTGCGCGCGCACCTCCGCACCTGAGTATTTTCCACACTGCGCCTCCTCTGAGCCTCGGTGTGCTGTTATTTTTCCTTCTAGTTGAAGAGTCTCTCCTCAGCCAGCCTTCCTGTGGTTCTGGGTGATGTCCGTTCCGTCTTTTAGTTGTATTTTTGAAGTGGTTGTTTGCGGCAGCAGTCTGCGGTGTTTACCTATGCCGCCATCTTGGTCTCTCTGAAACATGTTTTAAAGTAAGAACTTGGCAGCTGGTCTTAGTTGAGTCTCAACATGCTAAAGAGATATCCAACCTTCCTCTTGCCAGGTTCCTGGGGCTTTTGTTCAAAGCTGATGGCGTGAACAAAGGAAGATATTGAAGGGTTAGGGGAAGAGCAAGGACATGGCCACTAGCATTTTGGAGCCACCTGTCTGGTGCCAGTGTGGAGCCTGAATTCTAAAAGGCCAGACTGACATCAGGGAGCTCCCTCCAGGGGTAACTCCATAGAGCAGTGATGGCGAACCTTTTGAGCTCGGCGTGTCAGCATTTTGAAAAACCCTAACTTAACTCTGGTGCCGTGTCACATATAGAAATTTTTTGATATTTGCAACCATAGTAAAACAAAGACTTATATTTTTGATATTTATTTTATATATTTAAATGCCATTTAACAAAGAAAAATCAACCAAAAAAAATGAGTTCGAGTGTCACCTCTGACACGCGTGTCATAGGTTCGCCATCACTGCCATAGAGAGTGCAGGATGAGGAGGCCTGGGCGGGGATGGAAAGGAGAGAATGGATTTAACAGAGAAATAGGAAATGGCAGTTCTTAGGAAATGGGCAGAGGGATGGACAGGGAATGAATCACTTAATGGATCATTAGATAGGCACATAGTCATGCACTACTGTATATAAAAACCTTAATTGTTTCTGGTTGTGGAAAAACAATGTGTTAGTTTAGCTGAGGTTAAAATGTCCTTCGTTCCTCAGTGTGACTCTAATGAGTTGTATTTTCTTTCATGTGTTTGAACATAAAATTCGAATGACTCACATCACTGAAACTTTGTTTTATCTTCTTCCTGGTTAGACATGTGTGCAGAGGGTATTGTTCCTTGAGGTGAAGGTAGCGGAAAGGGATCCTGGGTGCTTATCTGAAATGGGTATTTGCCTAGTCTACTAACATTCATACATACCATGCAGCAGAACACTCAATTTCTGCATAATAAATGCTGTCTTATTTCAAGAGACTAGTGTGTGAGAAATAACCACTCACTAGTTTGTATAGGTCACTAGACCAAGGAGGTAAGCAGCATCGTCCCTGTCCTTGAAGAGCTCACATGTGGCAAGTGCAGGCTGTATAGAAAATACGCTTGGGATTTCCCGGAGCAAGAGGTCATCAAATTCTAGGCCACACTATGAGGATCTTGGGCAAATGTCTTCATTTTGAAAAGCTGTGATTTATTGGGTGCCTATTATGTGCCAAGCACAAAATCATTTTATTTTGTGAATATATCAAGATACATCGTCACCACTTGATATTCATAGGAACTCTAGTTATAATCCCCAGAATAAAGATGAGGAAACTTAAGTAACTGGCCCAAGGACCCTATAGTACAGTGATGGCGAACCTATGACACGCGTGTCAGAGGTGACACTCGAACTCATTTTTTTGGTTGATTTTTCTTTGTTAAATGGCATTTAAATATATAAAATAAATATCAAAAATATAAGTCTTTGTTTTACTATGGTTGCAAATATCAAAAAATTTCTATATGTGACACGGCACCAGAGTTAAGTTAGGGTTTTTCAAAATGCTGACACGCCGAGCTCAAAAGGTTCGCCATCACTGCTATAGTGGATAATGTGGTCTGTGTCAAGAGTCACACCTACCCGTTCTGGCCACTTTTCTCTGGGAATTGGTCATCAACCACTAAATCTACCCATTTCTCAGCCCCAAAGTTGAGATTTGGCCATTAAAGGAGATTAATAATGTGCCACCAAGCCTATGTGTCGCAGAAGTTCATGGTTTTCTGTTACACTCATGTGCTGCTTAACAATGGGGATAGCTTCTGAGAAATGCATCACTAGGCGATTTCTTCATTGTGCCAGCATCACAGAGTGCACATACACAAACCTAGGGGTATAGCCCACTGCAGCCCTACGCTCTCTGGTAGAACCTATTGTTCCTGGGCTACAAACCTGCACAGCATGTGACTGTAATGAATACTGTAGGCAATTGTAAGGTGTTGCAATGTGAATTTACCACAGCTACTATGTCTCTAGGGCAGGGGTGGGCAAACTTTTTGACTCGAGGGCCACAATGGGTTCTTAAACTGGACCGGAGGGCCGGAACAAAAGCATGGATGGAGTGTTTGTGTGAACTAATATAAATTCAAAGTGAACATCATTACATAAAAGGGTACGGTCTTTTTTTTTTTAGCTTTATTCATTTCAAACGGGCCGGATCCGGCCCGCGGGCCGTAGTTTGCCCACGGCTGGTCTAGGCCATAGAAAATGTTCAGTTTTGCCCAGTTGGGTGTAGCTCAGCGGTTGAGCATTGACCCAGGAACCAAGAGGTCACCGGTTCGATTCCCGATCAGGACATATGCCCAGGTTGCAGGCTTGATCCCCAGTGGGGAGCGTGCAGGAGGCAGCCAATCAATGATTCTCTCTCATCATTGATGTTTCTATCTCTCTGTCCCCTTCCCTTCCTCTCTGAAATCAATAAAAAAATATATATAAAAGAAAAGAAAATGTCAGTGGATAGAGCATCATCCTGTGCACCGAAGGGTCACAGGTTCACTTCCCGGTCAAGGGCATGTACCTGGGTTGCAGGTTTGATCCCTGGCCCCAGTTGGGGTGCATGCGGAAGGTAACCAATCCATGTGTCTCTCTCACATCAATCTCTCTCTCTCTCCCCCCGCCCCCACCTCTCCCTTCCAGTCTCTCTAAAAATCAATGGGAAAAATATCCACGGTGAGAAACAAAAAAAAAGAAAATGTTCCGTTCTATTATAATCTTATGGGATCACTGTGGTTTATGCAGTGGGCCCTTGACTGAAACATCATTATGCTGTGCCTGACTGTGCTCTCAATAACAAAATAGTGATAAAATCATCAACACCGCAGGACTGTGGTGAGCATTAATTGAGATAATAGGAGAGAGAGCCTGGATACATGGGAGATGTGCAATAGAGAGTTGTGTTTCAACACTCCCCTGTCATCCCTGCCCTTCCTCAGGACAAGGCCCTGTTTCTTTGTTCTTCCAGAGTCCCCTGTGCCCCTCTCTCCTCCACAGTACATCTCACCTGCCTTGCTCCACAGCTGGACACTGAGCCCTTGGAAGAAGTGTAGGGCTTTTTCACGACCATGACTTCAAAGTTGCGGCCAAGCCAGACAAAGGCATAAGAAAGAGTTCAGGATCACATGAGATAACATTAAATGTCTTTAGAGTCATGGTCTAAGAGAGCCACACAAGAATAGGAAAAGAATGTAGAAGTAATTCAGGGATCAACCGAATTGTATGGAAAGGAGAAGGATTCAAGGTTTGGGGATTTTACCCATTTATACCAATCAAGCAGTTTGAAAGGGGCCCACCAGGTCATCTGTGATGGGGCACAATCATTCCTCCAGGTCTTATGTTCTGGTGTCTGTTTCTTTTTTCATTCATTAAACAAATACAGGGTGCCCCCAAAAATGTACACATACTTTACTAGCTGATAACTCAGTTTTGAAAATGAAATGTATTTGAGTAATCATGACCTTTATAATGATTCACAGTGCGTGTATACATATTTTTGAGACATTCTATACACATTGAGCACTTGCTAGACTCAGGCCTCTGTGAGCTACAGGGGATACAGCAGAAACAAACAGGCTTCCTGCTCTCAAGATGCCCATTCAGTTTCCTTTTAATAAAGGAGAAAAAGAAAAACACATACAAACACAAACAAAACCCAAGTAAACATACAAGCGAATAAAATAGTTGCACGTTGTCCTCAGGGTTGCAAAGAAAACCATCAAGGAAGGGCCTGAGATTCTGAATAAGAGGTGCCGACCTTAGACAGGGTGGGCAGGAAGGGTGTCCTTTAAGCAGAGACCCAGAGGAGGAGCAGGCGCTGGCAGTGTGCGGAGGGCTGGCAGGAGCTTCCCAGGAGAGGGCCAAAGTCTCAGCCTGAGCTCAGCATATTTGAGGAACAGAAAGGGGCACCTGTAGAGCAAGCCGTACGCTTCCTCATGGACAATGTGAGGGCCCCATCAATGGCGGTGGAAGTACTTTTACAGGACTGTTCAGAGAGGACTCCGTTTTTGAGAAGACAGATGGGCGGATGCATCATGTGCCCAGGCATGCGTGCCCATGTGTGTGCGAATTCATGCTGAGGAAATCGCCAGGTCACTTGTTTGTCTTTATATGATTAAAGGATAGGACGTGGCCACAACTTACCTAGTGTTGCTCCTCTCTTTGCAAACAGGCTCAGCAAGCTTTGGGGCTGAGACATGGGGAGCTCTCGTGGTTGATGACCAGAGAAAAGTGGCCGGGACAGGTAGGTGTGACTCTTGACACAGACCAGAATGCTTTAGGGTCATTGCCCTTTTCAAAAAGGACCAAGTAGCCACCAGCCTGTGCCAAGTGGGGTGCCTCCTGGAACAAGTTCTGTAGGAATCCTTCCTGAGGTTATTCATTTCACAAATGTTTTTTGTTGTTTTGTTTTTGGTTTTGCCCCTCATCCAGTGAACCTTTATTTATTTATTTTTAATTGCAGTTGACTAACAATATCACATTTGCTTCAGGTGTCCGGGACCGGGATTAGACATTTACACACATTACTAAGTGATCACCCCAATGAGTCTAGTCACCATCTATTACCACCCTCGGCAAGTGTTTATCAACACAGTGTGGACTCTGGAGTTGGAATTGCCGCTGGCTCACTGTGGGACCTTGGCCTAAGAAGTCACTTCAGGTTCCTCAGAGGATTGTTGTCAAGATTAAGAAGTGAACGGGTCCTAGTGCAGTCGACCAGTATATGACCAGTACTCAGCAGATGTTGATTTTCTTTTTTCTCCCCTGAGTTAGAGAAGTAAAAAGAAATTGAGGAAACAGAATGTGCAGCTTGCCACAGAGGCTGTTGACAGTGAGTGAGAGGAAGAATTGAAACGGTTCCCACATTTCTAGCCAGGGACATTGCTTAACATTGCATATCATTCAAGACTCTTTCTGACTCAAGTCAATATTAAGCAAAAAAGGGTTTTATTGCCTAATGTCTAAAAAATCCTGGGTACAACCAGCTGTAGGACCCGTTTGCTTCAGGGATCAACCCTGTGATCAGGGCCCAGGTATCTCCTCTTGGCTTCGCTCTCCTTCATGTTGAGGTTGTACCTTCTCAGTCTTCACCTGCCCTGTAGCATTTGCCAACAGCTCCAGGCTTGTCCTTCCAGATCCTGGGGCAAGAGAAAGTAGTAACAGTAGTTAGTGCCCATATTTGCTTTCTATTATTCTAACTTTTTATACTCGTGATTTTCATAAGGTAGGTAGGAAAACTGAGGCAGATTAAATTACTAGCCTAGCCCTGGCTGGTGTGGCTCAGTTGGTTGGAGTGTCGTCCTGTACATCAAAAGGTCTCAGGTTTGATTCCCAGTCAGGGTACATACACAGGTTGCAGGTTCGATCCCGGCCCTGGTCAGGCATATGCGGGAGGCAAACAATCAACATGGTCTCTCTCACATCGATGTTTCTCTCTTCCCTCTTTCCCTCCCTTTCACTCTCTAAAAATCAATGGGGAAAAAATATACTTGGGTGAAGATTAACAACAATAATAATTTATATATATTGAATTATAATGATAGATGTCAAAATACCTTTCTCACAATTAGCCAGTATTACCAGTTAAAAAAAAATCTTTCATTGTGCTGTACATGTTAAACTGATACACTGCTGTATGTCAATAAAACTGGGGGGGCCCTAACCAGTTTGGCTCAGTGGATAGAGCATTGGCCTGCGGACTCAAGGGTCCCAGGTTCGATTCCGGTCAAGGGCATGTACCTTGGTTGCGGGCACATCCCCAGTGGGGAGTGTGCATGAGGCAGCTGATTGATGTTTCTCTCTCATCGATGTTTCTAGCTCTCTATCCCTCTCCCTTCCTCTCTGTAAAAAATCAATAAAATATATTTTAAAAAATAAATAAATAAAACTGGGGGAAATCTTTCAGACCAACAAAATAATACAATGTTATACCAGTCAAAACATTATTCAGTGGAACTGAATAACATAATGAAATAACTTGATATAGTATACATATAAGGGCTTCTTATAACCTACAAATAAAGAAAATATTTTTTCATGAAAATAAAAAATTATGAATCATGGTTAAAGGTGACCTAAACCTCACAAATAGTTACAAGTTAAGAAACCAATTTCTTATCTTGGATCAAAGAGGCAGTAAAAGGGAACTATAACGCTCTAGAAACCAAAGAAAAGGAAACCACTTTCTATTGAGACCTATGGGATTCGAAAGCAGTACTAAGAGGGATATTTAGAGCTCTAAAACACACTCACACTTTAAAAGTAAAACCAAAAAATAAAGGAACTAAATAGTCATTGTAAAACACTTTAAAAAAAGAAATCAGGAAATTGAAATCAATAAAGGTAAAAGTTGAAAGTAATAACATAGAAAAAATAACAGAAAGGACAAAAATAGTAAGATGAATAAATGAATCAAAACCTAATAAAAATAAATCCAAAAGTTTACTGAGAAGATTAATAAACTTTATATCTATATAAAATAGATAAATGATTTGCAAGGTTGAAGAGGGAAGAGATAGATTAGGAATTAGAAAAGAGTCATAACCCCAGTCACACAAGAAATTAAAAGATTTAAGAGACTCACTATAGGCAACCTACAGCAATGAATATGAAAACCTACAGGACATGCATGCTTTTCTGGCAAATTACAAACTATTAAAACAGACCCAAGAAGAGATGGCAAACAATAATATACCAATGAAGACAATGGGATGTTAATAATGAGAAGACCCTAGGGCAGTGGTCAGCAAACTCGTTAGTCAACAGAGCCAAATATCAACGGTACAACGATTGAAATTTCTTTTGAGAGCCAAATTTTTTAAGCTTAAACTATATAGGTAGGTACATTGTTATTAACTTAATTAGGGTACTCCTAAACTGGCCTTTGCTAAAAACGTCCTCAATCTGATTGAGGTATGTTCGCTGAGGTCGACCCCTTCCAACTCTCCCATCCACACTCGTCTTGTATACTTGTTTCATCTATCTCCTTTGGTTCATCCTCTCTATATGTCCAAACCATCTCAACATACCTTTCTCAATCCTCAACACTACATCTTCTTTCACTCCACAACGTTCCCTAAAATTAACTTAATAAACTTTACTTAAAGTTTTAAGTCAACTTCGCACTGTACGTGCGCGCCCGCACGTGGTATTTTGTGGAAGAGCCACACTCAAGGGGCCAAAGAGCCGCATGTGGCTCGTGAGCCGCGGTTTGCCGACCACTGCCCTAGGGCCAAACGGATCAGAGCTGAATTTTAGTTTACCTCTGAAGGTCTGATATTCCCAATGTTAAGTTATTTAAACCCCTGCTACTCACAGCGTGTCCACAGACTAGCAGCATCAGCATCACCTGGGAGCTGGTTAGAAATGCGGGTTTAGCTACTCCAAGCCATAGAAAAATCTTTTAAATTCATGTTTTCAAGCCAATATAATTTTAATGCAAAAAAAGAAAAAATTGTTCAGATGATTTATACTTTTTAATTACAATTATAATTGTAAATTAATTTCACTTAAGATTTAGAGAGTAAAATTATAGACAAAATATTAGGTTATAGAAACCTTCATTATATCAAAACAATTAAAAACAATAAGCAAGGTTTATTTCAAAACTGTAAGAGTGGTTCAACATTAACATAAGCCATTACATTGATAAACCAAATGGCACTAAAATTCAGCAGTTATTCATTCTTAATAAAAATTCTAAGTATAGAAGCAAATTATTTAACTATGCAAAAGACTATTTACCAAACACCAATAGCAAATATTATCTTAAGAGAATGTGATAAGGTGGATGGATGTTAGATAAATATACAGAAACCCATAGCTTTTTTCCTGTTCTAAAAAAAGCCAACTAAAAATAAAAGCAAGAACATATTTTTCCATGTTCAATTGTGACAAAAACTATAAATTATTTAGGAATAATTCTAACAAAAAATAACATAAAGTATAGGGGAAAATCTCTTGCTATCTTGTTAAAACACAAAGATTTCAATAGCAAAGGCCTTCCATATTTTTGGAAAGGAAATCTTATATCACAAAAAAGTCAATTCTCTTAAAATTGATTTCATGCAGTTTCCACCAGAATGAAAAGGTGTGGTTTTTTCCCCCTTGGAATTGAACAAAATAATCATACAGTTCATTGGGAAAAATAAATGTCCAATATTAGGTTAAGAAAACTATGAAAAAGAAAAACAGTAAGGGGAAGATTTGCCTGCCCAGATAATCTCAGACCTAAAGTTACCGTAATCCAAGATTTTGGCAGAACAATATTATTAGGATTAATGTGGAAACTTTAAGAGTAAAACCAGTGTTTGCAGAAGTGCTATTTCATTTTGTTAATCTGCACCCAAGTATATTTTGGCCATTGATTTTTAGAGAGAGTGGAAGGGAGGGGGAGAGACAGAGAGAGAGAGAAACGTTGATGTGACAGAGGCACATGGATTGGTTGCCTCCTGCACGTGCCCCTACTGAGTTGGGGATCAAGTCTGCAACTGAGGTACGTGCCCTTGACTGGAATCGAACCTGAGACCCTTCAGTCCACAGGCTGATGCTCTAACCACTGAGCAACCGGCTAGGGCAGAAGTGCTATTTTATTTAGGTGACATTATTGGGATGCCTACGTGGAAATATCCAGCAGCTAAAGTGAAACATGCAGCCCTGGCTGGCGTGGCTTCTTCACGTTCTTCACGTTTCCCTTTGTTTGATTTCGTGTCATCTTCGATGTGCTACCTGTTGGCTTTTGTGAAGCTGGTTTCCTGCAAATGATGGTTCATGACACTATCAACATCAGGGATAACTGTGCTTTCTGTACCTTCGCCCTTGGGGCCTTCGGTGGAGGCATTTCCACCAATGACTGTCATCAGTGTTACCTTCTAATCTACTGGCCATCTCCTCCACCTCCAGGCACAGCTTATCTCTGATGACCCAGATCTGGCAGATATCGGAGAGCGTCTCATCAGGACTGATGAGGTCCCGGTAGATGATCTTGATGGCGGCTGGAAGGAGATGATAGAGGCACTGGCTTACAGGAGCAGGAGCTCTGAGTCAGCCCGGCGCAGGGGGAGCAGCACTGAGGGGATGGGAGAGCAGGTGGAAAAGCTGTTTTACCCGTTTTTAAGGGCACAGTAAGTGTTTAATATATTCACATTTTATGCAACCAATCTCCAGTACATTTTCATCTTGCAAAATGAAAACTTTATACCCATTAAACAGCAACTCCCCATTTCCCCTCCTCCCAGCCCCTGGCCACCACCCGATGGTAACTTTTTTTATTGGGTCAGTTTCCTAGAAGTTCTGCCTGAGTGAGTGTCCTTAACACATCCCTGAAGAGTCAGACCTGTAGGTACCCTTGGAAATTAGGGTGTCATTTGGCTAATCCAGAGAATTAGTGATTAGATATGATCCCATGCCAGGAGGAAACAATATTCAGGGGTGGATTCATAAGAAAGTGCTGGAAGATGGACAGAATTTGGATACAGGTAAAGTAACTTAATTCCCAGGCATCAGTACAGGCCTTATGCATGAAGGAAGGAGTGGGTGCAACAGCTGGAGTAAATGTGATGATCATTGAGGTCAGGTAGTCATTCATTCAGTAAATATATTTTGAATATGCCCAGGCCCAACCCTACCTAGGGTTTGGCACTCAGTGATGAATAATCCAGGATCCAGGATCTCAAGGAACTTGCAGTCAAATAGTCTGGACAAGCCCTGGCCAGTGTGGCTCAATGGTTGAGAGTAGACCTATGAACTAGGAGGTCATGGTTTGATTCCAGTCAGGGTACATACTCGAGTTGTGGGCTCAATCCCCAGTGTGGGGTGTGCAGGAGGCAGCTGATCAATGATTCTCTCTCATCATTGATGTTTCTATCTTTCTATCCTTTCTTCTCTGAGATCAGATATTTTTAAAAAATAGTCTGGCCCTAGCTGGTTTTGCTCAATGGATAGAACATTGGCCTGCGGACTGAAAGGTCCCAGTTTCGATCCTGGTCAAGGGCACATGCCTGGGTTGCGGGCTCGATCCCAGGAGGGGGGTGTGCAGGAGGCAGCCGATCAGTGATTCTCTCTCATCATTAATGTTTCTATCTCTCTCCCCCTCTCCTTTCCTTTCTGAAATCAATAAAAATATATTTTAAAAAAATAGTCTGGGCAAGGTAAGGCAGAAAATAAATGTGCTTATTTGCTGCCACTTCTACAAGTTCCTCCGTGCTATGGATATCCTGTTTACCTCAAATAAACTGACTACACATGGCAAAGATACAGATGATCATAGCCTCCATTTTTAAGTTACTCACCTTATTTTCCACCATAAATTTTTTTTTATTTCATCAACGTTAAAAATGTTCACCACGTAACTGACTCTGGCTAATGTGCACTAAGCACTTACAAGTCCATAATCACATTTGCTCCTAGGAAATGCTCTGAAGGAGGAGGATAATATTATTATCATCCTTATTTTGCAGATGAGGAAATAGAAGCTCAGAAAGTCTGGGTGACTTTTCCAGAGTCACAAAACTAGAAAAGGTAGAGTCAGCATGGAACTCAGATAGATGCTCAGTTAAATGCGATGTTCTTTTTGACTTCCCCCCTAAGTTAATCATAGGGAGAAGGCTGTCAGTCGGTCGTCAATATATATATCTATGGGTCACTTAACTGCGCCAGGCATCTGGGATACTGTAATGAATGTGAGCTGTCCCTTCCTGGGCTGAAAGAGATACTTACACCCACAAATGCTAAGCATTGCAAGGGATTGTTTTTGGAGAATAAAACACAAGGAACCCCTCCTAGAC
This sequence comes from Myotis brandtii, assembly GCF_000412655.1. Classification (NCBI taxonomy): domain Eukaryota; kingdom Metazoa; phylum Chordata; class Mammalia; order Chiroptera; family Vespertilionidae; genus Myotis; species Myotis brandtii. The sequence goes on along the minus strand of NW_005353789.1, from coordinate 698,151 downwards.
TGAAGTTGGGTTGGAAGCAGGGGGAGGGGAAGGGTGGGAGGGGATGGGTGTGATGGTGTCAAAGACAAGAATTTACCTTGTGAAAATAAAGCTTCCGGACCCTGCCCTTTATTGCTGTTAGCTGTAGCCAAAGACATTCAGGCTTGTTTTATTTTGTGGGATGATTCAGTTATCACACCCATGGGTTCAATTGAATAGTGGGTAGAAAGTCCCATCCCCACCCAGACTAGCTAAACCAGTGTCAGTAGTTTCACAGCCCGTGAAATACACACTCTGTAAGAAATACACTCAATTTGGAGTAAAATTTAGAACTAGCCCCTGGGTAGAGAAGTCACACCGGACCCATCTCCTGTTCGGTTAATGCTGCTTTAAGCAAGAGAAGGACATGTCTTTGTGGGGAAAAGTGCTGTTGGACTTGATGCAACTCTTGAAAAACCGACTTTTACATTGGTCTCTTCCCCCAGATTGACACAATCAGAAAAAGTTGACAGGAAAGTGCTAACAAGACACCATTGCAAAAGTTAACAGAAGAGCTCCCTTGAAGGTCTCTGCATTCAACTGGAAGATGAGGAAAGGGGATGAAGGATTGCACATGGAAGCTTTTTATGAACCTGGTTGGAAGTAGCAGTCTTCAGTTCTGCTCACATCCCATTGGCCACAACTCACTCACATGGCCTCAACCTCGCTGCAAGGGGAGACTGGGAAATGTAGTCTCACTGAGTGGCCTGGAAAAAAGGAAATTGACCACAGCCAAACTGCTACTTCTAACCAGCAAACATGAATTTGTGGTCTTAGACAATAATTTGCAGGAGAGTGACAAAAATGAAGTCTTGATGCATCTCTTTATAACCAAGGGACCAGCACAGTGATCTATTTAGCGTGTTGTGTCTGGCATATGCAAAAACTGAAGAACCTTGTTCCCTTCCAGTTGAATGCAGAGAACCTCAAGGGAAGGTGGAGCCACAAGATGAAAAGAGCTTGTTTTTTTGTTGTTTTTTTTTTAATCTTCATCTGAGGATATGTTTTTAGTGCTTTTGAGAGAGAGACAGACAGACAGACAGACAGACAGACATGGATGTTGCTTCTTGCATGTGCCTTGACTGGAATAGAACCCGCAACCTTTTGGTGCACTGGACGATGGTCTAACCAGCTGAGAAACACAGCTTGGACAGGAGTCTTGGGGTTTTAAATGACAACATGGAAGCCCTCCTTCAGACCAAGAACTGTCCCTTGAAATTCACAGTAAGCTTCTATTGTGGAAGGCACTGAGAATTAGGCAGTGTTTCAAAAGTCTTAAATTTAAGGTTGAAGGTGGTATGACCCTCATGTGGAAGACTACACAATCTATTAAGGGAGACAGATTTGTAAGTGATGGCAATGCAGTCCTCTAATACAGGCCTTAAGAGAGAGGTCTGCAACTCAGAGAAAGGAGTTCTAAACACTACCTAGGAAAGTGGAGGTCACCCCTGTCTGGTGATATCTGAATAGATGGTGAAGGGTGCATAGGAGTTTGGGATTAGGAGGCATGGGGAATAGCAGTAAGGTCATTTCAGTGACAGCTTGTGCTAAGGCATGAAAAGGCAGAGGAGTCTGGGAAGAATGAGACGGTCTGTCACCCAGCTTATCTCATTTCGTGCTAACTCTGCTTTCCTTCCCCACACCTCTAATTCCGCACACCTTCCACTCTCTGACCCGAAGAAGCAGCATATTCCAGTGGCTAGGCGTGGTAAAGAAAAGTTTATTCTGATGCTTGTTAAATGGTAAGGAGGACTTGATTCAGGACTATTGCAAAGGTGTTAAGACTATTACAATAGGGATGAGAGATGGGACTCAACTTTGAATACAGCAAAGACATCTGGGGATTTACAGCCAGTGAGCACACTGAGGAGGTCAGTGGATGGAAACATGCTAAGAGAAGAAGTTAAGTGTAGGAGGATTCTTGCTAAACCAATTTAATGGGAATCTTAATTTAGATAGGACAAGATGATGAGATACCAAGGGTTGGGGATGAGAAATTTGATCTTCATCAAGGGTAGGGGATTCTGGGAAAACCAAGATGGCGGCATAGGTAAACACCGGAAATTGCTGCCTCCCACAACAAATTCAAAAATACAACTAAAAGACAAAACGGACACCATCCAGAACTACAAGAAGGCTGGCTGAGTGGAAATTCTACAACTAGAAGGAAAGAGAAAAGCACACTGAGACTCAGATGAGCTGCGGAGGTGGAGTGCAGAGGTACGGAGGCGCATGCGGCAAGGGCTGGCGACTGAGGAGGCGGCTGTCTTTTTGAATTGGTAGGGAGCCACAAGCCCCTGACTGCTCTGAACTCCAGTTCCGGGTGAGTCTCTGGGGATCTAGACTCATACGGGGAGAAACTGGACTGTCTGGCAGCGGGCAGAACTCGGAACTCGAGGGCGGCTTTCTCTCAAAGGTGCTTGCAGCAATTACCGGGAAACTGAGACGCAGGGCCCCTTAGGGCAGGGCTGAGGATCAGCCATAGCTGCTTGCTCCGCCCTGTTGATCCCCTGAGACCCCGCTCCACCCAAGCTGCAGCAGAGGCTTTT
>NW_005353789.1:691899-693593 GCF_000412655.1 Myotis brandtii | reverse complement strand
AAAAAAAAAGAAAAAAAAAGGGTAGGGGATTCTCTCTAAATTGACCTATCAAGATTCTTATTACAATTGGACTCAGCAAGGACGGGAGGAACCAAGGCTAAGGCCGAGTTGGGAAGAGGACTCAGAGGACCCTGATGAAGTTTGGTGAAGGAGCAAGTCTCTATCAGGTACTTGGGTTCTTGAACTGAATTGACTAGATCTGGATTCTCGTTCTTATCTTGAGCTGAATGCTCGATTTCTCTGTGCTAGTTAAGTAGGGATCATAACAATACCTGCCTCAAAAGAATACTGTGAGAAATAAGTGAGTTAGCCCTAGCTGGTTTGGCTCAGTGGATAGAGTGTCGACCTGAGAACCAAAGGGTCCCGGGTCCCATTCTGGTCAAGGGCACATACCTTGGTTACAGGCTCCTCCCCTGCCAGGCCCTATCAGGGTGCATGCAGGAGGCAACCTATTGATGTGTTTTTCTCACATTGATGTTTCTCTCTGTCTTTTTCTCTTTCTTCCACTCTCTCTAAAATATCAATGGGAAAATATCCTCGGGTGAGGATTAAAAAAACAAAACAAACAGAAGAAGACGAAGAAGAAGAAGAAGAGGAAGAAGAAGGAGGAGGAGGAGGAAAGAAATAAGTGGGTTAAATATACAAAGCACTTAGAACAAGGTCTGACACAAGGTGAGTCCTCAATAAATGTTAGTTGCTGTTGCTTCTTCTTACTATTATCATTAATGTCTTTGATCATAGAACACATTTTCAGAAGGTAAAGGAGTGAAGGTCAGTCAAAAGGCCTTATTTGAGTCTCAGAAGGGCCATTAACTTGGGTTAAGTAAAGGAACTTGCCTGACCTAGGTGAGTCTTTGGTTTTCCCATTTTTAAGTGAGACCTTTGACTTCTAATACTCATGCCCTCTTGAAGGGTTCCTGTGAGAGTCAATGAAAACAACTTTTGTAAAATGGTAAAGCTTTATTTGAGTGGAAGAGATGATAAAAGCCACCACACCTACCTACTCTTACTTCACTTCCTGACCCAGCCCATGTTCCACAGGTCTCTCAGCAACCTCTCACCAGCATCCCTTTTCCCTCAACCTCTGGCTTTGCTGGAATCTACCTCGATACTCACTTTACTAGGCCTCATTTACTGTCTCTCCTATTCCTAGCTGCTGCCCACATGCCCATCAGCCACAACCCAATCTACACATTAGGCTTCCCCGATCTCTGTCCTTTTTTTTTTTTTTGATATCTTTATTGATTTCAGAGAGGAAGGGAGAGGGAGAGAGAGATAGAAACATCAATGATGAAAGAGAAACATTGATCAGCTGCCTCCTGCTTGATCTGGGATCGAGCTCGCTGTTATGCCCAGATTTCAGGATCCCCAAGAAACCACATCAGGGAGCCAGCCAGTCCGATGCAAAAGCATAAGAGTCTTTATTCGAGCTAGCTCGGCTCCCCCACCTTGCCGACGCAGCGACAGGAAGCAGAGAGAGAGAGAACTCTGTGTGGAGAGGGGTTTTATAGGGGGTTGGAGTAAGGGGAGGAGAAAGGGCTGTGGCCTTGCCGATTGGCCAGGCGCAAGTCGGTGTCTTGTTCCTGGGTGTGGCTAGCAGAGGCTTAGACTTCCGGGAAGAAGCTCCTTGCCAAGCACATGGCCAAGGTAAGATGGAGCACTTACCCGGGGGCAAGATGGAGGGCCTAGCCCTT
>NW_005353789.1:684781-688059 GCF_000412655.1 Myotis brandtii | reverse complement strand
CTTACCCTGGGGCAAGATGGAGGGCGTAGCCCTTACCCTGGGGCAAGATGGAGGACCTAGCCCTTACCCTTTCACTCGCAACCTGGGCATATGCCCTGACCAGGAATTGAACCATGATCTCTTGGTTCATAGGTTGATGCTCAACCACTGTGGCTGAGCTGATCTCTGTCCTCTTGTGTTACCTTAGGAATCTGAGAAACTTAGACTGAAAGGGCCCATTGGTAGCATTGACAGATAAAATATAGAATGCCTAGTTAAATTTGAATTTGAGGTAAACAATGAATGCATTTTTAGTACAAGTATGTCTCAAATATTGCATGAGATATACTTATACTGAAAATTTATTGTTTATCTGACATTTCAATTTAACTGAGTATCATGGATTTTTATTTGCTAAATCTGGCAACTCTAAACTCAAAATGGGGACAGATAGAATATATAGGAGGAAGTGGAATTGGGAGGGTGAGTGGACTGAGGGACAGGAACAGAGAGTGAGAGAGTTATGTGAAAATCCCTGGACTCATTATTCTCATCTTAAAAAAATCCAAGGTCCATTGGCCCACCATAGTGCATTTTTCTTTCAGCTACTCCAAGGAAAAGGGTATGAGAACATAAACTACATTGCCCCGAGTAGTCTTGTTATAACAAAAATTTGATCACATCCATAGTTTAATTACTTCCTTTAATTTTGGAGAGGTCTATAAACTCTGGCTGCCTTCTTGTTTTTATAAATTAAGTTTTATTAGATCACAGCCATGCCTATTTGTTTACGTTTTCTGCATCTGCTTTTGTGCTACAGTAGCAAAGTTTAGTAGCTGAACAGAGATTGCCGGGCCTGTAGAGCCTAAAATATTTACCATCTGGAATTTTATTTAAAAATCTCCCAAGCCTAGCCTGTGTGGCTCAGTTGGCTGGAGCATCATCCTGTACACTGAAAGGTCACAGGTTTGATTCCCTGAGCAGGGAACATACCCAGGTTGCTGGTTTGATCCCTGGTTAGGCATGTATGGAAGGCAACCTGTTGATGTTTCTCTCTCACATTTCTGTCTCTCTGTCTCTCCCTTTCCCTGCCTCTCTCTCTAAAATCAATCACACACACACACACACACACGCACACACACACACACACACCTTCCAAACGTCCTTTCTTTTTTCTTTTTTTTTTGCCTTAAATTTGAGATGTCTTCCTACTTAAACCTAGAATTCATGCTTCTCTGTGTTCCCATAGTATTGACATCTCTGTAGCACTTAAAAAAAATCTGTTATATTTACAAGTTTGGTAACTATCTCCTCTACTAGCAGTGGTTTCATTGGGTGACAGGAGCCATATCTGTTGTTGTTGTTGCTGTTTTTGCTGAGCCCCTACCATAATGTGAGCACATAGTGTTTGTTGAATAAATGGGAGAGGTAGTTATAATGGGAAGAGTCTGGGTATTAGATCCAGAAAGCCTTATTTTGAGGTCTAATCTCTTCCTCTTACTGTCTACTTATTCAACTATTATTGAGCAAGTTACTTAACCATTGTGAGCCTCAGTTCTCTCAACTATAAAATGAGGACAATAATACTTAGTGAGGCTTCGATGGGATAATGCATATAAAGCACATGGTATATTATTCACTCTTTTTCTTCTCCCTTTAATGAAGAAAGAGAGTGGAGAGGAGAAAGGAGAGCAGTGGTTTCTAAGGAAGAAGTAGGTAGAGGAAGTGATGTGGAGACCAGACGGACAATTTACCAGTCAGCATTAGAAACCTTGAAGCCTGTGAGTTGTCTGGTGGGCCTCTCTCCAGACTGTCTCTCTGCCTGTGGCTTGTTCTCTCTGAGCATGAGAACAAGATATAGCTGTGCTGTGCTCTGGGGATAGTCACTGCACCACAAACCAAAGCTCTGTCTGGACAGAACCACAAATACCCACTGAGCCTCAAATAGAGATAGTGATCACGACACTCAACAAGCCCCTTGGTCCCAACAGCTGGTGTTTTGATGATCCATCTCCAGACTGTGGGCATCTCATAACCGGGCCTTCAAAGTCTGTACTGTGCATGAGAGCCCTGCGTGCTTTGCATCTGGTCTTTAGCCTCAGTTAGATAGAAACTCTCCCCTCTCAACCCCCGCCCCCAAAAAACCTAGAAAGTTAGCTCTTGAACCAATGGGTCAAAGAATAAATCACAAGGGAAATTAGAAAATATCTTGAGACAAAGGAAAACAAAATATAAACATACCAAAACTTATGGGATGCAGCAAAACATCTCAGACAGAAGTTTTATATTGGAAACTACCTATATTAAAAAAGAAGAAAGATCTCAAATCAACAAACTAACTACATCTCAAGAAACTATCAAAATGCCAGTGGCATGTTTTTTAGAAATATAAAATCCATCCCAAAATTCATATGAAATCTCAAAGCATCCCGAATAGCCAAAACAATCTTGAGAAAGAAAAACAAAGGTGTAGGCCTTACACTTTCTGATTTAATAACATATTAGAAAGCTATAGTAATCAAAACAATATGGTACTAGTATATAGACAGATATATAGACCAATAGAACAGGGTTCCAACGCAAAAATAAACTCTCACATATATGGTCAAATTATTTTCAATATGGGTTCCAAGACACCACTATGGGAAAAAGTTAGTCTCTTCAATAAGTGATGTTGAGAAAACTGGATATTCACATGCAAAAAAATGAAGTTAGACCCTTACCTTATACCATATACAAAAAATTCAAAATGGATTAAAGACCTAAAGCAAGACCTGAAACTATAAAACTTTTAGAAGAAAACATAATGTCAAACATTATGACATTGTATTTGGTAATGATTTCTTGTTATAATGCCAAAAGCATAGGCAACAAAAGTAAAAGTAGACAGTTGTGAATTATATCAAACTTTAAAACTTCTGTGCAACAAATGGAACAATCAACAGAATATAAAGGAAACATATGGAATTGGGAGAAAATATTTGCAGATCATAATCTGATAAGGGGTTAATATCTATTTGTAGGAGTATATAAAGAACTCCTACAACTCAATAACAAAAAACAAACAACCTGATTAAGAATGGGCAAAGAACTTGAATAGACATTTCTCCAAAGATATAAAAATAGTCAACAAGCATATGAAAAGATGGTCAACATCACTAACCATCAGGGAAATGTAAATATAAGCCAAATGAGATATCACCTCACATCTACCAGGATGGCTACTATAAAAATGAAAGAAAGAAAGGAAGAAAGAATGAAAGAAAGAAAGAAAGAAAGAAAGAAAGAAGAAAGAAAGA
>NW_005353789.1:682133-684690 GCF_000412655.1 Myotis brandtii | reverse complement strand
GAAGGAAGAAAGAAAGAAAGAAAGAAAGAAAGAAAGAAAGAAAGAAAGAAAGAAAGAAAGAAAGAAAGAAAGAAAATTACAAGTGCTGACACAAGGATGTGGAGAAATCAGAACCTTTCTTATTGTTGGTGTGAATGTAAGATGAATGGTTCAGCCGCCATGAAAAACAGTATGGAGGTTCCTCAAAAAAATAAAAATAGAATTACCAATGATCCAGTAATCCTAATTTTGATATACATATTTTTAAAAATTGAAATCAGGATTTCAAAAGCTATTTGCACATCCATGTTTATTGTAGATTATTGACAATAGTCAGAAAGTGGAAGCAACCTAGATGTTCTTCAATGGATGAATGCATAAGCCAGCGGTTCTCAACCTGTGGGTCGCGACCCCTTTGGGGGTCAAAGGACGCTTTCACAGGGGTCGCCTAAGACCATCGGAAAACACATATATAATTACATATTGTTTTTGTGATTAATCACTATGCTTTAATTATGTTCAATTTGTAACAATGAAAATATATCCTGCATATCAGATATTTACATTACGATTCATAACAGTAGCAAAATTACAGTTATGAAGTAGCAACGAAAATAATTTTATGGTTGGGGGTCACCACAACATGAGGAACTATATTAAAGGGTCGCGGCATTAGGAAGGTTGAGAACCACTGGCATAAGCAAAATGTGGCATATACATAAAATGAAATGTTATTCAGCCTTAAAAAGGAAATCCTGCTATATGGTACAGTGTGGATGAACCTTGAAGACATGCTAAGTGACATAAGCCAGTTACAAAATGACAAACACTGCATAATTCCATATATGTAAGGTATCTAATGTGGTCAAATCCAGAGACAAGAAAGTAAAATGCAGGTTGTCAGGGACTTGGGGAGAGGGTAATGGGGAGTTATTGCTTAATGGGTACAGAGTTTTAGTTTGAGAAGATGAAAATGTTCTGAAGATGGATGTTAACAATGGGTGCAGAACAATGTGTATGTACTTAATGACACTCAACTGTGCACTTAAAAATGGTTAAGATGCCCGGCCAGCATGGCTCAGTGGTTGAGGATCTACCTATGAACCAGGATGTCACAGTTTGATTCCCGGTCAGGGCACATGCCCAGGTTGCGGGCTCAATCCCCAGAATGGGGCATGCAGGGGGCAGCCAATCAATGATTCTTTCTCATACTTGATGTTTCTCTCTCTTCCTCTCTGAAATCAATAAAAAAATATTTTTAAAAAATGGTTAAGATGGTGACCTTCATATTATGTATATTTTATTACCACATATACATTTAAAAATACAAAAATAGGTATCCCTGAATGTCATTTCCAGAAATCCTGGTTCTGTAAATCCAGGGCCCAGGAATCTGCATTGTGAACATGCACCTGCGATGATTTTGATAGAAATAAATAGGCAGGTAGAGCTACAGGGAGATAAACTCCTCCTCATGATCTGAAGACGCTTTCAGGAAGGTGAGCTGCCAGGAGCTCTGGAGGACTGGGACACTCCCTGCTAGACTACTCATTTTTCACTTTGCTGATGAATTGCAGTTGAACACCACTTGTGTGTGTAAAGGGTGGTGCTGAGATATGGATGGGAGGTGTGAAATCTGCTTTTCTTCTCAGGGGAGATGGTCAGACACAATGAAATACAGAACTGAAAAGCTCAAGCTAACACTTCTACTCCCTTTCCACTTCTGGGCATCGCTGCCCAGCTCACAGAATTGTTCTGAAGACAAAATGAGATAAAAGAAGTGAAAGTATTTTAAAAAATTTTTTTAAATCAATTATTCAGTGTTTACTTTTAGGGTGAGTGCTTGAATCTTGACTCCGTAAAGTGTCAGGGCAGAAGTTCTGGATCCTGAGTACAATTGAACATTACCTGAGGAGTTTTTTTAAAAAACCCACCCTGACCCCCTTCCCTCTGAGATTCTCAATCCGTTGGTTTGGGGAGGGGGGAGACGCTGAGCTTGGGTTTTTTGTTGTTGTTGTTGTTAATCCTCATCCGAGGATATTTTTTCCATTACTTTTCAGAGAGAGAGTGGAAGGGAGGGAGGGACAGGGAGAGAGAGAGAATCATCCATGTGAGAGAGACGTGTAGATGGGGTGACCTTGACCGGGAATCAGACCTGGGACTCTTCGGTGTGAAGGCTGACACTCTAACCACTGAGAACACCGGCCAGGGCCTGAGCATGGGCATTTTAAAAACAAGCTCTCAGGTTTTTCAACTGAGAACCATTGGTCTGTGGAACACACAGGAGAGGATGAATTCTGACTGGGAAATGCTCATGGACAAGGTGATGCTTGTGCTGGATTGTCAAAGGATGTGTAAGATCTGGGGAGTGATATTTTTGGACTAGGTAATATGTACACACAATATAAAATCCCAAAGTCCAATAGGGTCTGTGGTGAAGGGTGTATCTTCCTCTCTGTCTGGGTGCAGCCCTGATCCCCTCTCTAGAGCAAACAGTTCTCAGCAGTTTTTATTTATACTGCCATATATATATATATATATATACTAGAGGCCCGGTGCACAAAAATTTGTGCACTCG
>NW_005353789.1:674760-680723 GCF_000412655.1 Myotis brandtii | reverse complement strand
AAACTGCAAGCTCAGAGGCCGGCAGCAGCAGGCGGGGAACGTTGGCTTCCTCCGTCACTGAAGCAAGCAAGCCTCATGTTCGCTTCAAGCTGCCTGGCTGCCGGCCGCCATCTTGGCTGGCAGTTAATTTGCATATCGCCCTGATTAGCCAATGGGAAGGGTAGCGGAGGTATGGCTAATTACCATGTTTCTCTTTTATTAGATAGGATATATATACACACACACTTTTACAGTTGCTTTGGTACGGGGAAGGAAAAGGCAGAAACAGGTGTCATTTTCTGTTTCTTGACCTTCCACTAGGCACCAAAGGGTATCTATATATAGGCAGAGCTTGACTGAGGAAGTTGGTCAAACCCGAAAGTTGATTTTCAGGGTGGGGCTTTTGTGTGGAGGAGTGGGGGTTATTTCTTTCTTCCAGTCACAGTACATTCTGAGTAGCCTGATTTTTTTCAATTACACTTTCTTTGTGAGATCATTGTAGATTTATGTGCCGTTGTAAGAAATAATACAGAGGTCTCATGTACCCTTTGCCTGAGTGGCTTAATTTTCATTCCAGTGCTAATCAAGATACTTCAAATCAACTTCTCTGGTGTGGTTTTGAAGAGTGTACCTGGGACTGGAGAATTCAGGGGAGGCGTGGGGAGTGGAGAGGAGCAAAGTGGTTTTGGGTTCCTGTCGTAGTATCTGGGAAATTAAACCAACATGCTCATGTGCTTACGTCTCTGTGGCTGGCGACAGATGCTGCTTCTCTTTGTAACCCGCTCCGTGTGCATGCCGGGGAATCATGGTTACCCAGGCAAGGGACACCTGGGCAAGGGTGAGGCTGAGCCAGCCATTTCTACCTGTGTCCAGGCTCCAGGTCAGAAGGCACAAGAGGTTGGGCCTGTCTCTTCCACATCCCATCTTCCTGGTCTTCACATTCACAGAAACAGACAAATGGAGGCAGCAAGCAGGCCTCCACCTTGTGTCTGATTTTGATACCCCGAATGGCAAGCTGGAATTCTCCAGGTTCTTGTCCTACAGAGTTTGAAGAATAAAATCCGTGGACCAAGGATTTTAAGCAAAAGCGTGGAAATTTATTGCAAGTGTAAACAGACTCCCCCCTGGGGCAGGGTCCCCACAATGGGGAAACCCAGTGTGTCTTTCTGTCTAAGGGTTTGTAAATGCTGGCAGCTTCTTTGTCTGTACATGCTACTTTCTAATGGGACCCTTCCTCATTTTATGCCCCCATGTTTTTTCTTAATTGGCCAATTTCCCCCTTTTTCCTGCCTAGTATCAATTTCAAAGTTTCAAAGCCAACCTGGCACTCCCTTCCTTCTCTTGTAACGTTCTGCTGCTTTCTGTCCTTGTACGATAAACATTCTAGCGGTTTGGAGCTGGCTCCATCTGTCATATAAGCAATCCTTCCCCATGGACACTACCCTAATGCCTTTCTTATCTCTAAACTAGAGGCCCAGTGCACAAGAATTCTTGCACCCGGGGGGTGGGGCGGTACTTCAGCCTGGCCTGAGCCCTCTTGCAGTCTGGAACCCCTTGGGGGATGTCCACCTGCTGGCTTAGGCCTGCTCCCTAGGGGATCGGGCCTAAGCTGGCAGTCAGACATCCCTCTGGCAGTCCAGGAGCCCTTGGGGAAGTCTGACTGCGGAGGAGGTAGGAGAGGCTCCTGCCACCACCACTGCGCTCGCAGCCATCAGCCTGGCTTGTGGCTGAGCAGAGCTCCCCCTGTGGGAGCGCACTGACCACCAGGGGGCAGCTCCTGCATTGAGTGTCTGCCCCCTGGTGGTCAGGGTGCATCATAGCGACTGGTCATTCCCCGTAGTGCCACTGTTAGGGTCAATTTGCATGTTACCCTTTTATTATATAGGATCCTTTCAATTTGTTACTGGATTCCTGAATACTGCATCTCTCTGTGAAAAGAGTTTCACAATTTACATGAAAACAGGGTGGCTGTGGTCCCTTCCCAGCCTCCCACCTTTTAAACTGCATTGGCAGAAAGGAACACCTAGTGCAAAATTTCTTTGAAGTTACATACTTGATTTTAGAAATGTGAGCATTTTCTATTTTACTCTGTTAGTTGTCTACAGATGTTTCAGTACAAAAACATTTTTATATTGTGTCCCATAATGTAAATCATCCTGTAAGAGCTGACCTGTTCTGTGAACTTTGCCCACTGTAGCCTTCCACTGCATGTCCCTGGAGATATAGTTACCCTAGTTGGAGAAGCAGGACCTTGAATTATGTATAATAAAGTAGAGATGTGTATATTTAGAAATTCTCAATAAATCCTTTTGTTATTCATTAAAAAATAAAAAATTCTCCCAGAAATTATTTATATATGCATGTATATATACTGTTAACATAAAAACATTGTTATTTTCCTCTTGGGGTTCCCTTAAATTCATCATTTTCCCTTTTGTTCAGTAACTGTTTCATTTAGTTCTAAATACATATTAGACTTCTGGGAAAAAAAAGTGTGGGCGTCACTGATTTTAAAATCTCTATCAGGTGAATTGGGACCAAATTGATCAGTAAAATATGTTGTCCCTTAACATGCCCTAATTGAAAGGGGACAAGTTCTCATTTTAAAGCAGCCATTTGTACAGAAACTTTACTCCGAGGAGGAGGGAAACATAGATGTGCAGGGTTAGTAACAGATAAAGAAGCCGAAGTATCTACAAGGGCCTTAGTAACTTCCCCTTTTAAGATAATTTCAATTTATCCTAAAATATTAGTAAGGCGAAGGGGAAAATAACCTCTCACTTCAGGTTTTCTTTTTAAACAGTCTTTCTTATGGTGACCTGGCTTTTTACAGCAAAAGACTCCTCTGCAGTTTCACAGCAGACCTTATTTAGTAGTTCTGTTGCCTTGTTCATAGAAACCAGTAGGTGTATTAATCAGAATAGATCAGAATAGCCAGGATTACATGTTCTAACAGTTAAATTTTTGTGAATCCACCAGGGTTCCAGATAAAGTCGGGAACAATCGCTGGTTCCTCTCTAGCTGAGATCAGCTTTTTTCCAAAAGAATTCCTGTTCTCATTTTCCTTCAAGTCAGTGGTAGTAGAGGAGACAGAAGGGGAAGAGGAGAGAGGAAAGGGCAAGTCCTGACAAGGAAACTCAGAAAAGAAGGGGTGTAGGCATTTGTTAACTTCAGAATAGTTCTGAGACAGTCTCTAAAATTTCTTATTAATTTCCATCCCCCCTTTTTTTGAAGAATATTTTTTTCTATGCTTTTCCTTAGAAGCTTCTAATTTCCAAATCAAAATATGATTCCCATATTGTGATTCAGTTTAATTTCAGAGCCGGCATTTTTCTAATTTCTGCATGCAAAATATTAATGTAGGTACCCCAAAACAACTGCATTTTGGCCATTTCTAAGTTGATATTTTTTAGTTAAATCCTCCCATTTCTGTAAAGCACTTGCAAGTAAAGGCTTCCTCTCAGGAGTATTAAATGAGGGCTGGGTTTAGGAGCTTCTGGCCTTGGAGGCACAACTTCCCATGTTAATTTTGGGGGGGGGGGGAGGCGGGGGCGGGGGCGCAGATATCTGTAGTCCGAGCAAATTTTCTAGACATGTTATGTAGTGGGTCAGTTTCTCTCCTGGCTGTCTAAAACCACAGGAAAGGTTCAGGGCCTGGGCAGACCAAGCCTTATGGTGGCCCCCAAGACAAGCCATTTAGTTAATTACAGTTGAGTTGGGGCTTCCCTAGGGGTCTCCTGCACATCTGACACCTCCACAAAGATTCTTAGTCACCTAAGAACACCCGAGAATGGGACTGGAGGGAGGATGTGCCCCTTTATCTTCACAGCTGAATGAGCTCAGCTCATTTATACGGCATAGGTTTTTGTTCAGACTCTCAGAAAGCAATTCCAATTGAAAAGCCAAAATCAAAACCAGCCACCCATTTTTTTCCTCCAGTCCCGCCTTAGCCTGGGTTCTGTCAACCCAGGTCCCACCTCAAGGATTTTAAAACACAGCTCAAATAAAGTCAGACCCTCTACCAAAAGCTAAGGAAGGTCCTGGATCCAAGAGACAGCTCACTCAAGTTCACCCAATGGGTGGGGAACCCACGGGCTCAATGGGCCCCTTGCTGGATCCTGGCACTGGGTCCAAGTCCTCTGAATAGTCCTGGGTGAACTTCTTTGCTGACTATGCCAAGTAATGGTAACAAAAAACATTGAAACCTGTAGAGAATTTTTGTGAGTTTATTTGAGTGAAGTTGTAGACAATTGCAGGGAAGGGAAGCAGTATCTCAGCGGAATGGGATAGTGCTCCAGAGAATGGTAGGTTTCATCTATTTTTATACATTGCAATCCAAGGAGGGGATGTAGATGTGTTACATGAAATCCATTGGTGATAGACTAGAGAGGTGGGAGAAAGCAAAGTGGGAAAACCCCTGGGATTGGATAAAAAGTAAAGTGATAAACACATACTTAGGTGGGTGCAGGATAGTCAACAGTCAACAATTAACATGGTAACTATAATAATGAAGGAACCCAAGGGGTCCGTAAAGAGGGAAGTTACAAGTTACCCAGACATTTCAAGGGTATGTTATCATAGATGCAAAAAGACAGATAGGTTCAGTTAAGGTAAAAGTTGACCTTGTCAGTGAGGATACTGGCTTAGGATGTAACTACCCACCATAACTGCTTTTAATTTCAGACCATCCTTTGTGGTTACTTTAGGTCTCTGAGTTTTCAAGACTGCCATGCAGGCCTCCCCTGAGCTTGTCAGGTTAGCATATGGCCCCTTTCATCCACAATACACATATTTATATTATATTTTATAAATGCTATAAATATAACATAAATATTATATATACATATATGTATTTCTTTTGATTTCAAACACCTCAGCCTTAAGACCTTAGATGTCTCATATAACAAGTGAAGGGGGTCATTACTGACCTCTAATTTCATTTCTGTCTAAAAATACCATGCTCCAGGGTTTAGCAATTCTTTTAAGTGGACATTTTCTCAGAACGTGGAGGAAGTAAGCTCCAAATGCTGGGCACAAGAAGGAACTGGTCAGAGAAGTGAAAGTGGCATGAACTCGTGGGAAAAACATGCTGAGTTTCTTAGGGTTCATGATAGTGAGGGAGAGTTGGATGTGATTAGTTATATATCCTAGACTTAGGTAAGACAGATGTAAAAATGTTGATAAATGGTAGGACTCCCTCGACAGAGACTCCAAAGAGAGGGTGACAAGTGTTTGGGAGAAGTGCTTCAAAATGAATTCTGGATCTTGCAGACAAGGATGATGTTGGATAGGAGGAAAAAGGAGTTATCTCAAGAGACACTTTTGGCAGCCTAGTAAATACTCGAATAAACTCAGATATCAAAGACATGCACAAAAGATGGAAGAGGATTAAATTTCAAGTGTGGCCCTGAATTGAAAGGCAATTGTCAGGAAGTTTAATACTTAGAATGATGTGACAGAAACCAAGATGGCGGCATAGGTGAACACCTGAAATTGCTGCCTCGCACAACCACTAAAAAATACAACTAAAAGACAAACCGGACATCATCCAGAACCACAGGAAAGCTGGCTGAGTGGAAATTCTACAACTAGAAGGAAAGAGAAAAGCACACTGAGACTAAGAGGAGGTGTGGAAGTAAAGTGCAGAGGTACGGAGGCGCGCGTTCGGAAAGGGCTGGCAACTGAGGATGTGGTTGTCTTTTTCAATCGGGAGGGAGTCTTAAGCTCCCTACGGCTCTGAACTCCAGTTCCGGGCGAGTCTCTGGGGACCCAGACTCATACGGGGAGAAACTCGACTGTCTGGCATTGGGCGAAACTCGAGGGCGGCTTTCTCTCAGAGATGCTGGCAGTGATTTCCTCGGGACACTGAGACCTGGGGCCTCTTAGGGCAGGGCTGAGGATCAGCCATAGCTGTTTGCTCCGCCCTGTTGACTCCACCCCACCCAAGCTGTGAGCAGAGGCTTTTGCATATGAATGGCCTGGCC
>NW_005353789.1:672943-673331 GCF_000412655.1 Myotis brandtii | reverse complement strand
TGATGAACAGAATAAACTGGTGAATGGAATAGAATCAGGGGCATAGAAATAGGACAGACAGACAATTCTCAGAGGGAAGGAGGTGTGGCGGGGTGCAGGAGGAGATTAGACAAAGATCTTATATGCATGTATGCATTACTTATGGACACAGACAATGGGGTGGCGAAGGCCTGGGGTGGGATGGGAACAGGGTGGAGGGGAGCTATGGGGGGAAAAAAGAGGAACAACTGTAATAATCTGAACAATAAAGATTTAATTAAAAAAATACTTAGAATGATGTGATACTTATGAAAAATTTCAAAGGCATTAAAGAAAACAAAATCAAATTTATTGAGATATAATCCTATCTAATAATAGACAAACATGGTAATTGACCATACCTTCGCTA
>NW_005353789.1:640972-672769 GCF_000412655.1 Myotis brandtii | reverse complement strand
TATGTGGGGTCCTGGGCAGCGGGGCTTGGCAGTGTGATCGACCCGAGGAAGCCCTATTCTTGCAGGGGTTGCTGGGGGCCTGATCAGAGACATAAACATGCAGGCCCAGCACCCAGCAGCCCCAAACCCCGCCATCAGAGTGCTGAGGCTGCTGGGGGTAGCAGAGACACAAACCCGCAGGCCTGGCACCCAGCAGTCCCAAGCCCTGCCACCATGGCACAGTACTGGGGCTGCTGGGGGCAGGATTGGAGACACAAACCCGCAGGGAGGGGGCTGGCACCCAGCAGCCCCAAAGCCCACCACCTCAGCACTGGGGCTGCTGAGGGCAGGGTCAGAGACACAAACCCTGGGAGCCTTCCCAGCAGCACTAAGGAGCAGCAAGCCGAGCGGTAGGAAGCAGCAAGCAGGTGGGCAGTAAGGAGGGAGGGGTCCCGGACTGCGAGAGGGCTCAGGCCGGGCTAAGGGACCCCCCCACCCATCCCCAGTGCACGAATTTTGTGTACTGGGCATCTAATTTATATATAATGAAACACTTATAGTTAACAGTTTGATAAGCTTTGACAAATGTATCTACCTGTCAAGATACAGAACATTTTCAACAACCTTGAAAGTTCCCTGTGCCCCATTGCAGCCAGTCCTCCTCAGCCAGTCCCAGGAGACCTGATTTCTATCACTTGACTAGTTTTGCCGATTCTAGAACTTCATATACATAGAATCATACAGTTTGCATACCTCCCTTTGTCTTCTCAGCATAATGTGATGAAAAGAACTAAGAGCAGGAAGGAGTAGAGTTCGATCCTTAGAGCCAACAATCCTGAGTTAATCAATAATGAGTAAATGTGGAATTTCTCTATGCTGGGTTAGCATACTCTGAGATAAGAAGGAGGACTTTTGGGACATAGACTTTAAAATTGATGTGCTCAGCCTATGGCTTCTGTTCCACAACCTTCACCATTTTCCCACTGATAAGGGGGAGGGAGTGTCAGTAAGTTATTTAAAAAACTGTGGATGTACCAAGACCAGCAGCTGAGAGGTAATTTCAGAGCTTTGCCTACAGACATCGTGTAAGGAAGATGGCTGCCTCAAATCTACTAGATTTCAAGAAGAGCTAACTTGTTCTATCTGTTTACACTATTTGACTAAATCAATTACAATCAAATGTGGACATGTTTTGCTATGAGTGTTGTCAACGTGAAAAACATTCAAACCTGTAAAGAATTTTTTGTGAGTTTATTTGAGCCAAATGATGGACGATTGCCGGGAAGCAGAACCTCAAGGGATTGAGATAACACCCCAAAGAATGGCAGGTTTTCATCTATCCTGCAATAGAACAAAAATCAGAGAAGATCTGAGCAATTCATCTCTGTTTTCCTGTACTCGTAGGCAATGCAGCTGCCAGAATGGTGGCTGGATTCCTGGATTATGGGGGTTCTGGTTTGCCCAGCATTTTTCTAGTTGTAGCACAGACAGTCCCAATACCTAGGAAACTACTCAGTCCTGAGCAAACAGGATGTTCGGTCACCTAGAATGCAATGTGCACTCCTTAACCCCCACACAAATCCTGGTGAGCTTCAGCTGGATTCATGCCATTCAGACCAGGGTTGAGGGTGCCCTGCAGGGAGATAAACGATAATAATGACTAAGAGTAGGGGGCTGGACCGCAGATCCTTGTTCTGGCCCTTGGTAGGTATGGTGGCCCAGAATTCCTCTCTCTGTGAGGCTCTGATTAGGGTGGGCCATGAGAGACACTTTCATTCAAGGACCTCTGAGTCTAAATTCACTTAGGTAGAGAAGCTGAGTTAACGGCAGTGACTTGCCACTAGGACAACTCAAACCAGGTTTTTGGCTACCAGACCTAGAGTTCTCCCTGTTATATAGATCAAGCCATCGGGCAGGCTACTCATCTATTTTGATCAGTTAGCTACTGCCAAAGAGCTTTATGAGCTGAAGCATTCTGCTTACTGATGTCCTTGCCGCCCTTTACGCCAGCTGTGCCCACACACCTTGTCTTTGGCAGTTTAATGATGCCACTTGGCCTCTGCTACTCTGGGATCCCATGATCTCCATGGAAATGAGCAGGCTTCTCTTGGTGAACCCATCCCATCCCCTACAGTCACACTTAGCCTATAAAAGAGAGCAAACACAGAGCTTTCCAGGAAGGCGGGTGCCTTCAGGACAGGAGTGCTTTCTGACAGAGCAAACACAGAGCTTTCCAGGAAGGCGGGTGCCTTTCTGATCTTTGCCTGGAATTTTGTTGGGAGGTGGACACACAGGTTACACATGTGCAGCCCAGTCCAATGGTCCTACCTCTCTAAGCCTTGGGTTTCCTCCTCCACATGATGCCCAGAAAGCTCTCTAGGAAGAGAACTCATCTCGACGAATTTGGCCTGACCTAGTGCTACATTCCACTCTTCTTGTTCTAACATCTTTAGGATGAACTCCTACACGTCCCCAGGTTTCTGATGACACATGCTAGAACACTGTGGCCGTTTTCTTAGTGTGTAGATTTTATCTTCCTGGGTCACAGTGTATGCCTGTCCTGTTGGAATATGCTGAGATTTAACCTTGGTTATGTGTCTAGTCATATAGGGGCTGATTGGATTGGGACTTGAACAGAATGAAAGGCCCTTTCTTTTTTTCTTAATCCTCTCTTGAGGATATTTTTCCATTGATTTTTAGAGAGCATGGAGGGAAGGGGGAGCGACAGAGAGAAAGAAACATAGATGTGAGAGAGACAGCAATTGGTTGCTTCCCACACGCGCCTGACTGGGCCAGGGACCAAGCCCTCAACTGGGCACGTGCCCTCCACTAGAATCCAGCCCGTGATGCTTCAGTCTGGGAACTGACGCTCCAATCACAGAGCCAAACAGGCCAGAGCTGAAAGACCCCTTTCAAGATGTCTGCCCCAAATGTGGTTTTCACGAGTATTCACATAAAGCAAGCATGTCAAACTCGAGGCCCGCGGGCCACATGTGGCCCACAACGTAAGAAACATTTTAATAAAAATTTTGTAACCTAATTTTTACAATATCCTGTTATACATAATTATTAATAACGAACTACAACGTTCGCTAATGACTGATTACTATAATTGTGTTGCATTAATTTCCTTTACTCGCCTTACACTCAGGTGCCCACTTCTCTCCACTAATACCAGCAGTGAATATTTTAGCAGCTGATTGCCACATCATTAGTCTTGGACTGACTTGTTTGGTGTGCGCAACAGGAAATATTTTTCTTTCGGAGAACAAGAAAAATAGGTTTATTTGCAATACACTTATTAATTTGTGCAGTTATTCAGTGTCTGGTAAGTTACTGTTCAAGGAAAAATATTAATTTTTATTAAAATGTTCTATTTTATGTTAACGATTACTCATTTATTTCAGCCCTTTGTATTTGGCATGTCTCTATCGAAATAAACCTACATTTCTATGAAAATCGAAGCTTTTGTTTTTTTGCAGCCACATAAACCTTGTTTATTTGGCCTGTGTTAGCCTTTGAGTTTGACATGCTTGACGTAAAGGAAGGCTAGTTTGCTTGATTTAGTTTGCAGGCTGCTTCCTCAGGAAAGAGAGGCTCAGAAACTAAATCCAACCATTGTTTTCACTCAGCAACCCATACAATGAAATTTTATATTTAATTTCCAGCAATATCAGCCTCTGGGTAAAAAGAAAAGGTTCTTTTAGGGCTGTCATGAAGCTTTTTGCTTCTCCAACTGTGACTTGAGCTGAGAGTCAAAAGGTTTGAGGTTGTCATTTTCTTTCTATAAGTACTCAAAGGCACTCAGAAAAATCAGTCTCACACCACATTCCTTATGGCCATCACTGACTTCCATAAAGTCAAGTACAACCAGTTGGGCTCCTAAGACATTTGCTTCAGTTTACACTTCATTACAGTCAAACACAGGTGATTGATTGTGATGTCCCAGGGATTACTAGCTTCCTATTTCCCATTGGCAAGGGGCACAGCACTGTGCGAAACATCCAAGGGCATGATAAACCCAACCCCCAATTTCATCTTTACAAGCCTACCTCTTAGGACTGCTCCCAGTACCAGTTCTGTATCAGTCTGACTGTACCAGAGAAAGTCCAAGCATAATTTGAACAGGAAAAGTTTAATATAAAGAATTATCAAGTATAACTGTATAATAGGGGCAAAGAGAACTCTAAAGAATACCCAGGGCTGAGGAAAGTGCCCAAAGAAGAAACAAACTCAGAAGGGGTCTCTCCCCTCAAGCTGGAACTCAAACCTTATTGGAGAAGGTGTGGTTATAGCCCTCTGGTTGATGGCCACGTTGCTGGTCTATAGCTACCAGACAAGCAGGAAATACCCTTCTTGGGGACAGGGGGGCTGAGCCTGGCCAGGAAACCATAGTCAGGACTGGTAAGCAAGAAACATCCCCTGGGGTACATGTGGGCAAGACTGGCAAGCCACTCTGGAGTGCAGGAGGGCGAAGGCTGGTGATAGGCCTGTGAAGAGATTTTGGGCAAAAAAATCCATTTTACAGCTGGGGTCAGCAGGGCTTCAGCAATATGCTCACTGTGCTGTATTGGGGCTGTGAGCTTGCCTTTATGTGCACAGCTGGTTTATTCCTTCACTAGGGCTGTCATAACGAAGTACCATAGATTGGGTAGCTTAAACAACAGAAATGTTTCCTTGAGGCTAGAATTCAAGAAAAAAAAAAAAGGTGTTCTCAGGGTTGATTTATTCTGAGACCTTTCTCCTTGGCTTGTAGATGACCATCTTCTAGTGTCTTCTTAAGGTCTCCCATCTGTGATCTCCTTTTCTTATAAGGACACCTGTCATATTGGATTAGGGCCCATCCTAATGGCCTCATTTAACTTTAATTACCCCCTTTATAGACCCTAAATCCAAATACACTCACATTCTAAGGTACTGAGGATTAGGACTTCAATGTGTGAATTTGGCCTACAACAGCTGGGGAGGAGCATTGCTGGATGTCCCCACCAAATGCTGCCAACAACCACATGTAGATGCAAGAAGCAAATGGAAACACTCCTGAATCAGGAAGAGGAGCGCTTTGCTCCTGCAGGGTCCCCCCAATGCCCTCTACTAGCAAAATGAATATCATGGTCATTGCCAAAGAAATGCTTATAGGGTCCAGCTCCACTATTGCAGAGCAGATAATGAAGGTTGAATTTAGAGCTTAGAGTCAATAAGTTGATAACTAGCATGGTGGTTCTTCATTTCTGTGAGCTTCCTGATGTTCTCTCCATACGCTGTCTGCCAAGATTGACCAGTTCACAACTAAGAACACTGACACATTTGTTTTCCATTTTTTCTTTTGCCAGCAGTTGTGCCTGATTGCACTTTCAAGTTATCATTTTGGTATAAATAGACCAAATTTCCCACAGTGTTTTATAATTTTGATAAGTATAGATTAAAATAATCTGAATTTACAATGTGGCATGGCTATGGACCATGGAAACAAGGCCAGAAAAATAGCTTTCAGTTGGCTGTTCATAGCTTCTTGATTCATTCTTCTCCCTAGAACATTCTTGCTCCTGTTCAACTGACTCTGAGAATTTCTTCCCTGGCACACTATCAAAAATAACTTCCCTTCCCTGTAGCTCTCTTTTCCTTTACCAAACTTTATTTTTCTTTATAATAATTTACGACTATCTCAAATTATGCTATTTTTAATAATACATTTATTTATTACATTTATTCTATGCATTTATTTACTCATTTATTTGTTATTAAAATGCAACCTCCAATGGAGAAAAGAAAATCTCTTCAAAAAATGGTGCTGGGAAAATTGGAGAGCCACATGCAAACAAAATGAAACTAGATTACAGTTTATTCCCTGTGTACAAAAAATAATTCAAAATGAATCAAAGACCTAAATATAAGACCTGAAATAATAAATTATACAGAAGAAAATATAGGTACTAAACTTATGGACCTTGGTTGTAGAGAACATTTTATGAATTTGACCTCAAAAGGCAAGGGAAGTAAAAGCAAAAACAAATGAATGTCACTAATCATCAGAGAAATGCAAATTAAAGTGTGTATTGCTATATATCAAAAATATAATGCTAGCCACTAATGTAATTTTTAAAAAATTTAGTAGCCACATTTAAAAAGAAAAAAGAAATAGGTAAAATTAGTTTTAATAATATATTGTATTTAACTCAATATACAAAAATTTGATTTTAGTTTAAAATCAATAAACAAATTACTAATGAGATATTTTGCATTTTTTCATATGAGGTCTTTGGAATCTGGTGTGTATTTTATACTCATAGGACATCTAGATTCATACCAGCCACATTTCACACGCTTAATCGCCTCATGTAGCCAGGGTCTACCATAATGGACAGCATACCTCAACATGGCAGATTGTGAGCTTATCTAATTCATTTCTGTGTCTGCAGCAACTAGCCCATGTCCAGAGTATGAGATGCTCAACAAATGTTTGATGCTTGAATAGTACACATTAATGAGAACAACTACAAACATGTTAAACATGTTACCTTCTCCATGGAAAAGATAGTTCTGTCTAAACCAGCGGTTCTCAACCTGTGGGTCATTGACTCTTTTGGGTCATTGTTGGGGAAGGAGTTATATTGACCCCTGAGGACTATAAGCTTAATAGAATTAATTCTCTGTCTAATAAAGTCAGTGGGCATGTTTATAAGATAAGGACCCAGAATGAGGGCCAGGAATAATCTCTAGAGCAGCGGTTCTCAACCTGTGGGTCGCCGAATGACCCTTTCACAGGGGTTGCCTAAGACCACTGGAAAACACATATATAATTACATATTGTTTTTGTGATTAATCACTATGCTTTAATTATGTTCAATTTGTAACAATGAAATTGGGGGTCACCACAACATGAGGAACTGTATTAAAGGGTCGCGGCATTAGGAAGGTTGAGAACCACTGGTCTAAACCAAGAAATCAAAAATCCCTTTATTAATAAAATGATGATGTTGTAAAATGAGAACACAGTCCAAGTTTGTCAAATATTACATTTGGGAGATATGATCAACAAGGCAGCATGTATTAACCGCAATAACCAAATGGGCAACATACGGGCAATTTACAAAGGAGAAATACAAATGTCTTATAAACATTTTGAAAAATATTTGTCTACACTAGTAACCACAGAAATGTAAGCAGGATAATGTATTATTCTTGCCTGTGTAATTGACGAGAATTAAAAAATGATGTCTTAGTGTTGGCTAGAATCTGCAAGTGAAAATATAGAACTTTCTGGAGGTAATTTGAGAAAATATATCCAAAATCTTAAAAATGTGCACATCATCACACCCAACCCTTTACCCCCACTCTACGATCCCTGGTAATGTGCACATAGAGACATTCTGCTTCCAGGAGTTTATCTTATGGAAATAATCACAGGTGTGCCCAACGATATGAATCTAATCATAATGCTCAATGTTTGTGAGGGAGGGGAAAAGATAAAAGCCTATGTGTTCAATAATATGATTAGTTAAATATAGTACATGCATATAATTAAAAACCTAGGGCTTCGCCGGACTGCGCGGCCGGACGCCGGCGCCATGGAGGAGTAGGCTCGGGAGCCCTGCCCATGGCGAATTGTGGATGATTGCGGTGGAGCCTTCACTATGGGTGTCATCGGTGGTGGAGTCTTCCAGGCCATCAAGGGCTTCCGCAACGCCCCTGTCGGAATTCGGCACCGATTGAGAGGTAGTGCCAATGCTGTGAGGATCCGAGCCCCTCAGATTGGAGGTAGCTTCGCAGTGTGGGGGGGCCTGTTCTCCACCATCGACTGTGGCCTGGTGCGTGTGCGGGGCAAGGAGGATCCCTGGAATTCCATCACCAGTGGAGCGTTGACTGGGGCTGTGCTGGCTGCCCACAGTGGCCCATTGGCCATGATGGGCTCGGCAATGATGGGGGGCATCCTGTTGGCCCTCATCGAGGGTGTTGGCATCCTCCTCACTTGCTACACTGCCCAGCAGTTCCGCAATGCACCCCCGTTCCTGGAGGATCCCAACCAGCTGCCCTCTAAGGAAGGGACCCCAGCCTCGGGCTATCCCAGCTACCACTGAGGAAGTGACCGCCTGTCACCACCATCATGGGAGTTCCTCTTTGGTTCCCTCCCCGGTGATCTACCTCGAAGGGAGGGCTGGCTCCCAGTTGGCCCTGGGACCCTCCAGAGAGGGCCTCTACTCTCTGTTCCCTTGTCCCAGGGTGGGGTGGGGCACCCCAGCTGCCCTTCTCTCAGGGCACCCCAGCCCCACCCCATACTCAAATGTAACAAGCTCTTACCCCAGACCCTTCCTGTTCGCCCTGATGAGTATTTAAAACCAGTTTTGAAAAAAAAAAAACACAAAAAAAAAACCTAGGAAACCAATAAACACTCATGTTTTGAAAGATTTAATGTCATGGGAAAATGTTAAGTGAAAAAAGTAGATTTTGAAAAGGAGGTACAGTGTGGCTCCAATTTTATGAAAAATATGTTTATATGCCTATTAAAAGTCTAGATGACTAGCAGTGTGCTAATAGTGCATATCTTTTTGGATAATGATGCTAAAAATGAATTTTATTTTCCCCTTTGGATTTTTTTTTTTTGTATTTCTGGACTTCCCACAATGTACATATGTTACATTAGGAAAAATGCAGTATATATTACTTTTAAAAGAGAGAAGAAAAGAAAACTGGGTTTAATTTCATGCCCTTTATCAGTTATTTCTGAAGACAAACAAGGTGGCATTACTCTCCCAGGTCATATGTTTCTGATCATGAGAAAGTGTGGCAACTCATTGCTCAATGTTACAGGAGGGCTTTGGACATCAGTGGTTAAGAAACTAACATTACAAGAAGCTTTTGGACATCATTGGTTAAGAAACTATGTTGGTTTAATAGGAAGATGGAGATATGACTGTTTTATAGTGTGACTTCCTGGTAGCCTCGGGGATGTCTCAATGCCAGTGTTCTGTTGGGGTTGGCTTTCTTTCTTAGGACTAATTTTTTTCAGACAAGGATTGGGCAAGGATTGTCACTTAAAGGAAGACATGGGAGTCTGAGGCTACAGCTACAAGCCTTCCTTTAGTACTCAATCCTTTATTTTGGAAAGAACTTATTAAATAATAATAATCTTTCCTTTGTTTTTATAGGGGCTACAAAAAGTTATCTTGAAGTCTATTTTTAAAATGTAAATATTAAAAGGTAAAAATAACACTGGATTAGGTAAAGGTTATATTCATAGATTAGCTTAAAACATGAAATTTAGAACCATTGCCCATTTAATTTTATTATAAAGCAATGTTATAATAACCTAGTACCCATGACCTGTCTTTCTATTTTTGTTTCTTTAGTCTTCATTATACATATTTTTACATGGTTTTAATCATGTGTACATGAAAAATATCTATATTTTTATTATGGCACCTCATATTGTGAATTTCTATATGTTGTTGAATGACATTAAGAATTTCTAATTATTGAAGCTAACACCAAGTCTGGCAAGTACTTAATATTAGCTCACTGATGGACAATAAATCACAAACATTTATTGAGTATCTACAATATCATGTATTGGGGTTATTTTAATGAATAAGATCAAGTCCCAGTTATCATGGAATCTTCATTCTAGTAGCTGGAGACATGGTTTTTAAATCCAGGAGAAGGGTACTATTTTTAGCTTCATTTGAGAAACTGAACCAGGTAACTGGCCCAAGATCATCCAAGTAACAGGTGTTCAAGCAGAGATTCAAGCAAGCTGTTTTCTGGACTTGCAACTCCTCAGCTCTTACCAACCAAGCGCTCTGGCAGTTCAGGGGACAGGTCAATCAGAACTTGAATAGTTGTTGTGTTAGCTTACTTGTTTCTGCTATAACAAATTACCACAAACTTAGTGGCTTAAAAGAAGACACATTTCTGATCTTAAAATTCTGGAGGTCAGAAGCCCCAGTTCAGTTTCACTGGGCTAAAATCAAGGTGTCAGCAGGGCTGGTTCTCTTAGAGGCTCTACGAGGAAATGTGTCGTTTTTCTCAGCTTCTAAAGGCTACTTGCATTCCTTGGCTCCTGACCCCTTCCTTGTATCACTCTAACTTCCTGCTTCCATTGTCACATCTCCTACTAGTGACTTTGACCTTCTTGCCTCCCTTTTATAAAGACCCCTGTGATTCCTTTGCACCCTGGATAAACCAGACTCCCATCCCTACCTCAAATCCTTCTCAATCACATCTGCAGTGCCCTCTTACCATAGAAGGTAATGTAGTTACTGGTTCTGGGGACTAGGGCATGGACATCTTTGGAGGGTTTTGTTCAGCCTGCCTGCTGTCAGGGATAAAACTTGTGCTCCTTTAGGAAAGAAAGGTAGGATTGGTGTGGAAAAGTGAGAACTTCCTAGTGAACTCCACTTGTAATCTTTTGTGTGCCAGGTTTAGTACTAGGACTTCATATTTATATTAAGCCCGCCAGGGCTGCCGTAACAAAGCACCATGGACTGGGTGGCTTAAACAACAGGTTATTTCCTCACAGTTCTTGAGGCCGGAAATCTGAGATCAAGGTGTTGGCAGGGTTGGTTTCTAGATTGTAAAGGCCTCCAGAGTCAGGCCACACCTTATCAGGGCTGCAGTTGGACTTCTCCCTGTGCATTCAGTCGTGTGTGTGTGTGTGTGTGTGTGTGTGCGCGCGTGCGTGTGTGTGTGTGAGCGTGCGCGCGCCCAAGTGTGTAGTATCTCTTTGTGTGTCCAGATTTCCTCTTATAAGGACACCAGTTATAATGGATTAGGGCTCACTCTAATGACATTTAAACTTAATAACCTCCTTAAAGACCTTATCACCAAGTAGTTACATTCTGAGTTACTGGGGGATTAGGACTTTAATAGGTGAATTTGGGGGCAATACAATTCAGCCCATCACAGGCTTTAATATGATAGCCTCGTTTAATCCTCACAACACAGCCCAAATTTGGCAGGTGAAAGAGAATGTGGTGATGGAGGGTGGTTTGTCACTTGCCTGAGGTCCGCAGCTGAGAGGGACGATGCAGATGCACACGCAGGCGTGTCTGCTCCAAGTCAGGCCCTCACCATCCTTCCTAATGGCTGTCAGGCCTTGTGCTGACGGAGCGGGGCAGAGGGGTGTGGCCAGGGGCAGTGAAGGGACCAGCCCAAGGGCAAGAGTGCATGTTGATTTGGGGGAAGTAGTAGGGTGTGGCCTGGCTCTGGAGGCCTTTACAATCTAGAACCAAAGAGCAATTTAGCAAAGAAAACCAGGTAGAGGGAGAGGCAGTGTGTGTCACAATTTTCAGACTCCAGCCAGATTTTCTGTGGCCCCACCCAACCTCCATCCCCACCATAAACTTACAACCTCAGGACGACTCTGCCACAGAAGACTGGGCAGGGGCTCTCTTCATGGAGCGAATCTCCCAAGAGATGACTGGTGTCACCTATCTTAAGTTACAATACCCCTCATGACTGTGTGATAGACAATCCTGATTCTAGACTGATGACGGCTGCACTTCTTTGCAGCCCTGAATTGTTTTATGTCCATGATTTTAGAGGCTAATAATGTACTTCACCACATCCCCCTGCCACCTGCCACTTACCCATTTATTTTACTTTTTCAGCCTTTCTACCTAGGAGAAATTAAAAGGAATTAAAATAATTCAACAAAATTTAAGTAGCTTTTTGACAGCAAGCAAATCTATGAATTTTTAACTATATTCTCCTGTCCCCATTTATCACAAATGGCTGTGGGAGTTTTATCAATTCTAATATTTGTTCCATATCAACTTCTGTCAACTTACTTAGAAAAATGAAATAAAATTGAAACATATCGCATTTTACCTCCTCTAATTGGAATCAGTGCTAATAGGTTAACATTTTAAAATATAGGATGATCTGAAAATTATGTAGCCAACCTGAACAGATTACATAGATTTTTGGCAAATTCTGTAGCCAGTCCTCACTAGAATCATTCTTTTTGAGGAGGAAACTGGTCTTGCAGAACTTGTTATCTAAATGCAGAGGCCATGGAACTGTGAACAATGCACTGCCCTGGGAGGGAGGGTTGTTATGCTGGTGCCAGGATGAACAATCGGATGTGGCCTGATACCTGGGGGCCCTCCTGCAGGGCCAGGGGCATATCTGCAAGACAAAGACCCCAGCGGGATACACACACACACACACACACACACACACACACACACACACAGGCTCTCTGCATGTTTCTTCACTCTGATTTGGAAATTATTCCCCGAGTCCACTCGTGTTAATAAACGGGGTCCCTCCCTTTCTCTAAAGGTAAGGTATGTTTCTATTCCCCCTCTTCAATGCATTGCTGCTATAGCCGAGTACTATTACAGTTGCTCTGTCACGGGGAAGTATTTAGGACGCAGCTTAGATGATACCCAGGGATCTGGTAGATCTGTCTACATTGAGGAACCATTGGGATGCATTAAGGGCTTCCCATTGCAGGCTAGCCACTCTCTCAGTGTTTGCTGAATAAACAGTTCACTACATTTCCCTCTGCCCATTTATCAGTGTCTGATGAGTGTTCTGTGTCTGCTGCATCGTCATCATGCAATTCAGCTTTTACTGCTGCCCACAACTAACATACACAAATGACTGCCTCCCCATAATACCCCATTGTCCATGAGAGCCACTTAAATAAGTAAACCACATTTTAGGTTGATGGTGATAAGTTCTAAAGAAAAAAAAACAATAAAGAGCAAGGGGATAGGAGGTGTAGGTAATATTTGTATATGCCATTTTAGTCAGTGGTTAGGAAAAGCCTTTTCAAGGAGGTAATATTTAGGAAAAGCCCTGCAGTGAAGGACAAAGACATAATTCAAGCAGAGCATTGCAGGCAAAGGAACTGTAAATGCAAAGGCCCTCGGGTCAGAGTCTGCCCAGCCTGATGAGGGACAGTGAGGAGGCCAGAGAAGCTGAAAAGGAGTGTGAGGAGAGTAGTCACAGGCAAGGCCAGATCATGGAGGCCTGGCAGGGAGTAGGACTTTAGTTTGTACTGAGTGTCCCGTGAAGATCCTGGAGGGTTCTGAGCAGAGGAAAGACATTTTACATGGGTTGCAAAACATCACTCGGCAGCTGTTAGAACATTCTGAAGGGATAAAGGAACAGTAACCTTAACCAATATGCCACTATCCTGTAAGTTATAATCAGATAAAAACAAAACAAATAGAAATTAAACTTGTCCCTGGTGATGGCCTGTCTGCCCATTCTGATCACTATGGCTGCACACAGAGACCTGATCTAAACGAACACTAGGTTTTTATTAACAACAGCAGTATGTATGGATATAGCAGGAAAAAAACAAATTATTTACTGAAATTCTCCTAAAATATAAAAAATAGAATGGTTTTCTGAATTACAGCTTTTGACAGTGAGGAAAGGTCAAAATAAAGAACAGTAAGCCCCAACTTTCCGTGGCAGTTTTAATTTTCCCCTAAAAAAGAGTCCATTTTTCTTGCAGACATTTAGGTGAGATACATGTCAAGTTTCTTTTGAAGTCCTAAACTCATACAACTCCCATGACCACATATGAGAATTATAAGGAGCAGAAGAATGCGTCAACTTAAATACTCAAGGTCATCTCAAATCCTGATGAGTCTCAGGTTTCTGTGACAGAGGACGAATTTTGCTGGTAAATAGCTGAACTAAAATCCAGGCAAATATGCTTGGTCTTCATCTTCTGATTCTTAATTCTCTAACATATAGTGTAAAACTCTTATTCAAATCTAATTATGCAGCAACAAGACCTGAGTGTTTTGTAAAAGTCTAATTAAAAAATTCCTAGAGAAACTTCAATTGCTAATTTTCTGTTCTACTATCTGTATTTTTCTTTGTTTCATCTGTCTTCTTTTCTTTCCACAAGTTCCCGAGGACAATCCCTAAAAAAATGATTAGTCCTATTGTTTAGTTGGAGGCAAATTTATCCCAACAATCCTCAGGTCTGTGGATGTCTAGAGTGTAAATCTGTAAAAGAACACAATGCTGCATTAGTACCAGTATGGACTTTCTGGCATCACAAACACATCATTGGAGAAGGTATCAGCACTCTGCTACATAACTGTAAGCAATGGGAAGCCCTTAATGCACCCCAAACAGTTCCCCAATGTAGACAGATCTACCATATCACGGGGTATCATCTAAGCTGCATCCTAAAAACTTCCCCATTATGGTGTGTGAATGCTTTGAGAAGCAACCCATGCTATTGTCAGCTCTATTTAGAAAATTCTTCCTTCTACCGATTGATCTAAAATCTGCTTCCTATAGCTCCTACCCTCCATTTCTAGCTTTATTCTTCAGAAAAATGTTTCTCAACAGGAGAACAAGTCACATTTGGGCAGGACAACTCTATTGTGTAGGGCTGTCTAGTGCGCTGAAAGATATTTAATATACCTGGTCCTCACCCACTAAATGCCTGTAGTGAGCCTTCCCATTTATTTATAACTAGGGGCCCGGTGCACAAAAATTTGTGCACTCGGGGGTTGGGGGGGGGGGATCCGGGTCCCGGATGGCAGGCAGGCGGCTTCTGGGGTCACACACGGGGGCCTGGATGGCGGCTTGCACCAGCTCGTGCTGTCCCACCCTGCCTGCAGTATGCAAATTAGCCGCCATCTTTGTTGGCGGTTAATTTGCGTATTGCGTTGATTAGCCAATGGGAGGTGTAGCAAAGGTACGGTCAATTACCATGTTTGTCTATTATTAGATAGGATAAAAATACCCCCCATCCATGTGTAAATCTCCCTCCCATCCCCACAAAGAGAAGGGAATCCTAGTAACCTAGATTTGTAGTTGGTGACCTAAGACAATAATACTCCTATTTTCTATGGCAGTCCTGCAGCTGTATCAGCAAAGTCTCATGTCCCTGTCTTACTCTTCCCTAGGCTTAAGCATCAGCATCCTCCCAACTCTGGTTATTGTGGCCTGCAGACTTAAAATCATCGTGATTTCCTTTCTTCTCAAATACTGGAAGGCTATGTCCATCCTAAAATATTGTGTCAGAGACTGGAGAGAGGACCACAAATGTAATTGAGACTATAAAGTGAGTTCCAAATATTTGTTATAACATTTGTGATAGTCCTCATGATTTTTTGCCTTTCTCCACTGATATCCAGGTGCCTAAATAGTGCTCAATCTCTATTACCCTGACCAGACAATCCTGTGGAGCTGAGTTATGACCAAAAGAGGATGCTGGAAAATTCTAAGGAAGAAAACAATGAGATCTGAGAATCCTGGAGAATCACCAATTCGTATGTTTTAGCTTTCCTAGTGAGAAAAACAATGAAGGGGATGCAGCATAGGGTTTCCTTTATAGACATTGGATTTTAGTTTCCTTCACGCCATGTTCTGTAAGTTTTGCTTACCCTGAAAAATAACTTGCAATAATCTATACGAAACAGATCATCTAAATATAGGTTCACTAACTTCTGTTCAAAGAAAATAACAGAAAACACTGGTTGTTAATGGACTGTATTTTTGCATCAACCTATTAATTAAAATTAGATTTAGTTCATTCATTTTACACAAGTCAATAAAATAGATTCACAATATCAGCTTGTAGGGGCAAGGGTGCTGGGGACATATCCTGAAATGACAGTTTCCTATTATCTAGGCAGAATTCTGACATGTTATAATTTCATGACATATCCAGCCTTGGTCTCCATACCAGGGGATCTAAACCTATGACTAATCAGTTTACTAAGCATCACCAGAAGCCCACATTTTAAAGTGAAGTTGTATTGATTAGTTGCTTTCAGAGTAATTCAATTCAACCCACAACCTTCAGATATTGCTGAAATTTTCCAGAATTAATTCCCGAAAAATCAGAGGGGGAAAGATCTACATTTAGTTTTAGATTATCTCTTTAAAAATAATATAACTCTTTTATATGGTAAGATGGGGCAGGGGAGGGGGTGATTCAAGCCAGTTCAAAGCAGTGCAAGAAGTACCTTACTTGGTAAACACAGAGGCTGTTTCATTTAAATATTTATAATTTATAGCAAGGAAGAATGAGGAGAAAAAATAAGGTGGTCAAACCTGGTGAGTCAGATGGGCTGCGACAGCAGCCAGAGCAGTGTAGTAGGGCACGGTCTGACCAGTGTTCACGCCCACCAGGCTCAGCGCCCCCAGCATCGCTACACTGAAGCCACTAAGCCATTGTTTGGTGTTTTCACGAAACCTCAGTGCTGTGGACTTCACGCCAATCAGAGCATCATCTCTCTTGTCCTAACATCAAAAAGTAATAAGAAATTGTCTTTTACTGACATACCATAAAATTCACCATTTTGAAGTGTACAATTCAGTGATTTTAGTATATTCACAAGGTTGTGCAATCACTGCTACCTAATTCCAGGGGACACTGTCTTTTAAAGAACAGTTATATCCTATATA
Source organism: Myotis brandtii (assembly GCF_000412655.1). Lineage (NCBI taxonomy): Eukaryota > Metazoa > Chordata > Mammalia > Chiroptera > Vespertilionidae > Myotis > Myotis brandtii. The sequence continues at coordinate 656,395 of NW_005353789.1, read as the reverse complement.
ATAAAAGGCTAATATGCAAATTGTCCCTTTTGGGAGTTTGACCAGGGGGCAGGGTGGGCCAACGGCCCCTCCCCCTGTCAGCCCCCTCACCCCCCGCCCCTGATCAGGGGCAGGGCTGGCCAGCCAACCTCCCGTGTCTCCTGCTCCCCCTCCCCCCCGGCTCAATCAGCCCCGATTGGGGCGGGCTGGCCGGACCCCACCAGTGCACGAATTCATGCACTGAGCCTCTAGTACAGCGGTTCTCAACCTGTGGGTCGAGACCCCTTTGGTGGTTGAACGACCCTTTCACAGGGGTCGCCTAAGACCATCCTGCATATCAGATATTTACATTACGATTCGTAACAAGAGCAACATTACAGTTATGAAGTAGCAATGAAAATAATGTTATGGTTGGGTCACAACATGAGAAACTGTATTTAAAGGGCCAGAAGGTTGAGAACCACTGTTCTAGTATAACCATAAAGATACACTATGAGCTGTGAAAGATGAGTAACTCAGAAGATGGGATGATCAGTAATGAATGTGCAGCCAAGTCAAAGTTAAATGTTACTGCTGAAATTCTCTTCCAGCTCTATTTCTACATGTCACTGTACTTCTTATAACCCTATTGACATTTTTCCCCCTATTGACTTTTAACTACACTTTTACTACATCAAAAGTAAAACTCAACTCAAATTCTTTATAGAGCTCCTCCTTATTAAAGAGTTCTCAAGTTTTAATAATTTCCTTACATTTTAGTTTCAATCTTGTTGAAATCACAAATGTAAAAAACTGCTCACTTACTACACAACATCCATTCACATTTCACTTCTAACTCAATTTACTCCTAGCCTCTCCCATCAAATCCTTTCTGTTTAAGGTTTTGATGAAACACTCCCATCTAGCTGGCTGGTTTCCTCTAGCAAACATATTCGCAAGCATTTCCATATGCTGTTGTAATTATGGTCCTGTGATATCAGAGGCTGCACGCTGAACTCTGCAGGCACCTGCAGGCAGACAGCTCTTTTTTGGAGTCCCAAATACAAATAATAATGAGTGTGGGGTTCCAGTGAAAACTGTATCTTTAATTATGTGGACTACCAAAGTGTCAATGAGGATATGGTGTTTTACTGAAGAAGTTAACGTAATTGGCGTACAGCTACCCTAACCATTGGTTCCAGATCTTATTGCAAAAAGTACAGGCATCTCCTCTAAACTATTAAGTTTCACTTTAGGGAATCAGGCTGATTAAAGATCTGGCAACTTTTTCATAATAATACAAATGTGGTGAGGGGAAGGGGTTAATGAAAGAAAGCAGGATGAAATCCAGACTAAAATATCAGAAACAAAATTTCATTAAATCATGACATATTCTTTAAGTAAATGACTGAGAACACAGTCATAAAAATACTGAGAAACCCTTTTTTCACAGATCATAAACATAAAAGGAAAATTAAGAACATAAACCCAGAAAATTTTTTAAAAGGTTTTTTTTAATTAAACTTATGAAAAGGCAATACAAAAACTATAAAAATATTTATGTCCTTTAAGTAACACCACTCCTAAAAATTTACCTGAAAAGCTCAGTCATAAAGACATTGGTAAATAAAACAATACTGTTTCTAATTGCAGAAACTCAGAAACAACTGAAATGGCCAAAATAGACAAATTGTTTTAAAAAAAAGCGTTAATGACAAAAATAGGTAAAAATCTAGGAAAACATTTATTACCTATACTAGGTAAAGAAGCTGCCTGGTGCAATGATTAGAGACATCAACAGAGGGGCAGGAGAGGGTTGTTTGGGTTTGAATCTCAGCTCTGCCATCCACTAACTATGTGACAGGGACAAATTACTTCCCAGGCATGTTTCCTCATCTGCAAAATAAGGATAATAAAAGTGCCTTCCTCTCAGGTTATTATGAGAGTTAAATTAGTGTTTGCAAGGTATTTAAAACAGTGCCTGGCATATAGTAAATGCTATTTAAATTATTATAAATAAAATAAACGAGTTGATCTCTTTGGTAAATATACATGCACATGAAATAGACATATTTTGTTGGTACCATGGAAGTGTGAATGATGTTTTTAGAAAAAAATACATTCCCTTTAGTTTGGTTCTTAAAGTTTTTTTAAAAAAACAACTAAGTTAAAGAAAAATGATGTTTCTTTACCTGGTGGGCATAGATAGTATCATATATTAGAGTCCACATGATTCCAGAAAAATAAAGAGGCAGGCAAACAAATGGATCACAGGAGCCCTTGACAGCAGACCATCCAAGTAGTGCTCCCCAATTAAAAGTGAACCCTACAAGGAGTGAAACAGAGAGAGGAAAAGTCTAACTGGACTTCCGAATTCCAAAGGGAGGGGGAGGAGCATCAGCTTGTATTAAGTGCTTCTGTGTATGCTGTTTTCTAATACGTTTCTTTCTTAAATTCTCTCAGCTCTCTGTGGTAGTTATTAGCTACATTTTTAAAAAAGAAAACAGGTTCAGACAGGCGAATAAACAATGAAAATAACATAGCTAAGAGAAAGAATAACATCCCTGATACATAGATTTCATGAGAACATTTATCCTACCTAGTAAGGTGCCTAGCACAGTCAATAAGTAATAGATGCTGGGGTCTGGACTTAGACCTGAGTTAAAATCCTGTGACCTTCCCATTATCACTCTACTTCCCCTCTAGGTATAGAAAGAAGAGTATAGACAGGAACCCTTGTGTATGCCACAAGCCCTCCTCGCTGAGGATTACATGCTGACGACTCCCGAGTCTCTGTGCAGGCCCTCTCAGTCTTCAGACTAGCCCTGGACTGTCTGCGGGACATCTCCACCTGCAAGGCCCTCTGGCACCTCAAACTCTATGGGTCCCAAACGTCTTTTCTCAGAAGCCCCTTTTTCTCCTTGTCGCCTTTTTCCACTTGGACTCTCTCAGCTGACGCAGGGCCTCCCCTGTGGGCCCGCAGCCCTCGTGTGTGCCAGTACGCTACACTGCAATGCTCTGTTCATCACTGTCTCCTGCTCCGACTCCATCAGGACGGTGAATGTGTTTAGGTCACTTTTATTTTCCTAGTACCTGGTGTGATTGCTGGCACAAAGTAAAAGTTAGAAGTTCAATAAATATCTGAAGTAAATACACCAGCTTTCTTAATATTATCTTATAGATAGGAAATGCTTATCCTCCTTTTACCAAAGGAGTCCCAGATCAGATGAGAATATAATGCCCTATATATATATTTTAAATAAAAAGAAACACATTGAATGAGAGGATCTTAGAAAAAATTAGTATTCCACCACAACTTTGCAGTCAGCCTCAAATCAATTTCTGAAGTAGCTTTAAGTTCTTCTTTTTTTTTACTGGGGGGAAAAATTTCAAAGAACTAAACTAGTTTTAAGATTACTCTAGGAATAAAAGACTAGTAGATATTTTTGCAAAAGATTTTGACTTACTACCTCCTATCTACCTCTCTTTCTACTAATAAACATTTATTGAATTCCTGCGATGTGTCAAGTGCTATGTGAGATGCTGAGCCATTCAAATGTAATGAATGCTTTATCCTCTAGGCATTTACAATTTATTACTGGGGAGACAGAGGAGGCTCTCAATACTTCTTGTTGAATTGATGCTGTTGAAATGAGTAAGTGTCTTGTCAGAGGGCTGTGGGAGCCCAGAGGGCTATAACTTTTCCCCGGGAAGTCTAAGGAAAGCTTCTCAGAAAGGGATCCCCGAGAAGCGGCTGAGCTGTCACACATACTTAAACCCCTGTTCTCCTGCTCGGAGTGTTTTCTATTCCAGTCCCCAAAGGGCAGCTAGATCAACCACCCAATGAGAGAGGTAGGCTCAAGGCAGCTAATGTTTTCCTTCATGACATACCTATGTCTTTAAAAGAGCATTTCGGAAAATTAAATATTCAAGATTTTTTGGCCAACAGAAATGGCTAATTGTCCTTCTTTAAAATATGAAAATCTGCCCTGGCTGGTGTGGCTCAGTTGGCTGGAGCATCGTCCTATGCACCAGAAGGTCACAGGTTCGATTCCTGGTCAGGGCACATACTTAGGTTGCAGGTTCTATCCCCAGTCAGGGTGCATACGGGAAGCAACCTATTAATGTTTCTCTCTCTCTCCCCCCCTTCCTCTCTTTCTTGAAAAAAAAAAAAAAAGAAAAGAAAAACTATTCTTGGTTTGGAAAATTTCATGACTGACTTGACATCTTATCTGCCACATTGTACATGTATGTATGCATGTATGATATTATATCTAAAAGTATAGTTTGGGGTATCACAGGAAATAGTTACAGTTAATTCAAGCTCACCCAAGGCTAACTGAGGCCAGTACGTAATTCTTTTCATTAGTGGATAGGTGATGACAAGAAGTAGGGATGCTGCTCCAAGAGCTATACTGAAATCAAGAAAAACCGTTAGAAAGATTAACATCACCATCTCTTACAAACCACTAAATAAGATGAGAGTAACACTAATTGGGAAAATAAATTATCTTAAAAATTATATTTTTTGTTATGTAAAATTTTCTTCCTGGACTTTGATATGGATAAAGTATGAGTAAAAATATTCTCAGTGTTACAAAAAAACAATAACAACAGCTAACACATGTAGTGCTTTCATGTATTAGGCACTGCTCTAACTGCTTTACATGTTAACTCATTATAATCATCACCACAACCTTAAGAGGCAGATAGCTTAATTCCACTTGTTGTTTTGCAGATGAGGAAACTAAAGCTCAAAGAGATTAAGTAGCCCTAGCTGGTTTTGCTCAGTGAATAGAGCATCAGCCTGCGGACTGAAGGGTCCCAGGTCGATTCCAGTCAAGGGCACATGCCCAGGTATGGGCTCAATCCCCAGTAGGGGGCATGCAGAAGGCAGCCGATTAATGATTCTCTCTCATCACTGATGTTTCTATCTCTCTCTCTCTCCATCTCCCTTCCTCTCTGAAATCAATAATATTAGAGAGAGAGAGAGAGAGAGAGAGAGAGAGAGAGAGAGAGATTAAGTAATTGTCCTACAGCTAGTCAGTAGCAGGGCTAGAATTCAAACTTAACGCAGGTTGACTCAAAGTCCAACTTAACGCAGGTTGACTCAAAGTCCAACTTATTACCATTATGCTACTGCCTCTCTAAATTTTATATTCAAACATTAAGACAGGTAGAAACAGACGTTCTAACAGAGAATCAGAGTCAAGATATCCCTTCCTCCACATACAATGGGGTGTTATTTCTCTGGAAGAGGATAAGGTCACAAAGCCCCTATGAAAGGATAATAACGTAAGACATTCATTCTTAGGTACCTCACAGGGCGCCTAACACCACCCCTCCAGGAATAATCTTCCAAGGTTTTCATGTGAGTGATACTAGCAGGGCAACATACATAAATAAGTCTAGTCTTTATAAAATAATGCTTGTTTGGTGACCTCCTCTTTTCTCTCTTATTGAAGCACTTTGTAAACAGTCTTCTAATGCACAGAAGTTTAATCCTGTCTGTGTTTGAGACACAGAAACGAGTCCTTCCACTTTTTTCATCTATTATGGATTAGGAACCTAACTCTGAGAAAGACCATTTCCTCTTTTTGCATAATGAGTATAACCACTTCTGCTTCTATCTACTTCAGAGACACTGAATTATAACCACTTCTGCTTCTATTGACTTCAGAGACAATGAAATAAAATTATGCAGGGTGGGCAAAAGTAGGTTTACAATTGTGAGTACATGGAAGTTTAATCTTGTATTATTATTTATTAATTATTGTATTATTTCTCGTGTGAACAACTCTAAACCTACTTTTGCTCATCCCTGTATAAATGAGTATATACACACACACTCAGGCATCTAGAAAACCTATAAAGTGTCTTGCGAACCTTAGGAACATGCAGTGTAAGTACTAAAGGTGGTTCAGGATAAATTAAATGCTGATCTATCTTAATTCCTTTGGATGAAAACATACTTGATTTGACAATGTGCGGTGATTTATTTATACTTGCTAACTTACAGATGCTCAATAGGTAGCCAATAAACAGCTTTATGATAAAGATATTTCAATTTTATTTTACTTCTATTTCCTCCATTTCAAAGGAGATATTTCATACATGATTATGAAAAACACATTACTATACCTGTAGTAATTCAGACACAGAAGAACCCCCAGTGCCAGGGTCAGCTGTCCCCCGAGAAAAACGAAGGACTGAAAAGTCGAAATGTCTCCAGCAGCTATTGGGCGGGTTGCTGTTCTTGTAACCTTAGTGCATAAAAATAGATACCTTAGCCTCACACAATGGCTCAATCATTTATTTAAACATTTCATCAAGAGACTGGTCCATGGTAAGCACTTAGGCAGAAATATGAATAAAAGGTGAAATCAACATTGGAAATACTGCCAAGAATCAAAAGTTGGTATTTTAAAGTAGCTTTGAAAAGAACAAAAATTTCCCACCACTCATTCTCCTTTCTATCTCCCATCCCCACCCCTAAGCAAACAAAACAAAGCGATTTCCTAATCTAGTAATTAGCAAGTGAATGTTCAATTTCCATAGAGAAAAGAGGAACAATAATAATATGAATTCTCAGGGGGAAAAATTGCAGTGCATGTTAAATAAGACTAATATCATGTGGGAAGCACTGCAATCAGAAGTCAGATGTGAAGAAAAAAGACAGATAATCTAGGTTTGAAAGTTGGAGTGTTTTTGCCAGGTTATTTAGGATGGGTCTGTAATCTTATATTAGCTGCACCCAAATATAAAGGGCAAATCCACTGTGAAAGAAGAAAGAGAAATTATGTGAACAAATAATATATATTAACTTGTTCTTTTTTTTCCAAAAGATCATGAATGTGATTATTTTAAATTGAACCACAAATAAAAAACATATTCAAAATTTTCAACACTGCTAAAAGAACTCAGCATCTGAGATCAGAGAGCCCAGCATTTGAATCCAATTCTATCACTTACTGGCTATATGAATTTTGATAAATTACTTAATCTCTCTTAGGCTTAAGTTACTTATCTGTTAAAGGAAAAACAGAAAGAGGGAAAAGGGAGAGAAGTAATTAATAGCACCTACCTCACAGAGTAAATGCAGTGTTTGAGGCATATAAGTATGCAATAACTGTTAACTATTATTAATATAACATATTTTCATATGATTTATATCAAGGGTTAGCAAACTATAGCCTGTGGGCCAAATCCAGCCTACTATTTGTTTTTATATGGACCATGAACTAAGGCTGGTTTTTACTTTTTTAGGTGGTTGAAAATAAATTTTAAAAAAGAGTAATGTATTGTGACACATGGAAATAAGAAATTCAAATTTCAGTGCTCACAAATAGTTTTATTGAGAGAAACATACCCATTTGTTTACATATTGTGCATGGTTGCTTTTATGCTCCAACAGAGTAGTTGCAACAAAGACAGTATGGCCCAGAAAGCCTAAAATATTTACTATCTTATTCTTTACAGAAAAAACTTGCAGAACCAATTTACAGCATGTTTCACTCTGCAATAAACAGTTTATCAAACTGTAATGACTCGTCTTGGTTAAAGTGCCAGAACTTGTTTTGGGCCCTATGGTTTCAGTTGGAAATAATATTTATGTTCTCTATTTGTTTCAGGATATTATGATTCTCCCAGCGAGTATCTGAGTATTGACAATGTGCCACTATTCTAAGAGCTACATATGCATCACATCACTGAATCCTGTTTTAGCCACTCACAAGGTCTTGCCATTTCTAAATTTTAGGAAACTGATGCAGAGGCTCAGTAACTTTCCAAAGTCACAGGTAACACAGTAACACAGTCAGTCCACTCCCACAGACCACACTAACCGCATGATTACACTGGCCCTTCAGCAGTTATAATTACCTACCTACATTTGAAAGCTGAAGATCAGCACTCAGTGACAAGACTAAAAATTATGTAACACGATGATCAAAACATGTTGTGTGTGGTTTTTATGAAACCAGAGAGCTCACAGCTTATAAAACCAAATCAATAGAGTATTTCAATGTTTATCAACCTAATGTTGATAAATATATTATTTACATCAATAACCAGATAACCTAATGGCAATTCACTTAAAACCCGGAGCCATAAACATATCCTTAAGAAACTGTGAAGTAAGCATTACAATGTGGCCAAGTTTTCTAACTCATCTAATTCACTTAAAACCCGGAGCCATAAACATATCCTTAATGACATACAGCCTTTAAGAAACTGTGAAGTAAGCATTACAATGCGGCCAAGTTTTCTAACTCATCCTTTAAAAGAGATGCACGTAACATTTTAAAATCCATGTTAGCAAAACCACCTCAATAGCTGTAAGACACTCACTTAAGCACTTTGCTGCATGTCAATACAGAATCTGGATTCTTCCAATCAGAGGAAAATAGCATGGGGAGATGTAGGATACCTAATCAGTTCCCTTTTATCTAGGGGGATAGCAAATCACTTAAGGGGAAACAAAAATGTTCACATTTTCTTCATTTAAAAAATGGAGCCCTAACCTGTTTGGTTCAGTGGATAAAGCGTCGGCCTGTGGACTGAAAAGTCCCAGGTTTGATTCCGGTCAAGGGCATGTACCTTGGTTGCAGGCACATCCCAGTAGGGGGTGTGCAGGAGGCAGCTGATCGATGTTTCTCTCTCATTGATGTTTCTAACTCTCTATCCTTCTCCCTCCTCTCTGTAAAAAGTCAATAAAATATATTTTTTAAAAAAATGGAAAAAGTTAGTTGGTTTAAATATATTATTTTTCTAATTATTTCTTTTGTTGTAATTGTAGATTCACATGCAGTTTTTTGAAGAAAAAAAAAATCTCTTTATTTTAAAAAGTATAGAGATCCCATGTACCCTTACCACGTTCCCTCAAATGTAACATCTTACAAAACTTTCAGTCCAACATCACAACCATTACATGCTGTAAATTGGTTCTGAAAGTTTTTGGATATTAGCTGCTCTAAACATGGTCAAGAATCATTCTGAAGTGACATATGGCAGATGCCTCGTTCCTATGGTTATGCAGAATGAAGACTGACCAGGACGTGAACCCCCAAATCAAATGCATCTCCTGGCATGGATCCAGGCATCCCAACTGGGTCTGTGGGGCATCGAGTGGCCATTACTGTGCAGTTCCTGCCACTATCCTATCCTCCAGCCACACACAAACCCCATGATTGCAGTTGTCAAGCATAATGTACTTTATCTCACTGCCATGCTTTATCCACTGTTCCCTCTGCCTGGAGTGACTCACCCTGCAGCCCACCCTTTTTTTTCCCCATCTTATTGTGACACAGTTCAAAGGTCACTCCCTGAACGTTCTCTCTGACCTCCTCCCTTAGGCCAAGGTAGTAAGTTCACTTGTGGACACCATTCTCATGATGGTGCTGCTGTATTATAACTATTAGCCTGGGAGGTCAGGAGTCTTGTCTTTCAACCATGCCATCCTAGAAGCTGTCACTGTGTCTCACACACACCAAGTACTCATTCATGTTTTATGAATTAAAAAAATATATTGTCATACTGTTGTATTAAACTAAAAATCATTCTAGGTGTGCCTTAAGGAAAATTCAGACTTATATGAAAGGCAAACTAGAGATGACTATTCACTTTATATCAATGTATACATAAGATTATTTACTTCATACAATTCATCATTGGTTTCTTTTACAATGAAGGTTAACTTGACTATTTACTTGAGCATTTAATGATCAATGATCTTGTGTTTGTTATAGCATGGCTGCTAGAATAAAAGGCAAACAGGATGGGCCTTTCCTTTGAGAAAGTAGTGATCTGTTAAAAAAAACAAGAAATAATTCTATACATGTGAAAGATTATGCAGAGAAATTAATCCAGATGAATATAATGTATCAAACTTTAATTGAAGTTTTCTCTGGGGTTTTGGGGGAGGAGAGAAGGAGGACTTGTATTTCCTATCCTTTCTATTTCTGTATTGTATGAATTTTTCAGAATAAACATTATTTTTCTGAGGAGAAAAAAGAATAAAATCATGTTTTTAAAAGAAGTATTATAGCAAATGCTAACAAGGCTGCCTATGTTCATTTAAATTAAGATTTGATTTACATAGGAATTGTTATTGCTCTGACATATATTGCAAAGGAAGGGATGGCAGTTCTTTTACAGAAAAGGTTCGAACAGATTTTTCTTTTAGAGAAAAGGTTCAGACAGATTTTTCACTTCACTCCTAACATCTTTACCCTAGCCTTCTAAATTCTAATTTATTTTCTAAAAATGAAGTACACACCTTGTCCTCATGGCTGCTCTTGTGCTGAGAAAGGACATATACTGCATTTTGTAATACCAGCTATTCATTCAACTGGTATCAGCACTTCTTACGCTGAATTCAGTGAGGACACTAAATGATCCTGTTGCTTTATGTGCCATTCAAAACCGATGCCAGCACATTACTCTGCGGAATTTAGAGACGCCTCTCTGTTCCTTTCGAGGACAAAACTACCTTTTTATCGTAGTCCCGGTCCCACATGTCATTAATAGTACAGCCTGCTCCACGCATCAGAACAGCTCCAGTGCCAAAGAGGGATAACATGTACCAATCTGGAAAACTGCCCGGTTCCGCTGCCAACCCAATGCTCCAGGTACATGGCAGATACAACAGCCATGTTCCTAAGCAAAAATAAAAAGACAAAAAAGGTACAAATTCAAGTTGGTTAAATGTTTTCATTTTTTTAAACACCACATCCCAAAGTAAAAAACACAAACTCAAAAATAATACAAAACTGGGACAATAGCCCTGGCCGGTGTGGCTCAGTTGGTTGGGGCATCCAAAAGGGTTGCTGGTCTAATTCCCGGTCAGTGCACATGCCCTGGTTGCAGGCTTGATCCCCAGTGGGGTGTGTGCAATAGACGTTATGCTCTCACATAGATGTTTCTCTCGCTCTCCTCTCCCTTCCTTCTCTCTAAAAATCAATAAAAACATTTTTTTAAAATACAGGGGGGATATAATTTGCAACTCATATCATAAAGGACTATTCAGAAAGTAATACAAATGGCTTATACATATGAAAAGATAATAAACTTTGAGAAATATATATTCAAATTACATTGATGTAACATTTTTCACCCATCAGAATGGCAAAACGCAAAGTCTGACAACATACCTGGAGAGTCAAATACTGCCATGTATTTCTGATGAGGTTACAAAATGGCTAACCCTTATGGACAACCTGAAAATTTTTAATACACGTGTGTGTGTATACATGCACACACACATATAAAACAAATACATACATTTGAATGTTAGTATGTTCATAGACCATGTCAGGAAGGCTATATTAGAAACTTGTCTTTGGGGAGGAACTGGTTGGCTGAGAGACTTAGTTTTCACTCTACACTTTTGTACCTTCAGAATTTTGTATCATATGCATGCATTACCAGCAGCCCTTTGGTACACGGGACAGTGCCCAACCAACTGATCCACACTGGCCAGGGTTGTAATTTTCTATTTGATATTTTCAGACCACAGTTGACCGTGGGTAACTGAAACCGCAGAAAGTTAAACCATAAATAAGGGGTTATATGAATAAGAGATTTTACACATGAACTTTAATAATTATCTTACTTTCAAAAGAAAGTCTTTCAACAAATGTTTAGATATGGTACTTTGAAGACAAATTCTGAGTTTTCCTTCCATATTTAGCAATATAAGAGAAACAAGACATGTGATTAAAGAAAGATCAGATCCTGCCAGCCGGCGTGGCTCAGGGGTTGAGGGTACACCTATGAACTAGGAGGTCATGGTTTGATTCCCAGTCAGGGCACATGCCGGGTTGTGGGCTCGATCCCCAGTAGGGGCATGTGGGAGGCAGCCGATCAATGATTCTCTCTCATTGTTGATGTTTCTATCTCTCTCTCCCTTTCTAAAATCAATAAAAATACATTTTTTTTAAAAGAAAAGAGCCTATACAGAAATGATCAAATGACAAAGTCCTTATAATCGTGTTTAAGCTTCATTAAGTTTTATTCATTTGCAAATCTTTATAAAGCATGTATTTCGTGCCAGGGCTAGGCTAGGAACTGGAAATACAATGGTGACTGAGAGTTGGTTTCTGCCTTTTCACAGCTTATAAATCAAAAGGAAGAAACACAGTTAAACAATCATAAAACAGAACAATTCAACAACAAGGCAAGCACAGGGTCCTACAAAGGCATAAAACAGTGCCACCCAAGTTAACTGGGGAGAGAATAGGGAGAACTCAGAGAGGCTTTTCCAAAAAAGGCTTAAACTCACACAGCAGAAAAGGCAAGGAAAGCCTAAAAGTGAGAAATGGCCAGTCCAGAAGTGAATAACGATAGCTACTGTGGAGGAGGAATAAAGTTTCCTCTACTCTTCCAGGTTCTCTTGGCTAGTCTAATAATTAAATCTACATGGGACAGGTTAACAAGAGAAAATAACCAAATTTAATTACATACATATGTACAGGAACTCCACATACATGAAAGAGTCAGAGACTCCCACATACATGAGAGGTTCAGAGACAGACGGTAAAATGAAGTATATATGACATCCTGAGCTAAGGAGTGAGGTAAGAACTCTGGGGCTTTCAAAAGAACTCTAGAAGGGGTTAATTCAAAGATTGATGAGAAGAGCAGATGTTCAGTAGTTAGATGTTTGCCCTGCCCTCTAAATAGGTCATAAAAAGTTATTCTTGTTTTATTATAGACAAGGCCCTCAATTTTAAATTTAAGGGAAAGGGAGAAGTTTCTCTGGACCTTGCAAAGTCTCGATTACCTTCAGCTTAAAATACTGTAATCCCCATACCACAGAGGCACAACTTGGGCAACTCATTCTGAGCCCCCCACTAACATTTACTGAATGTTTGTGAAATGCCCGGCAGTGTTCTAAATGCTTTATATGTAGCCCTACCTGGTTAGGCTCATTGGCTAGAGCATCGGTCTGCAGACGAAAGACCCCCAGGTTCGATTCCGGTCAAGGGCACATGCCCAAGTTTCGGGCTCAATTCCCAGTCGGGGACCTGCAGGAGGCAGCCAATCAATGATTCTCTCTCATCATTGACGTTCTATCTCTCGCTCCTTCTTCCTTCCTCTCTGAAATCAATAAAAACACATTTAAAAAAATGATTAATATGTATAAACTCACTTAATCCTCAAAAATATAAAATATGCACTATTATAATTATTCCTATTTTACACACGAGGCAACAGATGTGCAGAGGTTAAAACAATGGGTTTAACATCTTCCTTATAACTCCGAGAGACAGAGGAGTAGCTACCCGATCTTGCCCAAATAGGAAAGAAAAACCACAGGCATTATTTTCCTGGTGCAATTAGAACTGAAGGTTCCACTTAAAAAAAAAAAATTCTAGAGAAAGATATGTAACCATCTATAGCATTTTGTGTCAAGAACAAAATTTTCTTAGCCTGAAGTCTGTATTATAGGTGACATATTCACTTACTAATATGAATCTGTAGGTTGCCCTTACAGAAGAGGAAGGTTCCTATAATGAAGGAGAAAGTCAGACCTCCTGTTTGATGTCTGCCACTAGTAAGAGAAATGACACTGGATACTACAGTATATTAAACTTCAAGGTCCATTCTTTGTCATCTATAATGAGAGTAAAGATATCTACCTTTCAGCATTGTTATGAGAAGACGATATTGGTGATGAAAACACAAACAATATTACAAAATATATAGTGCTTACTATGTGCCAGGTGCTGTCATATAATACTTGATTCTCACAACAAACCTATGAGCTAGGTACTATTTTTATTATACCCAGGTACATTTCAGAAAAAAAAATGTTTACTGTAGAAAAAGGAAAACCTCTCTGGGAGGTTAAATAAAATGATCAAGTTTTGGCAGGTGATGGAAAGACAAAAGAGCCTAATGGAGTCTAACAAGAGTCATTCACGAATTACACCTTATCTTTAAGACAACATAATCACCCATAAATGCAGTAAAAAATTACACCACCAATTTAATGGAAGAGTGCCACCTGCTGAAACTTCCTGAAATAATATCGTTTGTGACCCATTTGAAAGAAGTTTTAATCCATTCTGAAAAACAATAAAACACATTTTGATTTATGAAGAGTAACAAGATTAAGCTTCAACAAAGTAAAACAATGAACATAAAATTACCCCACAAAAGAATTTCAATAAAGAAATATCAAACCTGGATTCTACCACTACCAACTTAATGTTCCTGGCATATACATAGGGGTTCAAATAATGTTTGTTGAATGAACTGTAACACAGAGAACTACTAAAAAGTTATCTTAAAATCTTGCAATCATCACCTTATTTAGAACCAAAGCATGCAGGCTGGTCTCTTCTCAATATACTGTACATATAAGTATTACCCAAACTTCTCCATTCCAACTTCTCAAGTAATAATGGCTCATTATGTTAGGCACTGTTCTAAAAATTTGGCATATAGTAATGAGTTCTTATGACAACCTTATAAAGTCAATATTAATAGTATCTTCATTTCACAAATGAGAAATGAAGGCTCAGAGAGGTAAAGTAACTTAACTGGGGTCCCTCAAATGGGCAGAGTGAAGATTCAAACCCAAGAGGTCTGGCTCCAGAACTTTATACATAACCCCTTTATAATCTCTTACTAGAGGCTCGGTGCACAAAAATTTGTGCACTCGGAGAGGGGTCCCTCAGCCCAGCCTGTGCCCTCTCGCAGTCTGGGACCCCTCCGGGGATTTCCACCTGCTGGCTTAGGCCCGCTACCGGGGGATTGGGCCTAAGCTGGCAGTCAGACATCCCTCTGGCAGCCCGGGAGCCCTCGGGGATGTCCACTTGCCAGCAGGGAGCAGGCCTAAGCTGCAGTCGGACATTCTTAGCGCTGCTGAGGAGGCAGGAGAGGCTCCCACCACCACCGCTGTGCTGGCAGCTGTCAGCCTGGCTTGTGGCTGAGCAGAGCTCCCACGGTGGGAGCACGCTGACCACCAGGGGGCAGCTCCTCCATTGAGTGTCTGCCCCCTGGTGGTCAGTGTGTCATAGTGACCAGTCATTCCCAGTCGTTCTGCTGTTAGGCTCAATTTGCATATTACCCTTTTATTATATAGAATAGAGGTCTGGTGCACAGGTAGGGGCCTGCTGATTTGCCCTGAAGGGTGTCCCAGATCAGGATGGGGGTCCCGCTGGGGTGCCTGGCCAGCCTTGGTGAGAGGCTGATGGCTGTTTTCAGGCTGGCCACACCCCCTTCAGGGTAAGTGTCCCCACTGGAGGGCTTGGCCAGCCTGGGTGAGGGGCTGATGACTGCTTGCAGGCTGGCCAAGCCCCCCAGCGGGGACCCTCACCCCATGGGGGTTTGGCCAGCCTGGGTGAGGGGCTGAGGGCCGTTTTCAGGCTGCCCACAGTCCCTTCAGGTTGGGGGGGGTCCCACTGGGGTGCCTGGCAAGCCTGGGTGAGGGGCTGATGGCCATTTTCAGGCTGGCCA
>NW_005353789.1:636196-639205 GCF_000412655.1 Myotis brandtii | reverse complement strand
TTTTTTCTTTTATTCTGGGATTTATTTACCTTCTATGGCTGTCACTGGAACTGAGAGCCGGCTTTCTCTCTGAGGCTTGGCTCCAGTTCTGAGACCTTGGCTGCTGAAAGCAGGTATCTGGTTTGTTTGGGTTCTATAATCGAAACACTGTTTCAACTCCAGCTCTGAGGCCCGGCTGGCTGAAAGCAGGTTTCTGGGTTTTTTTAGCTTCTATATTTGCAACAATGTTTCTTAAACTGCAAGCTCAGAGCCCAGCAGCGGCAGGCGGGGAACGTTGGCTTCCTCCGTCACTGAAGCAAGCAAGCCTCCTGTTCGCTTCAAGCTGCCTGGCTGCCGCCCGCCATCTTGGCTGGCAGTTAATTTGCATATCTCGCCGATTAGCCAATGGGAAGGGTAGCGGAGTTACGGCTAATTACCATGTTTCTCTTTTATTAGATAGGATTATGGGTTGGTCTAGGCCAGTGGTTGACAAACCGCGGCTCGCGAGCCACATGAGGCTCTCTGGCCCCTTGAGTGTGGCTCTTCCACAAAATACCACGTGCAAGCATGCACGTACAGGGAACGTTGTGGAGTGAAAGAAGATGTAGTGTCGAGGATTGAGAAAGGTATGTTGAGATGGTTTGAACATACAGAGAGGTGAACAAAAGGAGATAGATGAAACAAGTATACAAGACGAGTGTGGATGGGAGAGTTGGAAGGGGTCAACCTCAGCGAACATACCTCAATCAGATTGAGGACGTTTTTAGCAAAGACCAATTAGGAGGACCCTAATTACATTAATAACAATGTACCTACCTATATAGTTTAAGTTTAAAAAATTTGGCTCTCAAAAGAAATTTGAATCGTTGTACTGTTGATATTTGGCTCCGTTGACTAATGAGTTTGCCGACCACTGGTCTAGGCAATAAAGTAGAAGCTAGAGGTTTATGGAAATGGGAGTAAGAGCAGCTGTTGATCTGTCTTGGATGCTTGTAAACTTACACTGAAGCTGTCACACAGACTCAAAGAATAGAATTATAATGAGGCTTCAGATTAGAAATGGGCTTGGAAATTTATGCCTATCCACTTGTATCTGGCCCCAATATGCAAGGGGTCATGATGGCAGGGCTATGCCTATCATCTATTTTGCCTGCACACTTTAATTGCTGATTGCTAGAAACTCTTAGTACTGTGATCCCAAATAGGTAGTGCACAAACCTAGAATACCAAAAACAAGGCCTAACTTGGGGTCGTGGCTGGGCAAAGGTGGAAAAAATGTAGCTACACATTTGAATGTATTTCTATGCACTGCAATGGCAATGCCATCATCTAGATTCTAGATTACCTGGATTTCAGCCTCTACCCCACTCTCACCAGTGTCCATCCTTTTTCAGTCCAGCTCTTAACCAACCTGCACTCCCACTATTTTCTGCACCCATGTAGGGTTCCAGGTCAGCTTATATTGTTAGTGTGCCAACAACACTCTATCTTGGGGATTTTGCAAAGATATTTCCCCCACCAATCAAGAGCTCTACCCTCCTCTGCAAAAACTACCTGTCCTCAGAATTACACTTTCTTCTTGACTTTTTCCAGATCCACAGTAATTACTGGCCTTTCCTGATGTACTTACTATCTGTCTCACTTGTATCAGCTTTTTCAACTAGACTAGGAGTTCCTTGAGAGCAAGGAGTTTCCATAGCTCTTTCTGTCTCTAAAGCTAGGTGATATTGTAGTAATTTATTAATTCATTCAATGCTACTGCCAAGCTCTGTTCTAGGAACTAGATTTTTAAAATCCCATTTATGTGGAGCTTACATTGTATTGGAGAAGTCAATAAACCAATAAATGCATAAGGTTTGTTAATGGAGAATACTACAAAAACAAAAAATGGGGTGAAGGGGTAGAGTGAGGTAGTGGGTGGTATTTTAAACAGGAAGGGCAGGGAAATCCTCAGAGGTGATTGTGAGCTGATAGGCAGTTCGTTCCTAAGTGCAGTACGCACTGCATTCAGATGAATTAAATCTTTTAAAAACACTTTAAAAAATTGATTTTAGAAAGAGAGGGATAGAGAGATAGAAACATCGATGAGAATCATCTGTCAGTTGTCAGCTACCTCTTGCAACCTCCTCCCCCTCCCCCTCCCCCCCTCTGGAGATCGAACCCACAACCCGGGCATGTGCCCTGACCGGGAATCAAACCAGCGACCTCTTGGTTCATGGGTCCCGCTCAACCACTGAGCCACACCAGCGGGCACACATGAGTTAAATCTGTGTCAAGGTGGTGTGGGGCAAAGAGCTAGAACCCCAGCATCAAAGCACTCCCTTCATCTGTCCTGGCTCTGCGGCAGGGCCTTCATTTCCTCACCATCTTCAATGGCTTATTGGCTTTGGGAGCCTTAGCAGTGGTTCTCAACCTTCCTAATGTGGCGACCCTTTAATACAGTTCCTCATGTTGTGGTGACCCCCAACCATAAAATTATTTTCGTTGCTACTTCATAACTGTAATTTTGCTACTGTTATGAATCGTAATGTAAATATCTGACATGCAGGATGTATTTTCATTGTTTCAAATTGAACGTAATTAAAGCATATTGATTTTAATCACAAAAACAATATGTAATTATATATGTGTTTTCCGATGGTCTTAGGCGACCCCTGTGAAAGGGTTGTTCGACTCCCAAAGTGTCGCGCGACCCACAGGTTGAGAACCGCTGCTTTATGGGCTCACGGGAAGGATGAAACGTAAGCACAGCGCCAGTGCTGCAGCCTGTGAATCAGCACACGGAGGGCCACGGCCGGGTTTCCTGCCCGACTCACTAGAACAAGGGCTGTGCAGTGAGCAGACTAGAGGGGCGTGAAGGCAGGGAGGCAGGTCACGCCCCCTGAGCTCCCCGGTTCGGGTGTCTCCGGGTCCCCCTCGCCCGGCGGCCAGTCCCGGCGCAGGTGCTGCATGTCCAGTCCCCGCCGCCCGCACTCACCGATGGGCTTGTCCAGCCGCATGAGGCGCAGCAGATCCAAGCCACAGCAGCCT
>NW_005353789.1:618885-635811 GCF_000412655.1 Myotis brandtii | reverse complement strand
ATATAAGCATAACCAATGGACGCAAGACACTGGGGGGTAGGGGGGGCTGGGGGAAGGTCAAGGGTGAAAAAAAAAGGAGACAAATGTACTACTCGTTGTAATATTTTAAGCAATAAAAAAAAGTTTTAAAAAAGCAAAACAAAAAAAAAGGAATTCCTGTTATCAGCTTTCTCAGTGAATACGAAAGGATATGTTTACTCGTTCGTTACGGTTATAGCAAAACAAACAAACAAAAACAAACAGAAAGCACACGCAGAAAACCCACGGACCCCAAATGTTGATTTGAAGACAGGGGTTTCCTTTTTTAAAGTTAAAAGGACCCCTAGCAGCCAAATCCAAGAATGTAAGTTAAAACCGTACTCAAAGTTAAGGGACGTTCCTTACAAAGTCATAGGTAACCGTCAGTTCAAACGAGTTGGTATGATTGAGAGGCAGGGAGTGTGTGGGAAGCTAAGAGCCTCAGCTAGAGCAGTGGATTGGCTCTCACTTCTCATCATAGCCAACAATCAGACAGCGCTGTGTGCCAGGCACTGTTGCAGGCGCTTCGCAAGTATTATCCCATTTAACCACTTCCTGAGTGACCACGGGCCAGTCACTCATCTGGATGTTAGGTTAGTCTTCAGCCTCCTCTCCTTCAAACCCAAACAGTGATGCTGTGATATCTTGAGTCCTCAGTGGTGTTGGCGAGGGGGCTGTCCTTGATAATTCTACAAAACTAGCACACAACTTGTTTGTTCACCAATTGTAGACAGAGGGATCAAAAGGCACTGGGAAATTTTATTATAAAGGGTGGGGCAAAAATAGGTGTACAGTTGTGAGTATGTAAAAACAGAGTTTATTCTTGTATTATTAGTGTATTATTTTCCATGTGAACAACTGTAAGCCCAGTTTTGCCCCACCCTGTAAAGGAAAACACACCTTTTTCTCTGTTTCCTCTACTCTTAATATTCTACTACAACACCGCTCCATTCTGACACCAGATGTGTGGGTTTTCCACCTATGAAGCAATTGTGACACCACCTGGGTGGCCTATGATTTAACTCAGTTCTGGCACTACTGGCCATAGCAGCAGATCCCACAGATTCAGGGTGCAGTTCCACAAGACCGCCCCTCCCCCAACTGCTGAAGCCAGTGGAATGTCCAAGTTATTAGCTGTGCTTCTGAGTTATTGGTGATAGCTGCGAGGAGCACAAGACCTCTTTCTGGGGTTTGATTAGTTTGCTGGAGTGGGTCAGGAAACTTAGGAAGCATTTTGCCTAATAGATTACTAGTGTATTATAAAAGGACATTAACTCAGGAATAGCCAGATGGTGAGGAGCTACATAGGGCAATGTATGTGGGAAAGGAAACAGCTTCCATACCTTCTCTTGGCATAAGTCATTCTCCTCATTTCCACGTGTTTCACCAACCCTAAAGCTCTCTGAACCCCATCTCTTTGGGGTTCCATGGAAGCTTCATTATAGGCATAATTGATTAGATCATTGACCATTGATGATGAATTCAATCTCTAATCCCTCTCCCTTCCCTGATAGTCAAAGTGGGGCTGAAAGTTCCAATCTTCTAATAACATGGTTGGTTCCTCTGGCAACCAGCTCCCATCCTCAAGACTTTCCAAAAGTCCCTTCAAACATTCCTACCACTCAGGAAATTCCAAGGGTTTTAGGAACTTTGTGTCAGGAACTGGAGACAAAGACCAAATATAT
Organism: Myotis brandtii; assembly: GCF_000412655.1. Classification (NCBI taxonomy): domain Eukaryota; kingdom Metazoa; phylum Chordata; class Mammalia; order Chiroptera; family Vespertilionidae; genus Myotis; species Myotis brandtii. The sequence goes on along the minus strand of NW_005353789.1, from coordinate 634,108 downwards.
TTCTTATACTATAATATTACACACACACACACACACACACACACACACCATATGTACATTGAAGTCAAAAGAGGACTTAAAGGTATAGCAATTATAGTCCTAACAGAAACTCTACCTGCATAAACTCTCTTCCACCTGCCTTCCTTAAAATAACTGACAGGTAAATGTTTGCAATCAGGTCACTTGACTCAGGGTATTTCTGAAAATAGAAGACGGGCTCCAAGCATGAGACTGAGCAGTCACATCCTGAAGCATTTGGAAACAGATGAGCTCACTTTTTTTTAATCCTCACCTGAGGATATTTTTTACATTGATTTAATATATATATATTTTCGAGGCCTGGTGCATGAAATTTGTGCATGGGGGAGGAGGAGGGTCCCTCAGCCTGGCCTGCACCCTCTCACAGTCAGGAGCCCACCCGCTGCAGCGCTGCTGCCAGGTCACCTGGGCCTCCCTCTGGGGGGCGATCATGGGGCAATGACCGGGCCCTCGACCAATGGCATCGCACCCGCCTTGGCTGGCCTGGCGCCAGTGGGTGTCATAGTGTGGTTGTCCAGAAGGTCGTTCCACTGTTCAGCCGTTGGGTCGATTTGCATGTTACACTTTTATTATTATAGTTACTTCAGAGAGGAAAGGAGAGGGAGATAGAAACATCAATGATGACAGAGAATCATCGATTGGCTGTCTCTATGCCTGCAATCTGGGCATGTGCCCGGATCTAGAATTGAACCATGACTTCCTGGTTCATGGGTTGATGGCTCAACCACGGAGCCATACTGGCCTGAATCCATTGATTTTTTTAGAGGAGGTGGAGGAGAGGAGTGCAGAAAGAGAGAGAAACATCAATGTGAGAGAGACACGTCGATTGGTTGCCTCCTACATGCTCCACAGCCAGTGCCGGGATTGAGCCTGCAACTCAGGTATGTGCCCTTGACCAAGGGCCAAAGCTCTAATCACTTAGCCAAACCGGCCAGGGACAGATGGGCTCACTTTTAAGAAAAGTCTTCTACAGCCATAATAAACAGACTGATGTCAGATAAACATTTCAATTAATGACTTGTAAGCCTGCCTATGGGGGTGAGGACAGTTCTAAAATGACAGCTCTCGAAGATCCATAATCTAGAGTAAATTTTTTCTACCTATCCTCCCCCAGTTATAAAAGTTACAGAATTTTGCTGGATGGGATCTGCTGCAGAAGGACAGGAGTTTTTGCAGCCGTGTTTTATTGAAAGACAATGCAGTGCTTCACAGGCTGCATTGGCCCTGAAATAATGGTACTCTTTGAGGATCTGGGTCTTCATAGGGTACCTCATGTGGTTATATCACAGGTAAAATATTTAGGCCAAGGGTCAGCATTGCTAGTGAAAGGGTTAGCTAGCTAGCTTAATTAGGCAGGTTTAGGAAGTTTTAGGAATGAAAATAGTCCATGGGAAGGAATACTTAATAGAGATTTGAAGACGCCAGGGTGTTTATCTTACTTGTACAGAGAATAAAGAAATGCCACAGGCAAATAGAAATATCTCTGGCCTGTGCAATTAAGACAGCCATAAAGGACAGACAGGGGTATCTCGGGCCTGAGCAATTAAAGTGACCATAAGTTAGGCCAAAAGTAGCCCTGACCTGAGTAGCTGGGTGGGCTATAGGGCTTTCTCTGCCAGCACAACTGGGAGAGCTGTAAGATAAATCAAAAGTGACTCCAACCAACAAGGTAAGGAGGAGAGGAGACGGGGACACCACGTGGGCTTTGAGCTTTGAAACTAATTCTATGTAGCCAAAGGGCCAATAAGAAGGGGTCGGATTCAGACAAAGAACTGCAGCCTATTTAATGCTTCAAGACAAAGAAAGCAGCGGTCACCCTTCTCAGGGGCCCCTCTGTCTGTCCAGGAGGGACAGAGTCTTAGGCTTAGAATCTAGAATTAGGGTTTTAGAGGTAGTGTCTGCTTGCAATAGAGTCTCTGTACTTTTCACCTATCACCTTTTGTCCGTGGCTTCATTCTTCAAATCCATCAGGACAAGAACCCGGGAATTCACCTTTACATTCTGCGCAGAGGAAAAACCATGTGTTCCAGTTCAATTTTTGCGTTTCACTAGAGGGGCCTCCTGATCATCTAGTCATCTTCATCCATTTGTGTTGTTAATTAAACAAGGAAGCTTATTAGGCTATGGCTCTAATGCCGTGGCAGCCTACATAAGCAAACCTCTGCCTATAAATGCCTCAAAGGTATGAAATCAGAATGTTAAGGACAACCAATCACAAATAGCCAACTAGGCTTTTATAGCCAATTAAATCATCTCCCTTCTTTGCTTCCGTGCTTTCTCTATATTCATCTTTCCCCTAGCCCCCTGTCTGCAGAGCACTCCTACTTCTAGTTTGACACCGCCCTATTCAAGTAGATACTTGCTTAAAGTCTTAAAATATTTAAAATGCCTGTTTATCTTTTAACAGTTTCATGTCTTTTTCATCTGGATTCTCAAACTCAACAAAGACAACTCAAACTTCAACTCGATGAGACATTGCCCTGACCTTTGGAAAGAAGGGTTTCTGTCCCCAAAGTGGAAAATACGATGTGGTGTGATTCTTAGACTTCTTGGAAGCCTCTCAAATGTGTTTTTCTATAGATTTGGAGAGAACGATTTCCTCGTTGAGGGAAACATTCCACTTTTTTATTTCCTTTTCATCGTTTTTAGAATATGTAACCTTAGAGTAAGAATGCTTATGTTGTCTTGTCTCTGATGAAAAGAGCTCGGGGAGGTACAGAGAAAACTGACTTCCAGAGTGGCCCTGTAGCTTAATGCAGAGGTTCTAGCCCCAGACTTGGTCCTGCAATTGTCTCATGAATAGAAGTTCCCTTACGTGGAACGAGGCCTCTTTAGCTTCCTTGTTGGGCTCATTGCTTGAGGGCAATCTTTAGACTTGTCATCAGAGTGGGTTTTTTGTGTTTAATAGGAGAAAGAGCCTTGGAGCTGAATTTCTTTGGAAGACGAAGGTGAAAGCTGAGTTTCTGAGTTTGCTATTTTGTTTGACCACACTCACCTCCACTGAAACTTAGGTGAGAGAGCATCATCTTCCCATTAGCACTGCCATGGCATTTGGAATTGTAGACATAGTCCTCCTACTATATGTTTTACTCTCCTAAAATGTTAATAGAACTGTGTTTTATATGTTTTATGGATTTTAAGTTAATTTTCTTTTGTATTCTACAAATTTATGTTTTTCTCATTTTGATTATAAACTCCTTAAAGTTAGAGACTTTAAATAATTTAACAAAATATTTATTGAATTCTTGCTTCATGAAAGCACTGTGCTTAACACAGGGTATATCAGGGAGAAAAATTCCTATGCTCAGGGAGCACACAGACTAGATGGTCCCTGACTTATAATGGTTCAACCTAAAACAAGTTTCAGACTCTATGCTCTTGGGCAAGACACTCAACTGCTGTAAACTCTTCAGGAAAAGAGACTAGCCCAGCCGTGGGCAAATTACGGCCCGCGGGCCGGATCCGGCCCGTTTGAAATGAATAAAACTAAAAAAAAAAAAAGACCGTACCCTTTTATGTAATGATGTTTACTTTGAATTTATATTAGTTCACACAAACACTCCATCCATGCTTTTGTTCCGGCCCTCCGGTCCAGTTTAAGAACCCATTGTGGCCCTCGAGTCAAAAAGTTTGCCCACCCCTGGACTAGATTATCTCTAAAAGGACCTATACGGCTCCAATTCCCTGTATCATGAGTCCCTGGGGGGGGGGATTCTGTTTGCTTTTTAAAAAGTTATTATCCATAGGAACTGGGATGGTTAATTTTATGTCACCTTGGCTGAGTTATGGTGCCCAGATATTTGGTCAAGTACTGCTCTAGATGTTTCTGTGAGGATGTTTTTGGGTGAGATTAATATGAACTTTGAGTAAAGCAGATTGTCCTCCAAAATATGGGTGGGCCTCATCCAATCAGTTGAAGGCCTGAATAGAACAAAAGACTGAACTCCTTCAAGCAAGAGGTAATTTGCCAGTAAATGACCTCCAGACTTGAACTACAACATCAGCTCTCTCCTGGGTCTCCAGTCTGCTGGCCTACCCTGCAAATTTTGGACTTGTCAGACTTCATAATCACCAGTCAATTCCTTAAAATAAGTCACATACTATTGGAATATCTATATCTATCTATCTCTCTACATCTATTTATCTGACAATTCAAACTAAAAGCAGGAATATTTAAAACTAAAAATAAATGGTAGTGGAGTGAATAACTAGTTTTGACTCTAGATGTCTTTAGTGATCTTTTAGCAAAAGGTGGAAGGGGCTGTATGTTCAGACTTCTTAACCAGTGTGTGGGGTGAAGAACAGAGTTTGTGGGAGAATGACAAGAACTGAGGCTGAAGAAATAGGCAGGTGAAAAATAGGGGACATATGTAATACTTTCAACAATAAAGATTTTTAAAAATTTTTATAAGAAAAGTAAAAATAAAAACCAAAACAACACAACAATAACAACAAAAAGAAATAAGCAGCTGCCAGGTTATGGAGGACCTTTTGTGCCTATAAGAAATGGGAAAAGTCAGGGAGAGCAGTTAGGAAATGATAATGATTATACAAATGAAAATTAGACCTTGACTTTATTAAGTGGCCAAGGGGACAGGTAAAAAAATAGAACAAGATGTTAACACTGAATCTGCATGATGAGGGAGGAAATAAACTTTAACAATGAATCTGCATGATGAGGGAGGAAATTGTGTTTATGCCTGATGAGCCCTTTGCGTCAAGGTCACCTCTTTTGGTGTCAGACTGAAGGGACAAGTCAAGACAGGAGGTGTAAACAATGCAGTGGAGAAAAACAAGGCTTCCAAATGTAGGCTTAAGCTTTATTAAAAGAATAATTGTGCAATACTGAGATTATAAAAATTGCTTTATTTCAACTGTGAAAATACAAAAACCACATACCTATAAAATGTAAGGGTATTTAAGCATCCAGCTTTAGCTCCTCATAAATGTGATTAAATTTAATTGACACAATATTTACTCATAGTTGGCATAAATATGAAGAGGATTACATTTCTAAAATTTAAGATACAGGAGAAAGGAATACATCCTGTCATGGATAAAAGTACAGAAGTGTAGTGGTCAGTGCCATGGGCTTCCCAACACCCGCTCCATTCCAAAAGATTACTAGCAGACAACTATAGGAATTTCAGTGATGTTGGCAGTGACTGGGAGAATGGCCATGTGGTCCATTCCTGACCAATAATAAGACATGAGGAGACACAGGAGAGGTTTGCCGGGAGAACCTCTGTGAAAGCGTTCTTCAAGTCTGTGAAGGAGACACAGAAAAATTGCTCATCTTCTTTCCCTGGATGCTGCCAGGTCTCCGTGGGTCCATGGAACAGCTGCAGCCATCATGCCACCAGCTTGAGAATGAAGCCAATACTAAAGGTAGCAGAGCAGAGATGGAAAGAGCCTGGTTCCTTACTGAGCTATGGAGCCCTCCATGTTTCTACTTCTTGTAATTTGGGATTTTAAATGTCCTTATTGTTTAAGCCATTAGAATCAGGGTTTTCTGTTACTTGCAGCCAAAACCTCCCCAACTAAAATAAGAACTAAAGGCGGAAAAAAAGTGTAACAGAAGTAAACATGAACGGATGGTGATAATGTATTCAACTAAATTTTCTCCTCTTGGAAAATCAATTTCCCTTATAGTTATTTTTTATTTCATTTAAATTTTACATAATACCTCTGTCAAAATGATTGTCATTAATAATTTTTTAATATGATCACATTCACCATCTGTCTTCTCACATAATATTGTTGACAAAGACAAACAGAACAAAGAGAAGTGGTGACTGATTCTAGCTCTCTATCCAGGTGCAAAGAGATTGTCACTCTTTTATAGACAATTTGGAGGTTATGATAGTAAACTTTTTCTGATGGGAGCCCATGGAGACAGCACATGCAGGAAAGAATCTGACAATCTTCTAGTAACTATTTTTGAAAATAAAAACAACTAAGCACTTTCTTAAAACGAATAATATATCCTTCACTTACTTGCCTCCTGGCTGTATTAGAAACATTCATATACATTTGTAATAACCTTAAATAAAAATATTTCACGTAAAGTACAAGAATAGTGTTTGGCACAAGGTAGCAGTGGTTTACTTAAAGGGAAGAAAATGCTGTGCTAGAGAGTATCCCTGCCCCTCAGCTCCCACTGGTTGATTTGTAATGTATCTGCTTGCATTTATTTCCTGTAGCTTGAGTTTTGCTTTCCTCTTCTCAATACACTTGAAAAATTCAATCTCAAGGCTAGTGTATGCCATTCATTTTCAGAGGCAAGCAGCAACTCTGGCATTCCTTATCACAAAAAACCCATAGGAGAAAGCTGGCAGGCTCAGTGGACTTCCTGGGCTGAGCGGCTTTTCTGTCAAAGCTGGCAGGGTTTGGTCATCCACCATCCTCAGAGTTTTGTCATTGAGCTGGACAGATCTGCAACGTGGAAAGATACATTTAAGTTAACCATGCCGTGTGTGCTCCGCCTGCTCTACAAAAATTGTGAGATCTTTTTAATACCAAAAACTTTTTCTGTGATAGCCTATCCTATCTAATAATAGACAAACACGGTAATTGACCGTACCTTCGCTATGCTTTCCATCGGCTAATCAGGGCAGTATGCAAATTAACTGCCAACAAAGATGGCGGTTAACCACCAACAAAGATGGCAGTTAATTTGCATATGTAGGCGCAATGTTGGGAGGCGAAAGGGGAAGGACGGAAGAAGCTGCCTGCCACTGACCCAGGCAGCAGGCAAGAGCCAAGGCCGCCTTTGCCGGCCCCCCGGCCGGTGTTCGGAGAAGTACCTGTATTTTTTTTTTCAAAGTACCTGTATTTTTAATAATTTCTTGACATGGTAAAAGAATTTTACATTACGATCCAAGGGTGGTGGAGTGAGGATGAGGGCATGAGTGAGGGGGGTTGGGGGGGCAATGGGAAGGATAAGAACACATATGTAATATCTTAATCAATAAAGAAAAAAAATATAAAATATCAAAAAAGCAAAAAGTTACATTAATTATAATTTTAAAAACAGAAAGCAGGGACGTTGTCATATGAATGTTTTTTATCTAAAATAGTGAGACAAATTACTTTTTAAAAGCATGAAAATAAAAGATTCTTGCATTAAAAAAGATCTGATATTCTAAGCCAATGTTTTTGGCCTCCTTTCTGGACTAAAACTACTTATGAAAAGAAATGTGCAAACATAGATAATTTAACAAGTCTCTCAGGTATTGTAATTAATAGGAAGCTACTAGATTGAAATGAAACAAAATAATGGAGGTAGAATGAAGAGAATTGTGAATAAGTCCATTATCTTAAGATCAGATGTATAAGTAACACCAATATCCTACTGCTAATGTGAGCACTTGTTCTGATCACCTAGTTTATTATACATTTGTAGATTTCTTTATTAGTGTTTGTTCTTTTCTATTTGATTTAACATAAAACACTTTGTTGTGTATACACTGTTAAACATTTGTCTTTGCTGATTACTAAGAGCACTCAAATCTGGTAATATATTTACATTAGAGTGCTGGTTTTCAGCCTTCACAGCAGATTTTTGCTTCTATGAAAATTATGATCTAAAACAAAATGATACCACTTGCTGCCATGCATTTAAAAGCAGCCTAAAGGCGAAAGCTGCTAGAGCCTTGCACAGAGAGACAAATGCCATTTCTCTTCCCTCACACTGAAACATCTCTTGTGTTCCCTTGGATCTATTCATGAAAATTGTTGGAAGAAATCATTACATGGAACTAAGATGCTGGGTGTGAATTGATTTCTTATATAAAAATTAACTACTGAGATTTTTTTAAAACTAAGTTTTATTGTGGCGATCATTTTGCAGTATATAATGAATATCAAATGATTGTGTTGTGCCCCTGACATGATCATGTTGTCAATTATACCTCAATAAAAAAACTGTCTAAAAATAAATCAAATATAATAAAAGCTAATATGCCAATTGTCCCCTCGAATAGGAGTTCGACCACTCCCTATGATGTGCACTGACCATCAGGGGGCAGCACAGAACATGGGGGGGGGTGTTGGCGACATGGTGCTGGCAGCAGGCAGCAGTGATGTCGGCCCTGATGGGCCCTGGCAAGAGCGGGACCACAGCAGGATGATGGAGCAAGTGAGCAGGCGGTGCCAGGCCAAGGCGGGTGAGAAGGGGGTGGGGGGGCCTCCTGCAGACTGCGACCAGCGGCTGCAGTGGCTGAGGGAGCCAGGCGGGGGGGACCAGCCCCAATCGATCACCCCACAGGCAGGATGGTGGAGCAGGTGAGGGGGCAGTGCCAGGCCAAGTCAGGGTGCCAGGTGGGCCTGCGGGGCTGCGAGCCTGGGGGTGCAAGCTGTGGTCCAATCCCCGCAGGCCACCCCGAAGGACCGCACCTGTGCACGAATTTGTGCACCGGGCCTCTGGTATTACATAACTTGTGTTTCCACACTCTTATCAGTTAGGTATTTGACCTAGATGATCTTCAAGGTACAATTGAGTAGTTGTGACAGTGACCATATGGCCTACAAAGCCTGAAGTATTTACTGTCTGGGCCTTTACAGGAAATGGAACACATGTGATCTATATTAGTCTATAAAATGGAAGTACAAAAAGGATAAACATGACATAACTTCTGGATTTGTGGAAATTTTATTTTATGGCAAATAGTGGAAAATATTTTATATAGGGCAAATAGATATAATGAATGGAATATAAATTTCACATTTAACATAAAAAAATTACAGTAATTAAAAGTTCCCACTGGTAACTATGCCCATAGCCCTCTAACTCCCTTCTCCCCAGGAGATATACATTTACTTTCTATGTTGTGAAGATATTTTGGTAGAATGTACGTTGCTGGGTAAAACAAAATTATTTTATTTGGCTAAACCACAGACTAAAAACAAATTATGTTTTCTTTGCATTTCACTGTGGAATTCAAATTCAAAACTGAGTTAAATATTGGAAAAACTTGTTAAGCACAAGTGTTATTTCTCATGCATATTTGCTATTATTTAAATCAAATGAATACATGCTCGCAGCAACAAATCCAATATAAACAAGAGCATATGAAGAAAGCTTTAGTCTGCTTTTAGTTCTACTAATAACTACTTCCATAAGTCTAAATGATGTTTATATCTCTATTATCTTTTTCTCAAGTGATTTTTATATCATGAATAAAGTTAGTACTTTTTTACTGTAAAAATTTAGAGTATTAGTTCATGTCAGAGTTACATATATGTCATATATGTAATACATGTAGAACACTTTAAAGAGTATGTTGCATGTGGTAAGTGCTGTAAAAGTATCATATCATCATTATTCAGAAACAAATATAACAAAATTAACCTGTTAAATCATCCAAACTATTTTTAGTATTTTGATGTATATTCCTTCATCTCTTTTCTGTGTATGTATAATACATATTTTCATTTAAACAAAATGAGTACATACTGTACACAGTCTCTTAAAAATCGACTCTTCCAAAGAGGACATACAGATGGCCAAGAGACATGGAAAGATGCTCAATGTCACTAATAATTAGAAAAACGCAAGTTAAAACCACAATGAGATACCACCTTGATCCTGCTAGAATGGCTATCATCAATAAATCAACAAACAACAAGTGTTGGCGAGGATGTGGAGAAAAGGGAACCCTTGTGCACGGTTGGTAGGAATGCAGATTAGTGTAGCCACTATGGAAAAACAGTATGAAGGGTCCTTTAAGAATTAAAAATGGGACTTTTTTACAACCCAGTGATTCTACTCCTGGGTATATATCCAAAGAAACCCCAAACACTAATTCAAAAGAATCTATAAACCTCTATGTTCACTGCAGTGTTATTTACAATAGCCAAGATATAGAAGCAACACAAATACCCACTGATAAATGATTGGATAAAAAAGTAGTGGTACATATATGCAATGGGATATTACTTGGCCATAAAAAGATGAAATCTTACTATTTGTAACAGCTTAGATGATATTAGGCTAAGTGAAATAAGTCAGACAGAGAAAGACAAATACCATATGATTTCATTTATATGTGAATCTAAAGAACAAAATAAATGAACAAACAAAATAGAAACAGACTCATAGATACAAAGAACAGACTGATGGTTGCCAGAGAGGAAGGGGGTTGAGGGACTGGGTGGAAAAGATGAATTTAAAAGTACAGATTGGTAGTTACAAAACAGTCACAGGCATATAAAGTACAGCATAGGGAACATAGTCAATAATATTATAATGAGTATGTATGGTGCCAGGTGGGTACTGGAATTATTGGGGGGAACCCTTCGTAAAGTATATCATTGTCTAACCACTATGTTGTATACCTAATACAAAATAATATGGATGTAAACTGTAATTGAAAAAATAAAATTAAATAATTTTTAAAAATTAAAAAAACTTGATTGTTTCTCCCTTAATTATTATAAATATCTCATTTTTAAAGATCTCTTAACCCTCTATCCTCCCTAAGTATCAGTCAGCAGAAAAACTGCATCCCATTTAATCTTGGTCAGAGGCCCAGTTCTGGGCTCTGTACTTTAAGACATATCCTCCCATTCCGTGTGCCAGTATGTAAAGATGCTGTGTATAAAATACTGGGATCAATCAACGTGTCCAACTACAGGCGATTAGTTAAATAAATCATCTAATCTTAAGAACTAAGCAGGTCTGAATGTGCTAATGTAAAAAGACATGGATGTTTTTAAATGAAAGATACTTAGGCTTATATATGGATAGCACACTTCTAGAATGATACTCAAACTCCTGGGAGTGGGACTGTGGAGTGAGGAGTGAGGAAATGACTTTTCTATGTACACCTTCTTCTACTGTTGGAAATTCTTACTATGGCATACATTTTATCATAATCTTTTAAATAAAAAAGGAAAAATAACTAAAAATAAGAGATATGAATAAGATGTTCATGAGCCCTAACTGGTTTGGCTCAGTGGATAAGAGCATCGGCCTACGGAATGAAAGGTCCCAGGTTCAATTCCGGTCGAGGGCGCGTACCTTGGTTGTGGGCACATCCCCAGTGGGGAGTGTGCAGGAGGCAGCTGATCGATGTTTCTCTCTCATCAATGTTTCTAACTCTCTATCCCTCTCCCTTCCTCTCTGTAAAAAATCAACAAAACATATTTAAAAAAAAATAAAAGATGTTCATGACTGTGCTGGAGGCTGAGAAGCCCACATTGCAGTTATGCCCAGTCCACATGCACTGGGGTTTGTTTTCACACCTGCATCACACCAGTTTTTTGATGGGCTCTAGGAGGAAATGCTGTGACTATGATCAGGAAATCACAAACAAAAATAGGTCTTGAAAACATCTTTACGTGACAGTAGTAAGAGCTGTTTGGCACAATGATGAGCACCTTTTACAAGGGTACACCAAACATTTCAGAAACACTTTTGAATAGGCAGCAGAGTTTAAAGGTAACTCTGATCGTTGTAAGTTAATCCTGCTATGGGTTAGAATGATGAAACACGGGCAAGATACTAATTCCATCAGGCTAAACTGTTTAATCAACTATAAATATAGCTAAAGGATGCTATCAGTGCACAGAGTGTGAGCTGGCAGGGGTGGGGAGCCTTTTTTATGCCAAGAGCCACTGGGATATTTATAACATCATTCACGGGCCATACAAAATTATCAACTTAAAAATTAGCCTGCTATATGTGGTTGAACATTTAATTAACTCACCCATAAGGCCTTGGCAGGGCCAGACTAAATGATTTTGAAAGCCTTATTACGGCCCATGGGCCTGATTTCCCCACCCCTGGCTTAAAGCATGCTGATCATTTCCACATCAGGCTGAACAATGTGAGTGGGGTTTTATTTGAGAGTAGTATCTTGTTTCATATTTTGAAGTCAGCAACATGATGACAAAGATATATAAAATATGTTTGTGAAGTTTCAGATGAAATAGAGCTGGAAGACAAACCAGTTGTCCTTCAAGAATTTGAGAGTTGTTCTGGAGAAAATGAGATATTTGACATTGCTCCAGACTAAGGGTAGCAAACTCAAATGCCCACAAGGGCCAAGGAAGTTATACATGCAAGTGTCGTAGGGCAGGCATAATGGGGTTACATCTAAAAGGAAAGAACAAGCCCCGAGTTGCCAGAGTACCCATTTTAAAGATTTTTTTAGTAGTTGTCAATTGTTAAATATTGACAACTAATCCTATATAATAAAAGGCTAATATGCAAATAGACGGAATGGCAGAACAACCGAACAACCAGTCACTATGATGTGCACTGACCACCAGGGGCAGGCACGGAACACGGGGGACTTCGGCCACAGCGGGATGGTGGAGCAGGTGAGCAGAGGTGCCAGACCAATGCGGAGCGCCGGTTGCTGTCTACGGGGCGAGCCTCTGGTGGTTACTGAAAATTCTTTGCTCCCGTGCGCCATGGTCCCACCCAGCACTCAAACTTGCTGCCAGCACTGGCCCCACTCGCACCCATTGCTGGTGTGGGAGCCGCAGCTCGCACCTGCTGCTGGCGCTGTCAGCGGGTGTGAGTGGCGGCTGCTGGCCCCGATCGCCCTTGAGGGCTTCTCCACCTCCCCCTGCTCCTGAGGGGCGACTGGGGCAGCAGCCACCACTCGCACGTGCTGACGGTGCTGGCCACACTCACACCCACTGCTGGTGCCAGCCCCAATCGCTCTGAGCCATCAGCAGGTGCCAGCAGGGCCGGCGCCCTCAGCGCATGGGAGCAGTGGCGGCAGTGGGAGTGGGGCTGCCGGCCAACGGGACCAGGGGCTGCAGCAGGAGGGGCCGGGCAGGGGCACAGAGGATGGGCCGAGACCCGCCCCTGTGCCCACCGCAGCCTCAAGGCCCACAGTTCCTTTCAAGGTGCACGGATTCATGCACTGGGCCCCTAGTTAAAAATGAAAAATTAACAGAGTGCATGCCAACCTTTCCTACCAGGAAGAGAAAAACCACTTGTCTAAACCCACTTGCCCACAGGCATGAGGTGTAGTTTCCAACCTCTGCCCTGAAAAACAGGACTAAGAGCAGCAGAAAAAAGGCATAAAGAGGCTCACTTTGTCCCCACCAGCGAGAACAGTCACCAGGAGAGGCTGGGAGCTTCATCACAGGAGGAATCAGATACTGACCTAAAGTTGGACTAAAATGATCTAAGACACTTGCAACTCTACAACTATTATTCAATTACTTTACAAAAGCATTTCTCTTATTAGCATCAGACACAAATACGCTAAAAAGGCCCACTCAAAAAGGGTCAGAACCCAAATAGAGAAAAGTATCTGTTACCCAAATATGCATTATTTACAACAGGAAAAAAAGGTTTAAACAGTAGGAAAAGGGTAAGTAGGCCATAGTATTTTATAAAACATGAAACCCATTAAAAATGTCTACAGGGTGGTGAACACACAATACAATATACAGATGATGTATAATAGAATTGTACACCTGAAACCTATATAATTTTCTTAACCAATGTCTCCCCAATAAATTCAATTAAAAAATTTTTTTTAAATGTCTACAAAGGCTCTGCATGGAAAGACATAGGAAAACTTATGGGTTCTTCCTCTTTTTCCCATTAGAGGTTGTATGCTTACAGTTATAATAAAAGAAATCATAGGGAGAAAAATAAAGGAATGATACCCAGTGTTAGCAATGTTTATCTATGGGGGATAGGACTTTGGAGAAAGCATTCTTACTGTCCTTCTTCAGGTTATGATGCTAATTGTCACTGAAAACATCACTCATATAGCATTTGCAAAGATGGGAGGAGATTAAAAGAATTTTGTAAACTCTTAATTTTTTATGCTTCAATCTGAGAATAACCATGATGAAAAGAGCTCCTTCCAACACACATTGGACAGAAATTTGACAATGTCTGTGGGCCTAACTCTTCAAAGCTCATACACATTCTTGGATAGTCTCTTAAATATGGTCTATTTGTTTTTTTTTAATCCTCACCCGAGGATGTTTTTATTGACTTTTAGAGAGAGAGGGAGAAGGAGAGAGGGAGGGAGGGAGGGAGGGAGGGAGAAACATCAATCGATTGCCTTCCATATGCATCCCGATGGGGGATGAAACCCAAAACCTGGGAATGCGCTGTGACCAGGAATCAAACCCACAACCTTTTTGGTGTACAGGACAATGCTCCAACCAACTAAGCCACCCAGCAAGGGAAAATATGGTCTTTTGTAATACATATTCAATGGCTGGCTTTTAAAACCAAATTGTCTTTGGACCAACTTCAAATAAACCACCTAAAAGGTACATTTCAGGCTACTTTTTCCTTACTCTTAAGTAATAAAAAGACTACTTTAATGCTGTTAGAAATTCATGCCCAGCTCACATAGAATAACAGTTTACAGCAACCCCCATGCCCTTAATAGCAATTATATATAGGTATGCTTTGCTTTTGTGACTGTGTTACCAATAATTATAAGTATTTTTAGAGCAAATAATCTAAATATATTGAATGGATCTTGACATATCAAGTTGTTTTGAAATGAAAACTACTTCCTAAGATAACTGCTACCTTGTGTTCAGCCCTTCTGCTTGCGACTCTCAGAGTGAGTATATGTGTATTAATAGGTATCTAATCTAATAAAAGAGAAACATGGTAATTAGCGTACGACCGCTACCCTTCCCATTGGCTAATCAGGGCGATATGCAAATTAACTGCTAGCCAAGATGGCGGCCGGCAGCCAGGAAGCTTGAAAGGAACATGAGGCTTGCTTGCTTCAGTGACGGAGGAAGCCAACGTTCCCCGCCTGCCGCTGCCGGCTTCTGAGCTTGCAGTTTGAAACATTGTTACAAATATAGAAGCTAAACAAAACCCCAGGAACCTGCGTTCAGCCAGCTGGGATCTCAGAGCTGGAGTTGAAACAGTGTTTCGATTATAGAACCCAAACAAACCAGATACCTGCTTTCAGCAGCCGAGGCTTCAGAGCTGGAGCCAAGCCTCAGAGCTAAAGCTGGCCCAGAATAAAAAAAAAAGAAAAAAAGGAGCGGTTGGGAGCTTCAGTCACCCACCGGCCTGAAAACGGCCATCATCACCTCATCCAGGCTGGCCAGGCACCCCAGTGGGGACCCCCACCCTGATCCAGGACACCCTTCAGGGCAAACCAGCCGGCCCCCACCCCTCTATCCTATATAGTAAAAGGGTAATATGCCTCCCAGCACCGGGATCAGC
>NW_005353789.1:573730-610322 GCF_000412655.1 Myotis brandtii | reverse complement strand
AGAAAAACAAAATTTTGAATTCTATAACTAAGGTATGACGGCGTATTAAAACAATTTGAAATTAACAATGAGGATTTTAACCAATGGATAGCTAAAAAAAATAGAAGGTTTATATGTGCAAATGATCCTAGAAATAGCAAAGCTGAAGAGATGGGAGGGAGGCACAGATAGTGTCCAAACTACTTCCCACATATACCTTCACCCTGAAACCAGACCTTTTCTTTGCAAAATGGG
The DNA here is from genome assembly GCF_000412655.1 of Myotis brandtii. Lineage (NCBI taxonomy): Eukaryota > Metazoa > Chordata > Mammalia > Chiroptera > Vespertilionidae > Myotis > Myotis brandtii. Next base: position 610,088 of record NW_005353789.1, on the reverse strand, counting down.
GCCCAAGGAAGAGGGAAACATAATGACATCACTCTTTTATCTCACTGTGAAGAGCAGAAGGAGTTGGGGATTGTAGGGTAGAAAAGGAGGGAGGGATGGAGGGAAGGAGGGAGGGAGGAAGGGAAGGAGGTTGGGAGGTGGGTAAGGATGGGTTCCGGTGACCTATTATGCATATGGTGGCTATGGTAAAGTTGTTCATCATCTAGCTAAGATACAGTTGCCTCTACCCTTCTATTCTGTGTGTGTGCGCGCGCTCTATGTTGACAGTTATCCTCAGCAACCTGATCAGAAAAGCTGCTGCTAGACTTTACCATAACACATACCACTACTGGCATGTATCATTTCTTGGCTTGTTTTCTTGTTGGTTTGGCTCCCTACCTCTAGAATAGAAGTCTCAAGAGAGCAGAGACCTTGTTCTGGAGGCAGATTGCCTGGGTTCAAAGCCTAACCTCTCTAAGAATCCTCTGTAAGAGTTGCACAGCATCACAAAGCTATTTAGCTAACCTTTTGGTGCTCTTGCTATCTGTGAAATGAAGGTCATAATTGTATCTACTTCAGGGTGGTTAAAAAGATAAAATAAGTTAATACTTATTAAATACTCAGGACAGCGCTCATCATACTATTACATCTCATTTCCCATTTTATCGTCAGTTCCATTTGCTGATGTGCGAAAAAGGCACTATAAGTATGTTTGAATGAAGTGGCTAGTCATTTGCACTTTAGTTAGAATTTACACATTCCTTGCAAAAAAGAAGACAATCAGGAGTTTGACCTGGGTAGGATTCTACACTGGGAACTTCTAGCTTGAGCATTTCATGAGGGTTTGGAATGGTGTTGCTGAGATTAACTGACAAGTCAAGAAACAGGTAAAGGAGTGGAAGGGGAAAAGCAACAGCCTGCTGTACAGTTTTGCCGAGTCCAGCCTGCCAAGCCTAATAGGCTTAAAGTGACCCTGAAAATCTCAAGGAAACTAGGGAACTGTGGAAGTTGCTGGTTTCAATGAGTTGTCCTCAGCTCAAATGTATCATAAACTGGAATTAGCAACAGGTTCTGGGATATACATAGGAGTTTTCTGCCTTAAGCAATCCAAAAGTTGCACGGTTGAGCACTGCACAAATGTGCCGAACCAGAAGTGCATTTGCTAATATCACAAGTATAAACAAATAATGCCAAAGGGGAATCTCGTTAATGAAATGTCCCAGGGGTACTTACCATTGCCTAGTTCCCAAGAAATGTTATAACACTTGGAAGAGCAGTAGTCCAAGAGCAGCTGAGCGTTAGAACTGTTCCACTGCAAGTCTGCTGTTCGTAGTAAGGCATTTAGACCAAAGATCAAGTCCAGTCCTGAGCAATTTGCAAAAGTATACAGTATATCCACTGAGCTTCCTAGAAGAGGAACATAACTTAATAGGTAGGTTGGCACCACAGGGATGAAGGCCTCCAGATTTGTTCTTCATAGTTCACTATTTCTGCTGTTAAATCTAAGGAGTTTCTGTCCTAAGGAGTGAATATAATTATGAATAAGAGACAATAAAATTGGACTGGCAAATTAAAAAAAAATTAATGTAACTTCATTTGTTTCAGCTGTTTAATCAAGTCTCATGGGAGGTACTAGAAGCTTTGGTCTGGCACTCAGGTTTTATTCAAATGACCTCAGGTGAATTGGAAAAACCATATTGCAGCAGCTCAGTGCTCCATATGCACAGGCCAGACCTTCATCAGTCAACATAAGCCCTAGGCTTAATAATTGAGGGTGGCATCGCAACCTCCCGATCCGCCCTGCTCTGTGCATGACGGGGTGGCGCCCCAACTCCCCAATCGGCCCTGCTCTGAGCCTGACCAGGGGCTGCACCTAGGGATTGGGCCTGCCCTCTGCCACCCGGGAGCAGGCCTAAGCCAGCAGGTCATTATCTCCCGAGGGATCCCAGACTGCGAGAGGGCACAGACCGGGCTGAGGGACCCCCTCTCCCCCCCCGAGTGCACAAATTTTTGTGCACCGGGCCTCTTGTTTATATATAAACTTCCTGAATATTAAAAATTATCGAAACTTGAAATAGTTGGCTTCTTTTTCTCCCTATCAACACTCTATGCTAATAAACACCGATACATTTGGTGAAAGTTTAAAATGAACAAGAAAAAGTACTCACTGGGAAAATAATCCATCAGGTCCTGAAGGTTTTACAAGGTATCTATCCACTTCTTTGTCAAATAAGTAATGCGGTAACTGCAAGTGCTTGGTGACATTATATAGGTTTAAGGCATACAGAGTTAGATCTCCTTCTTTATACCTTGGGCTAAAAGCAAATAGGTTGACTCAATAATAAAAATATTTGTCTCATTTAAACAATTAAAAACTTGATTACAAATATAATTATGGATACTAAGTATTAGTATTTATATGATGATGGACCCTCCTTTTACCCTTCCTTTTATAATGATGTAAGACCACGAATGTGGCCCTATTTGAAACTAATTACACAATGCTCTTCACAGCACCACCGTCTGGGCCAGAGTACCCTGAGATCTTTGCTGCTTTCCCAGGCTGAGTTACTTGGGAGCCAAGCAGCTTATTAATTTTCAAATATAGGAAGATTAAATGATAAAAGTTGAATTTTGTGGGTTCATGTGCATTCGAATTATAAACCATATGAACAGGGGCTTTTTCTAGCCGTATGAAAAGAGTGGAACAAACAAGAAAATTAAATCGGTTGACACTTTTCAGAATTTCTTTATCCAAACTACCCCCCAACTTCTTCCTAGTGGGGCCCTCACTATCCAGAGTTCCCACTCACCAGAAATTGGAAATGTTGGATAGCTATTTTGGCTAGAACTAGTATTTTAGTTATCATCCTATCAGGATGGACAGATTGAAACTAAGAAGAAAAAAATCCATGAGATTTAGGAACATTTTTTGCTACCAAGGGCAAGGTATAAACTATAAAAATCTCTGTGGTCTCTCAATTCCATAAATTGGGTTGAAACTTTTGAAAATAAGATTGTTATTGTTGATATTGTTCTTTGATTCTTCTTCCCTATCAAATTGATCAGATGTGATACAAGGGGATAAGTATATTCATATAATTATTCATTTATATGAATTTATATTCATTCATAGTCATTTAATGAAGTAATTGTTCATATAAAAATGCATTGGTGCCCAACCAATGTGGCTCAATGGTTGAGTGATGACCTATGAACCAGGAGGTCACGGTTCAATTCCTGGTCAGGACACATGCCCAGGTTTCGGGCTCAATCCCCAGTGGGGGGCATGCAGGAGGCAGCCAATCAATGATTCTCTCATGATTGATGTTTCTCTCTCTCTTCCCCTCTCCCTTCCTTGAAATCAATAAAATAATATTAAAAAATACTTTGGTAGTATTCTTTATTTAAAGTTAGAGTATATTTCGATTATGGATTATGACAATTAAAGTCATTGTAAAAGTCAAATGCTAATGTTTAAGCTATATTTTTTGTGGGTTTTTTAATCAATGATTCTCTCATGATTGATGTTTCTCTCTCTCTTCCCCTCTCCCTTCCTTGAAATCAATAAAATAATATTAAAAAATACTTTGGTAGTATTCTTTATTTAAAGTTAGAGTATATTTCGATTATGGATTATGACAATTAAAGTCATTGTAAAAGTCAAATGCTAATGTTTAAGCTATATTTTTCGTGGGTTTTTTTTGTTGTTGTTTGTTTGTTTTTTAGACTCTGGCACCATATCACTATAAATGGGAAAAATAAAAGAATAATGACACAGCTTAGACCCTCTGAATAGAGAGGGGACAACAGGGTGTTAGAGTAGGAAGTTAGGTACTTACTAATTAAAACTTGTTGGTTTGTAAAGAGTGTATTGCATACTTACTGGTTGATGTTTGTGCAATGAAGGTATACTCGAAGTTTGCTTCTGGCTTCACCTTTCACACTTGCCTTTAATACAATGGTGCCCACCAGTTTCTTGAATAGAAGAGAGAGCCAATAATCCTAGTTGTGGTGGTTGGGGAGAGGAGGGACAAAAATAGATGTTTACTTAGTTCTTCATTTAACAAAATGAAGTAGTTATCCTATAAAGAGTGTGACTGTTATTCTAGAGGTAATTAAATAGAATTCATCTTTTGGTTTGGGTTATCCATGAATCTGAGTGCAATATCTTGTTTGCTGATTTTTATCACTAAAGGACTATGTTTCCACAATTCAGGGGGCCATACCTGCTAGGAGTTATAGCTCAAGACTGCAATCATTGACTAAGAGACAATTTAAATATTCTCTGTTGTCTATCATGCAAGAATTGAAAGCAAAGCTCAAAGCAGAACTTTTAGACACACACACACACACAAAGACAAGTTTTTAAAATAAAATTTCTGTTTGAGAGATTAAAATATTTTCTTTAAAATCTTTTAACACCCCTAATAAAGTAATGGATTAGGGGACAATCATCACTAGCTATCAAGGTGAAAAAAAGAAAGATAACCAGACATTATATATCTGTTGATGGAAGCACACAACATCACCTTCAAAGAATTCTTGCAAAACAAAACAAAAAAACTTAAGCTCAAGCCTCTAGTTCTAACTACCAGTTTATAGGAACTATAGGGGACAGAGGAACATGCTAAATGAATAAATTTAGCAAAATCCAAAATGTGGGAAACACTATGGAACAAATTACCTGCTTTCTTTAATTAATAAATTCCAACGGACAAAAAAAAGGAAAGGAGAACTTAAAGATTAATACACCCCCCAAAAGATTAATAGACTTAAGAGATATATCAACCAAATGCTATATGTGAATCTTATGGATTTGAATATGCCAACTATTAAAACATTTGCAACAATAAGAAAAATGTGAAACACTGATTTAATATTTGATGATATTGAGGAATTACTGTTAATATTTTAAAGTATAATAATGATATTGTTATGTTTTTAAAAAGGAGATACATACTAAAATATATATGGATAAAGTGATATATCCGAGATTTGCTTGAAAGTAATACAGTAGATGGGAGGTAAGGAGTGGGTAGCATTGTAGATTAAACAAGATTGGAGATTCATACACTTTTCTCTCTACTTTGAAATTTTCCGTAATTATTAGTTTAAAAATAAACCACTCAATATATACCTCAACTCTTCCTTCTTGAGCTTAGGGTTTAAAAATAAACCACTCAATATATACCTCAACTCTTCTCAAAAGCTGCTTAGGAAAAGTAGGCAGCTTTTGTTTCTCTGCCATAAATTCGGATTCAAATCGTCTCTTGAGACAAGAGTAGAATCAATGAAATGTTTCACAAGAGACATAACTTGAGCACGGTTCAGTTCCTGGGTAGAAAGCATGCAGGTCTCAAGCCAGGATTTGTACAGGACTCTTTAGAATAATACTGGCCAACTGCGTGACCTCGAGCAAATCACATGACTTCATCTCAATTAGAACTTTCTCAACTGAAAAACAAGGATTTAAGATACCTGTCTTTCCGGCTTCTGGGATTGTTATGCAATTCAAATAAGAAAACAGACAGGTACAATAGGTTTAAGGCCAATTCCCTTAATCCTATTCATAGTAATACGGTACATTTATTTTTGCAAGTTTTGCTAGCTGATCCTGCACCATAAGGAAGAAGTATAGTTAGTGCATATAAAAGGGTCTGAAGCCAAAGGTTTATGCTTGGGCACTGAGAAGATTTAGATAACAAACTAAATAACTGGCACTATTTACAAAGAGTGACAGGATAAGCTGGCTAGTTTCTAGACATTGTACTCAAAGTGAATTTTGTAGAAACTATTTATTTACCTTTCTTGCTCAAGGCCAATTTAAGAAAGGGCCAGCAGTAGATTCTGGATATTTGTCTAATGAAATTATCATGTTTGGTTTAACTTTATAGATGGCTCATAATACACTTGGGGGAAGACAGATTCTATTTTGTGCAAGGTCATTTTTCTAAGAATTTTCTAAAAGTTATGAACAGTGTGTTCCATGAGCTTGGACCACTATAGATTAAAAGCAATTTTGTTGAGTAATCTAGCTACAAACCACAGAAGCCTAGCTTATATTTTGGTATGTGCTTTTTGCAAATTTACTTAGCTTTCCTACAATATTCACATAATTCCTTTAGGAATTATTCTTAGAAAACAGATATCCTCAAATATAATTTTAGACAATAAAAATCAAGGTCATACTTCTTAGGGAGATATCTATACTATTTCAATTTTTAGACACATATAGATTCCAGGTGCCTTTTTAGATAGAAAGGCTACATTACCTAATTTAGCACCAGATGCAATTGGAGGTAGGGTGGACTTTTTAAAAATTCAGAAATACCTTGAAGATTATTATAAAATAGCCCATTCTTTGGGTGAGATTTTTGAACAAATACATGATACTACTGGCTTATCTTAAGGTTAAATAAATTATGATTTAATGACATAAAAGTTTTAAAGCTTTGGATACTATAACCAATTTTAACATTGATTTATTCTTAAACATTTTTTGATCCAAGTTTTATATCTTGTAAAACGAAAGTCATAAAATTTCAAATGACCCCTTTTAAAGAAATCCCATACCACGTCCAAAATGGCTCACATTAAAAACATTATTCCTGGGTCTCAATTTCTTCTCTTGACATACAAAAAAAGTTAGAATGGATTCTCTCTACCCTTTCCATTGTTTGGCTATATTGAGAGCACTGAATTTACTGAGAGGGTTGACAATTCATAGGAGGTTAATACAGGGGTCCTCAGTATAGTCTAATCTACTCACAGAAATAGAAGAATAATGATCACTTACAGGTAGAGGTTCGAAGTTTTCATCCACCAAGTGGTAGTCTCCAGCTCCAAAAAACACTTGCCTCATCACCACTTCTATGCCCATCCTGGCCGATAGGCCCAATTTATCCAGCCACCTGGAACAGAGTGAGGCCCGACTTATTTCAAACTTGGAAAACAAAATAACTTAATTCTAATTATCGACTATTCTGATTTATTCATCTATGAAACCAGAAAACTGGTATTAATTGTAAATAAGTCATTCAAATTAAATGGAGACTATCCTTCCCTTCACAAGTTCCCATACTTCTGCATGATTACAAGTCCTAGAGGACTGTTAATATGCCATAGACGTCCCCTTCAGGCTATGATTTGGTCTATAAAACGGAGTAGATAAATTCCTACCCCCACAGACAATTATTCCTTGTCTTTCAAGGTACCCCTCCTCCCCATCCCTATGTGAGGTCTAAACACTACAAGGTTCCATGTAGTCAGTAGTAAAATGTGAAATAAGTAGGATCACACTTAAACTTTTATGGACACCTCCTGCCCCTTATCTTTAGTTAATGGCAAAACAAACATCTCCATTTTTTTCTCTACTCATCATGCCCCCAAGAGCATAAATGATTTGTACTTTATTCTGGGCTTATTCTCCTACTTTGTGTAAGTAGGAGAGGAAAGAGAATAAGTCTCAATCTGAGAGTGTTAATGGTGTTATGGAATGTAAGTTAACCAGTTGTTTAAAGCAATCAAGTTTGTGGTGGTTGGAGTAGGAGTTAATTTAAATTCATTGATAGGTGTTCTGGTGTGACCTCATACTTCAGGCTCTAAACTTCTTGGGAATCTGTAATAACTGTGTAGCATGTACTACAAATCCTTCCAGAGTCAGAGCTATAGATACACTCCTTTACAATGTTTTTGTTTTGTTTTGTTTCATTTTTACAATGTAATTCTTTAGAGGAGGAATCCTTGGCATGGCCATGGGCCAAAATTAAGGAACAGAACTTCTAAAGCAATTCATTCATACAATGATTAAATACAGTATGTCCAACAAGCTTTAGTAAATCATTATTTTACAAAATCTGGCACAAATTTTGGAGCTCAGCCACAGAAACCATCATTGATCAGACTTTTGGCTGATGAGTTATTTCAACCGAATAGAATAGGAGCACGCTGAAATCTGGTCCCTGAGGCGAGTGCTACTTCACTCACATGAAACCAGCCGCAAAGGTGTCGGACAGCAAGGGCGCTCCACCCCCATACGCAGAGCTTGTTTCTCCTAACCAAACCTTCTTGTGGGGTCTGGTCATCTCAACAACCTATGAAACAGGAAAGTCTCCATGGTAAATGCAAGCAAGCTGACCAACTATGGTGCTGGAGATTAATGATATTCAAAATCTTGTATTCCCAGACCCATCTGTCCAATAAAGTAACAAAATATGTTCGCAATCATTTAGGTCTTGGGTAACTTACTTTTATTGGAATTCTAGGTGTGGAAGAAATGTAAACAATCTCATTCTTATAGCCTATGAAAGTTAATTCTACCAAAAGGCTATTAGAAGTATTTTTCATTTCTAATCAACATCCACAGGTAAGACCTGATCCTAATGGGACAGAAGGTGCATAAGATTAGTGCCTGTTCTCTAAGATTAGAAAACATGTAAATGTATACACCTATAGAATTTGGCACTAGCTAAACCACAGAATAAGGACTTTGGTTTTACATAAAAAAGAATAAAAGACTATTACCTGAAAAATTTTTTGCACAGGTAAAATAAAAGTATCCAATACATCAGGGTTTAGGAAATCTTCTTTGGTAGCAGTTCGTCCATTCAAGTAGTAGCTAAATTATTTAGAAAATAATCAGAAAAAAATAACAACCTTTACTTTCTGCTTTTACGTTAATTGGCTGAACCTGCTCTTCTTACTACCTCTTCCCACCTCCCTGTTATAAGAGGCAGAAGTTCTACTAAGGCGAGATGGCGATAAAAGGGGATCAGTTACTCTGCCTTGAGGAGACACAGTCATCAGTGCAGGGCCTCATGGGTTACTTGTTCTTCCGCAAGCATACTGGCTGTAGCTACTTATCTGTCCCATGAGTTAAAGGATAGTGTGCTTTGATCTTGCAGAAACTATCACATTATTTAAAATAAGTTTAAATTTTTGTTTTATTAAAATTTTACTACAGTGCTGTTTGAGACACTGTGATTCTTACTTGAATTATAAAGTCAATTAGCAGTTAAATGGAAATCATTTTTGGAATAAAAAAACACCAGTAAGTAAAGCTAGCAGTACTTTTTTAGTATTAAGAAGACATACCATTAGTAGATGAGTGGATAAAAAAGCTATGGTACATTTACACAATGGAATACTACTTGGCCAAAAAAAAGAAGGAAATCTAACCCTTTGCAACAACATGGATGGACCTGGAGAGTATTGTGTTATGTGAAATAAGCCAGTCAGAGAAAGATAAGTACCATATGATTTCACTCATATGTGGAATCTAATGAACAAAATAAACTAACAAAATAGAAACAGACTATACAGAGAACAGACTGACAGCTGTTAGAGAGGAGCAGGGTAGCAAGGTTTGGTGAAAAAGGTGAACAGTTTAAGCAAGAAAAAAAAACCTCATAGACACAGACAACAGTATAGTGATTACCAGAGGTAAGGGGGTGAGAGGAAAGGTATGAGAAGGTAAACGGGGGATAAACGGTGATGGAAGGAGACTTGGCTTGGGGTGGTGAGCACACAGTACAATATACAGATGATGTAGTAGAGAATTGTACACCTGAAACCTACATAATTTTATTAATCAATAAATTCAATGAAAAAAGAACAACAACAACAAAAAAGAACAGGAGACGTACTTACTGATGCCACGTAACTGAATCAATCACTTCTCCCCCAGTTTCCAGGAAACTACAAAATCAAAATCTATTATGTTATCACTAAATTCTCATATATACATATACACAATATATATGCACAAGAAATGGGCTGGCTACTGCTTTAGGATCAGGCAAACACAAACTTTCTAGCTCAGATACAAACTTTATCACAGGTACCATTTGACCCAAATCCTTGGTATTCTGAGCCAGTCAATGTTTTCTCTTTGCTTAGCCATCTAGCCAGGCAGAAAACTGTTTAATAACATGTGGACTATTGAAGATTCTACACCAGAGAAATACAATTTTTAAGAAAAGAGATTCTTCCTCGAGCTCTTACTTGCTCAGCATCTTAACAGTCTTTCCTCGAGGCTGACCAACATCTGGACCATAGAGTTTTGCATTTTTGAAAGCAGATGTTCCTAGAAGTTTATGCAACTTAACAAAATCTTCTCCTAACTGCAATCCATCAATGAAAATACCAGCCTTCTTCTGGAAACTGTTGGGTTCTGAAAGAGCAATTTTCAAAAGAATCGCTTATGTAGAAATTTCTTATTTAAAAGCAAACATAACAAGACATTTTTCAAATTTCAAAAATCTTAGAATCCAAAGTCACGGAAAGTAAAACCACTAGTTATAGACAATATTGCAGAAAAACAAAATTTTGAATTCTATAACAATTTGAAATTAACAATGAGGATTTTAACCAATGGATAGCTAAAAAAAATAGAAGGTTTATATGTGCAAATGATCCTAGAAATAGCAAAGCTGAAGAGATGGGAGGGAGGCACAGATAGTGTCCAAACTACTTCCCACATATACCTTCACCCTGAAACCAGACCTTTTTTTTTTTGCAAAATGGGGCCCAAGGAAGAGGGAAACATAATGACATCACTCTTTTATCTCACTGTGAAGAGCAGAAGGAGTTGGGGATTGTCGGGTAGAAAAGGAGGGAGGGAGGGAAGTAGGGAGGGATGGAGGGAAGGAGGGAGGGAGGAAGGGAAGGAGGTTGGGAGGTGGGTAAGGATGGGTTCCGGTGACCTATTATGCATATGGTGGCTATGGTAAAGTTGTTCATCATCTAGCTAAGATACAGGTGTCTCTACCCTTCTATTCTCATTTCCCATTTTATCGTCAGTTCCATTTGCTGATGTGCGAAAAAGGCACTATAAATATGTTTGAATGAAGTGGCTAGTCATTTGCACTTTAGTTAGAATTTACACATTCCTTGCAAAAAAGAAGACAATCAGGAGTTTGACCTGGGTAGGATTCTACACTGGGAACTTCTAGCTTGAGCATTTCATGGGGGTTGGAATGGTGTTGCTGAGATTAACTGACAAGTCAAGAAACAGGTAAAGGAGTGGAAGGGGAAAAGCAACAGCCTGCTGTACAGTTTTGCCGAGTCCAGCCTGCCAAGCCTAATAGGCTTAAAGTGACCCTGAAAATCTCAAGGAAACTAGGGAACTGTGGAAGTTGCTGGTTTCAATGAGTTGTCCTCAGCTCAAATGTATCATAAACTGGAATTAGCAACAGGTTCTGGGATATACATAGGAGTTTTCTGCCTTAAGCAATCCAAAAGTTGCACGGTTGAGCACTGCACAAATGTGCCGAACCAGAAGTGCATTTGCTAATATCACAAGTATAAACAAATAATGCCAAAGGGGAATCTCGTTAATGAAATGTCCCAGGGGTACTTACCATTGCCTAGTTCCCAAGAAATGTTATAACACTTGGAAGAGCAGTAGTCCAAGAGCAGCTGAGCGTTAGAACTGTTCCACTGCAAGTCTGCTGTTCGTAGTAAGGCATTTAGACCAAAGATCAAGTCCAGTCCTGAGCAATTTGCAAAAGTATACAGTATATCCACTGAGCTTCCTAGAAGAGGAACATAACTTAATAGGTAGGTTGGCACCACAGGGATGAAGGCCTCCAGATTTGTTCTTCATAGTTCACTATTTCTGCTGTTAAATCTAAGGAGTTTCTGTCCTAAGGAGTGAATATAATTATGAATAAGAGACAATAAAATTGGACTGGCAAATTAAAAAAAAATTAATGTAACTTCATTTGTTTCAGCTGTTTAATCAAGTCTCATGGGAGGTACTAGAAGCTTTGGTCTGGCACTCAGGTTTTATTCAAATGACCTCAGGTGAATTGGAAAAACCATATTGCAGCAGCTCAGTGCTCCATATGCACAGGCCAGACCTTCATCAGTCAACATAAGCCCTAGGCTTAATAATCTAAATATCTTTAGTTATAAACCCAGTCACAAAATATTTTGGTAAATTTAATTAAAAACATTTTTTTGAAAAATTCATGTATATGATTTATTAATTTTAAATAAATATAATTTTGTATTAAAAACTGGCCCTGGGCTATAATGTGCCAAGGCACCCTGGAAAGCCACCATGAATTCACCGGTGTGACTGTTAGATTTAGCAAAAAGCAAACAAAATACAGGGCATCATTTGCAACAACATGGATGGACCTTAGAATATCCTGCTAAACAAAATATGTCAGACAGGAAAAGTTAAGAACCATATGATTTCACTCATAAGTGGGATATAAACCTGAAAGCAACAAATGAACAAACAAGAAAGACAAACAGCCCAGCTGATGTAGTTCAGTGGTTGTGTGTCGACCTATGAACCAGGAGGTCATGATTCGATTCCCGGGCAGGGCACTTGCCCAGGTTGAGTAAAGGGGATCAAATATATGGTGACAGAAGACGCTTTGACTTTGGTGGTGGGCACACAATGCAATGTGCAGATCATGTATCACAGAAATGTACACTTGAAACCTACATAATCTTATAAATCAATGTCAACCCATTAAATATAATAAAGAAATAAAATAAAAATACAGGGTATCTGGTTAAATTTGAACTTCAAAGCAATAATGAACACTTTTTAGTGGATATTCTATGCAATAGTTGAGAAATACAGTAAAAAATTTTTTTATCTGAAATTCAAAGTTAACCAGGCAACCCTACTCACAGGGGTATTGCAGGATCTTTTAAATTGCAAGGGAAACACTTCGACGTCTGTTGGACAAGATGAGAATTATTACTATTCGGTTGTTTGAACCTAATGACCTATTAACAAACCCTTCGGTATTTCTTTTAGGCTAAATACGCTGTGAAAAAAATCACTGAGTCACTAAAGTGCCATAAAAGTTTGAGAACTTTTGAACTCAGATTTTTTTTTTTTACTTTTTAAAAATTTTTATTGCTTAAAGTATTACAAAGGGTATTACATATGTGTCCTTTTTTTCCCCGCCCTTGACAATCCCCTGGCCTCCCCTACCCCCCAGTGTCTTATGTCCATTGGTTTTGCTTATATGCATGCATACAAGTCCTTCGGTTGATCTCTTACTCCCCTCCCTTCTGCCCCCCAACCCTCTCTGGCCTTCCCACTGCAGTTTGACAATCAGTTTGAGGCAGCTCTGCCTCTGTATCTATTATTGTTCAAAAGTTTGTAATGGTCTTTATTATCCATGAATGAGTGAGATCATGTGGTATTTTTCCTTCATTGACTGGCTTATTTCACTTAGCATAATGCTCTCCAGCTCCATCCATGCCGTTGCAAATTGTAAGAGTTCCTTCTTTTTTACAGCAGCATAGTATTCCATCGTGTAGATGTACCACAGTTTTCTAATCCATTCATCTACTGATGGGCACTTAGGCTGTTTCCAGATCTTAGCTATGGTGAATTGTGCTGCTATGAACATATGGGTGCACATATCCTTTCTGATTGGTGTTTCTGGTTTCTTGGGATATATTCCTAGAAGTGGGATCACAGGGTCAAATGGGAGTTCCATTTCCAGTTTTTTGAGGAAACTCCATACTGTCTTCCATAGTGGCTGCACCAGTCTGCATTCCCACCAGCAGTGCACAAGTGTTCCTTTTTCTCCACATCCTCTCCAGCACTTGTCGTTTGTTGATTTGTTGATGATAGCCATTCTGACAGGTGTGAGATGGTACCTCATTGTTGTTTTGATTTGCATCTCTCGGATGATTAGTGACTTTGAGCATGTTTTCATATGTCTCTTGGCTTTCTGAATGTCCTCTTTTGAAAGGTGTCTATTTAGATCCTTTGCCCATTTTTTGATTGGATTGTTTATCTTCTTTTTGTTAAGTTGTATGAGTTCCCTATAAATTTTGGAGATTAGGCCCTTATCAGATATGACGTTGGCAAATATGTTTTCCCACGCAGTGGGTTTTCTTGTTGTTTTGTTGATGGTTTCTTTTGCTGTGCAGAAGCTTTTTATTTTGATGTAGTCCCATTTGTTCATTTTCTCTTTAGTTTCAACTGCCCTAGGAGCTGTATCAGTGAAGAAATTGCTTTGGCATATGTCTGAGATTTTGTTGCCTTTGGATTCTTCTAGAATTTTTATGGTTTCCTGTCGTACATTTAAGTCCTTTATCCATTTTGAGTTTATTCTTGTGTATGGTGTAAGTTGGTGGTCTAGTTTCATTTTCTTGCATATATCTGTCCAATTTTCCCAACACCATTTATTGAAGAGACTATCTTGGCTCCATTGTATGTTCTTGCCTCCTTTGTCAAATATTAATTGAGCATATTGGTTCGGGCTAATTTCTGGACTCTCTATTCTATTCCACTGATCTATATGTCTGTTCTTGTGCCAGTACCAGGCAGTTTTGAGAACAGTGGCTTTGTAATACAGCTTGATATCTGGCATTGAGATCCCACCTACTTTGTTCTTTCTCAGGATCGCTGCAGCTATTCGGGGTCTTTTTTTATTCCAGATGAATTTTTGGAGAGTTCGTTCTAGATCTTTGAAGTAGGCCATTGGTATTTTAATGGGAAGTGCGTTGAATTTATAGATTGCTTTGGGTAGTATGGACATTTTAATGATGTTGATTCTACCAATCCAAGAACATGGTATGTTCTTCCATCTCTTTATGTCTTCCTCTATCTCTTTTTTCAATGTCCTGTAGTTTTCTGAGTAGAGGTCTTTTACCTCTTTAGTTAAGTTTATTCCTAGGTATCTTAATTTTTTTGGTGCGATGGTAAATGGGATTGTTTTTATAATCTCTCTTTCTGAAAGTTCACTATTGGTGTATAGAAATGCCTCAGATTTCTTGGGGTTAATTTTGTATCCTGCTACATTGCCAAATTCATGTATTAAGTCTAGTAGTTTTTTGATGGAGTCTCTAGGGTTTTGTATGTATAATATCATGTCGTCTGCAAATAAGGACAGTTTTACTTCCTCTTTTCCAATTTGGATGCCTTTTATTTCTTCTTCTTGTCTAATTGCAATGGCTAATACTTCCAGGACTATGTTGAACAGGAGTGGTGAGAGTGGGCATCCTTGTCTTGTTCCTGTTCTTAGGGGAAATGGTGTTAGTTTTTGTCCATTGAGTATGATGTTGGCTGTGGGCCTGTCATATATGGCTTTTATTATGTTGAGGTATGATCCTTCTATTCCCACCTTGCTGAGAGTTTTTATCAAAAATGGGTGTTGGATTTTGTCGAATGCTTTTTCTGCATCAATTGATATGACCATGTGGTTTTTTTCTTTCAATTTGTTTATGTGATGTATTACGTTTATTGATTTACGGATGTTGTACCATCCTTGCATCCCTGGGATAAATCCTACTTGGTCATGGTGTATGATCTTTCTGATGTACTGTTGGATCCGATTTGCTAAGATTTTGTTGAGGATTTTGGCATCTATGTTCATGAGGGATATTGGCCTGTAATTCTCTTTCATTGTGTTGTCTTTACCTGGTTTTGGTATTAGGGTGATGCTGGCTTCATAGAATGAGCTTGGAAGTGTTCCTTCCTCTTGAATTTTTTGTAGTAGTCTGAGGAGGATAGGTTTTAGTTCTTCCTTGAATGTTTGGTAAAACTCCCCTGTGAAGCCGTCTGGTCCTGGGCTTTTGTTTGCTGGAAGCTTTTTGATGACTGCTTCAATTTCTTCCATAGTTATTGGCCTATTGAGATTTTTAGATTCTTCCTGATTGAGTGCTGGAATGTTGTATTTTTCTAGGAATTTGTCCATTTCCTCCAGGTTGTCTAGTTTGTTGGAGTAGAGCTGTCCATAGTATTTTTTAACAATCATTTGTATTTCTGTGGGGTCTGTTGTTATTTCGCCTCTATCGTTTCTGATTTTGTTTATTTGGGTTCTCTCTCTTTGCTTCTTGGTGAGCCTGGCTAGAGGTTTGTCAATCTTGTTTATCCTTTCAAAGAACCAGCTCTTGGTTTCATTGATTTTCTGTATTGTTTTTTTGGTCTCTATGTCATTTATTTCTGCTCTAATCTTTATTATCTCCTTCCTTCTGCTCACTCTGGGGTTTTCTTGTTGCTCTCTTTCTAATTCTTTGAGTTGAAGAGTTAGATGATTTACTACCATTTTTTCTTGTTTTTTGAGATAGGCCTGTAGAGCTATAAACTTCCCTCTCAGGACTGCTTTCATTGTGTCCCATAGGTTTTGGATTGTTGTGTTTTCATTGTCATTAGTTTCCAGGATGTTTTTAATTTCTTCTTTGATCTCATTGGTAACCCAATCAATATTTAATAACATGCTATTCAGCTTCCAAGTGTTTGAGTATTTTGGGTTGTTTTTATTGTAGTTTATTTCTAATATTATGCCATCGTGGTCTGAGAAGATGCTTTTTATGATTTCAATCTTCTTGAATTTGGGGAGACTTTGCTTGTGACCCAATATGTGGTCTATTTTTGAATCTGTCCCATGAGCACTTGAGTAGAATGTATATTCCGCGGCTTTGGGGTGAAGTGTTCTGAAGATGTCTATTAAGTCCATCTGATCTAGTGAGTCATTTAGGATTGCTGTTTCTCTGCTGATTGTTTGTCTAGAGGACTTATCCAGTGATGTCAGTGGTGTATTAAAGTCCCCTACTATGATTGTATTGTTGTCGATCTCTCCTTTGATATCTTCCAGGAGTTTTTTTATGTATTTGGGTGCTCCTGCATTGGGTGCATATATGTTTACCAGGGTTATATCTTCTTGTTGTATTGATCCCTTTAGTATTATGAAGTGGCCTTCCTTATCTCTTGTTATGGCCTTCACTTTGAGGTCTATTTTGTCTGATATAAGTATTGCTACCCCAGCTTTCTTTTCCTTTCCATTTGCCTGAAAGATATTTTTCCATCCCTTCACTTTCAGTCTGTGTGAGTCCCTTCTAATGAGGTGGGTCTCTTGTAGACAGCAGATGTATGGGTCATGTTTTTTTATCCATTCAGCCACTCGATGTCTTTTGGTTGGAGCATTTAGTCCGTTTACGTTTAAAGTTATTATTGAAAGGTACTTGTTTGTAGCCATTTCTTTTTTTGTGTGGCTGTTTTCTTTCTGAGCTTTTTATTTCTTCTTTTTACACCAGTCCCTTTAGCATTTCTTGCATTGCTGGCTTGGTGGTGATAAACTCCCTTAGCCTTTTTTTGTCTGTGAAGCTTCTTATTTCCCCTTCAATTTTGAATGATAGCCTTGCTGGATAGAGTATTCTTGGGTTCAGTCCTTTGCTTTGCATCACTTTGTAAATTTCTGTCCATTCTTTTCTGGCCTGATGTGTTTCTGTTGAGAAATCATTTGATAATCTAATGGGAGATCCCTTGTATGTAACTTTCCGTCTCTCTCTTGCAGCCTTTAAGATTCTCTCTTTGTCCTGAACATTTGCCATGGTAATTATGATGTGTCTTGGTGTGGGTCTTTTCGGGTTCACCTTGTTTGGGACTCTCTGTGCTTGTGTGACTTTTTTCTTCCCCACTTCAGGGAAGTTTTCTGATATTATTTCTTCGAGTAGGTTTTCTAATCCTTGTTCATCTTTCTGTTGTTCTGGCACCCCTATTATTCGTATGTTGTTTCGTTTCATGTTGTCCCAAAGCTCCCTTAGGCTCTCCTCCTGTCTTTTAATTTTTTTCTCCAATTGCAGTACAGTTTGGGTGTGTTTTGCTTCCTTGTCTTCTAATTCACTAATTCGGTCCTCCGCTTCTCCTAGTCTACTGTTGATGCTTTCAATGGTGTTTTTTATTGCAGCTATATCGCTCTTCATTTCTTCTTGGGTCTTGCATAAGTTATTGATTTTTTCATCTGTTTCTTCTTGCTTCTTGCATAAGTAGTTGATTTTTTCCTCCATCCGGTTTATGCACGCTAGGACCCTTATTCTGAATTCTTTTTCTGTCATGTTGCATGCCTCTGTCTCACTTAGCTGCTTTTCTGGCGAGTCCTCCTTTTCTTTCCTTTGGGGGTTTCTTTGCCTACCCATGTTTGATCTCACTGACATATCTAGATGTTGAGTCGTTCAGTGGCTGCTCCCTGGGTGGCAGTGGCTCCTTGGGCTGTGGTTGCTCCTTGGGTGGTTGCGGTAGCAGCTGCTCCTCAGTTGGCAGCAGCTCCTCTGGTGGGTGTTGTTCACAGCTGTGGTGGCTCTTCTGGCTGGTGGGGGGAGGCTTCACGTACAGCTGCTGTTCCTCAGACAGAGGGTGTGGTGATCAGGAGGCTGCTGTTGCTTGGATCTGCTTAGTCCTGCCAGGTATTTAGGAGAGTGTTGAATTTCCCTGTGATACACTGTTCCTCCGTGTTGTAAATCACAGTCCTGATTTTAAAGCAGGCCGTATTTGTGATCCAGACTGCCTTAATTTGTGTTCACCTAAGAGTCAGTTTGTGGCTCAGCCTCTGGGTGGCAGTGTTTTGGGGTTGGCCTCTGAGGCTATACGGCTTCTCTACTTAAAACTGGTTTGGGGAGGTCAACTGCCCAGAGCTGGTTTTTTAATCGTTACCCTGCTCTGCGTTGTTGGTGGGACTCAGATTTTTAAACCATTAACTAGTCTGTAATCACTGTTTGAGAGTGGCAACAGTGAAATTTTTAGTGTTATCTTTAAATGTTATCATATGCTAAATAAGTTATTGAGATTTGCATGTATATTTAGTCATTTGTTAAATAGGAATTTACTCTTGAACTCTCCCAGTTTAAAAACCAAATCTTGTGGGTGGGTGGGAAGAGATTAACCAAAGAACTTGTATGCATATATGCATAACCCATGGACACTGCAGGGTGCAAAGCTCTCTGAGCCCAGCTGCCCAGCGTTCCACTGGATCTTAAAGCCGCAGTTTAGGACAGCATGGGCCTTTGAGATTACTGAGTCCTCCCCGAACCTCCACCCTCATTTTCCTTTGAAGAAATGGACACCTAAAGAAACGAAGTGCTTTGTCCAATATCTCACAGCTCTTTGGTGCCATTACTAGTCTGTTATAAAATTCCTGGAACTGTCTACTCACTGCTATATTTTAGCCTTATACATTGCAGAAAGTGTCCTGATCAGGAATCTAAGTCCTGAGTTCCAGGTCCCACTCTCCCGCTTACAGACTGAATAACTGGGGGGTGGAACCCTGCATGAGCCTCAGCTATGGATCTGCAATCCTAGAACTGGTACTGTCATCCGCCTACCTATCTCACAAAACCAAGGTTGAAACTACACACGTGAAAACACTTTGTAAGGCATGCATATCTCTTA
Organism: Myotis brandtii; assembly: GCF_000412655.1. Classification (NCBI taxonomy): domain Eukaryota; kingdom Metazoa; phylum Chordata; class Mammalia; order Chiroptera; family Vespertilionidae; genus Myotis; species Myotis brandtii. Next base: position 590,953 of record NW_005353789.1, on the reverse strand, counting down.
CAGATATAAAGCACTGTTATTGCCTAGCCCAGGGGTGGGCAAACTTTTTGACTTGAGGGCCACAATGGGTTCTTAAACTGGACCGGAGGGCCGGAACAAAAGCATGGATGGAGTGTTTGTGTGAACTAATATAAATTCAAAGTAAACATCATTACATAAAAGGGTACGGTCTTTTTTTTTTTAGTTTTATTCATTTCAAACGGGCCGGATCCGGCCCACGGGCCGTAGTTTGCCCACGGCTGGCCTAGCCCCTTTACAAAGATTATGGCATTTTCAAAAAACCCGAAATGTTTGCATGTTAGCAGATTTATTCAACTCATACTTTACTCTTCTTCCATTTCTTCATTTTTCCAAATGCACTTGGAATGTATGTAGCTTGAAATTCTATTATACGCCTCCTATCACACAACAGTAACATCTCATAAGGGCTATATATTACTGAGTTTAAATCCACTCTTAAAAAAAATGCCTACTCCCTCCTCAAAATAAGAACAATGAGAAAACTCACAGCTGCCCGGCTGGAATGGCTCAGTTGGTTGAGCATCGTCACCTAAAGGTTGCCATTGGATTCCAGGTCAGGGCACAACCTGGGGTGCAGGTTCGATCCCTGGTTGGCATGGATGGAAGGCACCCAATCAATGTTTTCCTATCACATTGATGCTCCTCTTCCCCACCCCCTTTCCCAACTCCCTCCCTTTCTCTCTCTAAGCATGCCCTTGGGTGAGGATTTAAAAAAGAAAGAAAACTCACAGCTAATTATCCAACTCTCAGTCATTACCCAATATCTTATCCCTTCCTGCATGAGAGGATGGAAAGATCCCTGGGACAAAAGCAACGTAAATGACATTAAACATTGGCACTGTCTCTTTCCCTGGCATCATACCATAACACACTTATATATTTACATGAGTGTGTCCAGCATCCAGTGTGGGGTGGGTGTTGAGGGTGGAGGAGTATAATAATGAGGAAGAGAGGTGGAGAAGAGCACAGAATTAGCTCATTGAATGTGATTATTTTAATAAGAGCGTCTTCCTTTCTGCAGTCACACCCAGAATTATACCTGTAACACACTGCTGCCTTTCCTGTCTTAGCAGGTTTACAGTGTGAGTTTATAGTCCCATGACGAATGTTTTTGTCATCTTCTACTTAAGTGAAACACACCACCCAATGGGCTCTGGAATGAGAAAATGTCCCTGTATCTTCTAGGACACCTGTTTTAAGGGTACAGGCCACTGGCAAAGCAAGGTGTCCTTGCCCCAACAGACTTTTGTTCTCTCTTCCATGCCACCCCAAGTTACTCAGGCATTACCAACCCCAGCCATGGATGCAGAACAATGTGCAGAAACTCCCATTGGCTTCTGAGATACTTATCACTGTGATGAGTTGGTGCCCAGAATAAACACAGGGATTCCTATCTATATGTTGGCAAGACATACAGATTAAAATAGAGAATTTCAAACCAGAAGTCAAATGTTTCCAAATACAAATAAACAATCTGTATTTGTTACAGATTTTTGCATTGCCAAGAGGGTGGCTGGAGTTTTACTGACCCAGTTACTATGTAGTTAGCAAAGGCACTTTCCCCTGGTATAGGAACTATGAAGGCCCCAGTCCCACAGGCAGGAAAAGATGTTGAAAACCTGCCATTTTGGTTCCAGAAAGGTCATGTGAGAGCAAACCTTTTTTTTAAAGGAAAATTTAAGATAAATTGGTATACTATTTAATATGATTAAAGAAAAAAGTGGGAATCTGTAGATTACTTAATGCTGTGGGGTCTTCTCTAAGCAGGCCTTTATCATAAGGATTTGTTGCAAATGAGGCCTTGCTGCTGTAGGTCTCTCTGTACTTCTGTCATTCCTTTAACGGGATCTGAGGTGCCCTGCCTTATGCCAAATCCCATGCAACCAACATCAGAGTAGTCCCGCCTTATTTTAAAATGCAAAACAGTTTAGAGAACTACATTATCTATTAGCATATAACGTATTTTCCGATTTCTTATGTGTTGTGTGTTTTTTTCTGTATCTTATCAATTTAAAAATATAAAAATTAAAAAATCTATGGGATACACTGAAATCCAGAGAGTGTACAATATAAATCTTATGAAGATAATTTACTTTCAATGATGTACTTTTAGAAATACTGACTAACCCAAATTAACTTCAAGATCATTTATTTTTCAAAAGTTCCAAGAAGACAGTTGTGGATTCTCTGAGCAGGCTATTTCCTCAACTGAGATCTGGGGCAACATCATCCCTTAGGCGGGTCTGAAAAGATCAACTTTCAGATAAAAATATATTTTATAGTTAGATAAGGCTTGCTTGTTTAGTTGCTTCAAAGCCCTGCGTGACAACATCCTCCCATTTTGAAGATTGAAAAATGGTTTCAGTGAATGGAAATAACTTCCTGATTAGTTGCGCTACTCATGTGTTTGCAAACCACAGAAGAAAAAGAGAAAGCTGCGTCAAGGCCAAGACCGTCTGGTGTGACTCAGGATTCCTCTGCCTAATGCACCAACTCACAATAGGGGTTGCTTCTGGGAGGGGAGAGAGAATGGACAACAAGGTTTTCACATTCCACTCTTTATACTTTTCTATTTTACTTTTACATGACAAATGTATCCATGTCTTCCTTGATTTCCTAGCTCTTCAGAGAAGTTAAGGTTATTATAAGCTTATGAATGAATATTTTCTGGGACAAAACTATTTTGTGGCTAGTAGGTAAAGTCAGGTGAAGACAAGAAAAAAAAAACAAACCCATAAGTTTTGGGTTCAAGATTTCCATTAACTCTTTTTTTTATATATAGACTTAATTTTTTTAAATGCTTTTTAAATTTATTTCAGAGAAGAAAGGAGAGGGAAAGATAGAAACATCAATGATGAGAGTGAATCATTGATCAGCTACCTCCTGCATGTCCCCCACCCCCCCTCCACTGGGGATTGAGCCCCCAACCTGGGCATGTGCCCTGATCAGGAATTAAACCATAACCTCCTGGTTCATAGATAGACGCTCAACCACTGAGCCACACCAGCCGGACATCCCATTAACTCTTGATAACATTTGAGTATTATACAGCTTTACACAACTGCTATAGGGCTTATTAGATTGAAGGCCAAGTTCAAGCTCTCCAAATATTTTAGGGGCTGGGACACTTGCAGGGTGCCATTCATTTCTTACTTGAGTAGGTGGTGTTCTTGAACCTTTTGTAATACTGTTCTCTGAGTAGAAACTGCTCCTGGGATGGCCATTCCAGTTGTAACCTTTTCTCCACGTCAGAAGGGATGAATCCAGACTTGCAAATATCTGCAGAAGGGAGATAATTTAGAGAATCTATTTTCAGTGATAAGGTTGAAATTCCATACATTTATTTAGTTAGGTACTTATGTGGCTAAAGTAGGCTAAGTTTCTGGTTATTAGGTATGCGATCAGAGAAAATATATTCTGTTACAACAAGTCAAATTTGCTGGCTAATCAGTCACCACACACACACAAAAGGGCAGGTTTCTTAAGAAACATCGGCCATACACTGGACACAGAACACTGGACTGGACATAAGTTTACAATTCAGAAAGCTCCTCAGAAATGTGAAATTACCAGAGAGCCCCTCTGAAGAAAACATAGTTCAGTTTTCTTAAGGTTCACCTTCAAAATACAGAGAAATATGTTTTACTACATCTGATTAATTTCCTCTTGCCATAATGGCAGGACAGGAAATGTGGACGTTTTTCCTTCAAATCTGGGATCGTCAAAGCTTCTGAGGCCACAACGTGTGCACCTGGAAAATCCCCCACTGCCCTGTCAGGCAGACTGCGCCTCTTTATCACCAGACAGCGGGCCGGCAGGCGCTCACTGCCAGGCCTGGCTGACCCACCGGCGACTTCCTTTCTTGGAAGTGGCGCATTCTGGCTTTCTGGCAGCCAGTGCCCTATCCATCCCTGTGCTCACAAAGGATGTTTCAGTAGCGCTTGGATAATTCCATTGACCCCCACGCACCCCAAACAGGAAGAAGAAAATTGATCAGTGAAGGGCAGTTTCTGGTCTGAACTTATGAGACCTTCTGAATGCATATGACTGCTGGGAAAGGGCCAAGTCTACACGTAAACTATTCCAATGTGTCATTCAAAAAAAGCCTCCTGCTTTTTTCATTTTTTCTAATTACTATTCTACCAGTTTTTTAAAAATATATTTTTTATTGATAGTATTACAGATATTTCCCATTTCCCCCCCTGCTCTAGCCCCTTATTCTATCAATTTTGACCCAACATGGTTAACTGTTCTAAATATTTCCTAACTGAAGAAAATATGTACTACTAGTATATGAAAAGTGAAATATTATTCATTAATATATACACTATACAAACATTATCATTTAGTAATGTATTTGATGTCTATATAGCACTTACGAAAGACATGGGGCAAATCTTCGTGGCTTCCGTGGGCAGGTTTCTCAGGGGAAGCCCACACACTTCCCATATCAGAACTACCAGAGGAGCTTGCTAAACTTGGAACTAAGGTAGGAGCCCCGATATCCAGATATTTAAACTCACTCCAGGTGAAGTTTGAGAACCACTGCCCAGTAAGTCTTAAAATCTATTCTTAGAAGCAGAATATATCTCACATCCTCTACCTATATCTGACATCCACATTCTATAGGGTATTCCAAAAAAATGTATACACACTTTAATAGCTGATAACTCAATTTTCACTCCTTTTCAGGTTTAACTGACTTGAAATAATGGGTGAAGCCAGACTAAACTTTTAACAAAGAAAATTTATCCTAAAGTGCCACTAGACTTTTATTTTTTTTAATGGGGACACATAAAAGATAAAGTTTACAGTACAAAACCGGCAACAGTCAATGAATTGAGGGCACACAAATATTGAACAAAATGATGATTATTTTTTTTGGTTAATCCTCACCAGAGAATATTTTTTCCATTGTTTTTTCAGAGAGAATGGAAGGGAAAGAGGAATAGAGAGAGATAGAGATAGAGATAGAGATAGAGATAGAGATAGAGATAGAGATAGAGATAGAGAAACGTCAATGTGAGAGAAACATCAACTGGTTGCCTCCTGCACATGCCCAGGCAGGGAACAGGGAGCGAACCCTCAACCCAGGCATGTACCCTTGACCGGGAATCAAACCCACTACCCTCTGGTGCTCAGGCCAATGCTCTAACCACTGAGAAACACTGGCCACGGCCAAACACAATGATTCTTTATGTTTGCGATTCCATTGCTTCACATTATCCGCAGGACCTGGACTAGAATGGCCACCAGTTTGAAAACAGGCATTGACAGAAAAATTATTCATTTCTATAGATTCTTTTAAATTTTGAAAATGGACTATACGTTCGTAAACATGTTAATAGACACTGACTCTATAATCATTCAAAGTGAGTATACATTTTTTTGGACACCCTGTATTTCCAGAATAAAAGGGTTTCAACCCATTGCTATATCTTCAGCCAGAAATACTCTCGTCAGTTTGAGGCACTGCTACCAACATGCTCCCTCCAAGCAGCTCTGTCCTTCAACTCCTGTCGTTGTTCTATTTCCACACAATTAACTCTCCGCTATGCCCAGCACACCTTTGTTTGGTGAAGTCTCACATTCATGAAAACATCAGGAAGAGGAAACCTGCCCACTGCTTCCTTCTTTTGTGCAGGTGCCTCCACAGGTCAGTTGGAAGCCCTTAATCTCTGACTGAATGCCCATGACTAGCAACTTAATGAAAATATATGGTTAATCTTTAAAAAGTTTCACCGTGGTTTAACTGAGATTGCCAGTAACTTCTCTCTTCAAAGCTTGGCTCCTTCTTGGGATCAAAAACGAGAAAGTCTGTCTTGGTGCCACCAAATCTCAGGTATGCAGGAGACAAACCTCTGGCCAAAGTACGAAGCTTTGGAGAACTGTGAGGAAGACAAGCAAGAAATTAAAATTTTTCCCCCCAGAATAATCTGATCAAACATGTTTACTCCCTGTCTCGGTGGACCTATTTCTTCATGTCTAGCTGGACAGGCCGTGGAGGGAGCAGTCATATTGCTATATGGGGGAGTCATCTCATTCTGAATCTTTCTAATGGCCAGGTTGCTCTCTAGGCACCTGGAGGCAGTATGGAGCTCTAACTCTGGCAAAGCAGGATAGTGTTCAATCCGTTAAAAAAAACTCATAACCTTTTATGATTGTTGGAGGGAGTAGGAAAGAGGCTGAAAAGTACAGGAACAAAACAAACAAACAAAAAGTACAGGAACGATGACTTTGTGTTTCTTTAAAAAACAGATTGTCTTCAAAAATTTATGTTCCCACAGAAGTTCATAAATGACATAGGATTCCTCCTCCTCTCCCTAACCAGCCCTTCCCTAAGAAAACCATCCTTTTAAATTTAAGTCAACTAACTGTTCCTGGCCACACTGCTTTCTGGAACGCTCTTCAAACACATAAAATCAATGCTGTGTCATTCTTGGATTGGCCTGATTTTAGTTTACTTCTGGATTTATTTCAAATTGAAAAATCATCCCAGGAAAACTATCTAATTGTCAATATTTCTAACATCCTAGAAATTAAAGCCGAACCTAAAATTTAAAATTTTAAGATGTGCACCTGCTTGATTACACATAATGTTATGTAAAATTTTGGAAAGATTTATTTACTTATGCTCAAGGAAGCGAAATTAAGAGGTGGAAATTGACCAAAGGATAAGTCTCCTGCATTAAAGAACTTCAGTGATTCCTCCTCACCATTTTTTTGTTTGTAACTTGAGAACTTTTTACTGTACTATATAGGCACTTTTTCCTGTCTGAGCCTCTTCCTCCATAAAAAACACTTTCATGATGCTATTTATTTACTTAAAGACAAATATGCTAATATTATAGAGTAAAACATTTTCTTTGACCTAAAAGTTCATTTTCTCTGCATCTTAATAGAACTTAAAATATTTTTGTGGGTCCCAGCACGAGAAAATGCAGTACAAAGTGAGGCTTCAGAAATGTCATTAAACTGGATTCACTCTGACAAACACCCGACAACACCGGCACTCTGGGAAGGACAGCATCGGCCACAGGATCCTCACAACCACTAGAAAATATGCAGAAATGCTCACTTGGACTAGGTAAGGATCCAGAAGACAGTCAGTCCACTAACTGTAGGGAAGAGGACCAGAGCATCATTGTGTAATGGGCACAGAATTTCAGTTTGGGAAGATTAAAGTTTTAAGATGGGTGGCGGTGACGATTGCACAACAATGTGAAAGAACTGAATGTCAGTGGACACTTTAGAATGGTAAATTTTATGCTTGGTATATTTTACCACAATAAGACAAACCAACTGTAGGCACAGTGTGATTTCAACAATGAAAATAATAGATATAGAAGGAGATAAGAGTGATTATTATATGATAAGATGGATGATAGACTCTTTTCTATTGTTTTTCTGTATTTTACCTCTTTTCCATAATAAGCACATGATAGTTTAATTTATACGGGATTTTGTGTGTGTGTGTGTGCGTGTTAATGTTTTTTTAGAATAGATAAAGAAACCAAGATTTACTTAAAGGAGCTATCGCTATCCATTAATTTATTCAATAAATATTCATTGCAGGCCCACTCAGTGCCAAGCATCATGCTAGTTATTGGGGGCACAATGGCAAACAAGACAGAAATAGCTGCAGTTCTCATGTAATGTATAGTCTAGTGATATAGATGAACAAGTAAACAAGCAAGTCCAAAACAGTGCTATGAGAATATACAAAGGGATCCTAACCCAGACTTTGGGCTGGGGATAAAGAGTGGTTAGAGGTTTTCCAGGGGAAATGACTTCATTGCTAGACATTCAAAAATAATAAATCTTATCCAGATCAAAGATAGCGAAGTAGGATTGAAGGAAGTGTTTCAGGTGTAGGGGGAAGTCTGTGCAAAAACCAGAGGCAGGAGAACATATGGCACCACTGAAGAGCTGACAAGTATGGCCAGAGCCTAGAATTGGGGCAAGGAGTCGCTGAGAGAGGATATCTGGTGAAGCAAGTAGCACCATGACACGAAAGGCCTGTAAGCCACCATGTCTACAAGTTCCAACTTTATATGAGAGCAATGGGGAGCCATGGAAGGATTTAAAGCCATGAAGTGGCCTCACCAGACTTTTATTTTAGAAAAGAATCTCAGGCTATAGTATAAATAACTGAATAGAAGGACCAAGACTGTAGTCATAGTAATGTAAACAGAAAGTAATGGGCTGGGGTAAGGTAACAGCAGTGGGGATGGAGAGAAATGGATAAATTCAAGATGCATATGAAGGTAGAAATACCAGATTTGATGTTATTTGAATGTTGGAGAAGAATCAAGAATTGCCCCTGGAAGCATCTTGAAAGAAGGTAATATTTGCTGAGAAGAAGAATAGGTGATAGATTGGAGTTGGGGGTGAAGGGGAGGGGGACTTAGTTTTGTAGAATTTGAGATGCCAATGGAACACTTACCCTTTCAGCAGGCTAAAACATATTTCCATCAGGCCCTTGGCCATGTGTGCCTGAGTTCAGAAGACATATCGGTGAGGTATAGGGTGGAGAGCACTCAGTCTAAGAGTCAGTGACTAGTAACCCCAGCCCACAGGTGCAGAGACATGGCCCTAAAACTGATACAGGACCTTCTTCAGAGTCACTCCACTGCCTTTGGCCAGGCACTGATTCTAGTCCTTGACATTTTGATTGTGTTTGATGATAGAGGAAGCTCATTTAAATCTGTGTAGCTGGTATTTGTAAGATGGGAGAGGCTGGGGCTTTCTGGGAAATGTGGGGGGTGTCGGGGGGAGACTAGCAACAGATAGAGGTGCTGTGGCATCACTAGATGTGCATCTGTGCATGGCTGGGGTCAGATGTATGAGTGTCAGAGCCTAGTTCCCAGTGGTAGTAACTCTACCATCGTGGGTCACTCTCAGTCACATTACCCTGCCTTTATTACCTTCATCCTTAGTTGCTTCCTTGGTTTCCTATCTGTCCCAGTCCCCATCCCTGACCTAAGCCCTGTGAAAGCCCAGACCTTACCTGTGTGGCTCCTCGGAATCGTCACTGTGCCCAGAGAAGCATCTAGATAAGTCCCTGGCACACTGCTGGTGTTTAATAAGTATTGGTTAAGTGAATGAACTATTGAGTCCAGCCTGCTGAAAGGGCAAGTGGGGCCAGACAAAGACTGTTTTCTGGACAAAATAAAAACCCAGTGCTCTGGCTCCTGCCAAGGAAAGGAAGTCAGATGTTTCCAAGTATCGGTATTCAGGACCTTTTTGTTTGTCTCGTTGCAATGGAACATTTTCTTGTTTTGAGAATACAATATTGATGCCCTCTTACAAAAAAAACAAAAACAAAACCAGATTGAAAACAGATGCTAAACATGTCATAAAAATAAAACCGATCAAAGGTATCTTCATCATATATAGGAAAAAGAAAAGGGGGGAAAATCCACCACCGCCACAGTGACATGGAAATAACAAAAGGATACATAAAGCAGCAGCAGATATTCATTTCCGGAGCAGCTGTTAGGGGAAAGAAGTCTGCAGGTATTTTTATATTACCTTATGTCTGACAATAGGCTGCATATGTCTGGCACAAAAGCAAAGGTGTGCTGGAGCCAGCTTGTATTGGCTCGGACCAGCCGGTGAGAGCCAATTGTTAAGTTTTGAGAACCAGTTGTTAAACTGTTGGCAGTTTGAGATGAGCCATGGTGGGACTACTTATAGCAGAAATTGGAAGAAAACTTACATTAGTCTCCCCTCCTCCCAGGAGGCCCATGGTTCAACATTTCCTAGCCCACCACTGTATGAACAGTAATTCAACCCACGGAAGTGGGTAAGACCACTCAGGAAAGTATGTGAAGTGAAAAAACACCTAGGCCAGAAGTCTGAAGAACATCAACATTTAAGACAAGCTAGAGAAAGTCATGGAGAAGAACCGTTAGATAGGTGGGGAAACCCCCAGAAATGGAAGTGACACAGGCCCAAAGAGATGAGATAGTGTTTCAATTGTCAACCTTGCCAAATGCTTTCCACAGACTGTATTAATTTGCTAGGGTGCAGTAACGAAGTACCACACACTGGGTGGTGTGAACAAGGGACACTTATTGTCTTATAGTTCCAGAGGTTAGAAATCTGAAATCAAGGAGTTGGCGAGGCCACCATCCCTCTGAAGGATGGGTCTATTTCAGCCCTCTCCTAGCTTCTGGTAGTTCCTCATAGCAACATAACTCTAATCTTCACAGAGTGTTCTTTCTGTATGCATGTCTGTCTCCAAATTTCCCCTTTTTATAAGGACATCCATCATACTGGATTACAGCCTGCTCCATTCCAGTATGCCCAGTTCTTAACTAATTTTATTTCTGCAATGGCGCTATTTCCAAATAAGGTCACATACTGAGGTACTGAGGGTTAGGACTTCAACATATAAATTTGCAGGGGAACACCCAAACATTCAATCCATGACAGAGACCAACTTGAAAGTTGTTCACTGGATTTTGCAATAAAAGAAGGTGATTGATGTTGGAGAGATTTATTTCATGACACAGTGATGGGGACATTATGAAGGTGGAACAGGAAGGAATGGGCAGGAAGGAAGGCTGCAAAGGGAGAATGAGGGCAGTTCCTGCAGAGGCACGCGTGCAGGGAGGAGTTTGAGATGGGAAAGACTTGAGGATGTTCCTATGCTGACAGGGAGCATTCAATACAAACAGAGATATTAAAGATCCAGGGAAGAGAAGAGATGACTGACAGAGCAAAGTCCTTGGGGAGGCAAGAGGGGACAGGATCCAGAACAAATCAAGTAAATCAAGCTAGAATTGGCCTTGCCCGACCAACTGAACCATCCCATGCACCAAAAGGTCACCAGTTCGATTCCTGGTCAGGGCACATGCCAGGGTTTTAGCTCAATCACTGGCAGGGGGCATGCAGGAGGCAGCTGATCAATGTCTCTCTCTCTCTCTCTCTCTCTCTCTCTCTCTCAAAAAAGAAAGAAAAGAAAAAGAAAAAAAGGCCTAAGAAAAGAGAAAGGAAGAAAGGACATAGCCATGGTATGTCTGTAGGTTTAATGGCAGGAAGAAAAGGAAGTTCCTGTCTAGTGACTTCATTTTCTTTGGGAAACAAAAATGTGGTCATAGGCTAAGAGTGATGAGATGAAGATGGGCTCAGAGTTTTGAATGAAGTGGAGAATGAGAGAATCAGGGAAATGAAGAATTAAGAGTAGCACTAAGGGATAAGTCCGAAAGCCAAGAATTTATAGTGCAACATCAATCCATGTGGCTAGGAGAGTCCCTTCCACTCCCAAGAGCTCCATAACTCAGCTATACAGGGTGGCCACTGAGACTGGAAGCAGAGGTGAATACATAAAGGTGGCTTATTAATATGAATTATAATTCACAACTAGATAATATTTTCCATTTCAGGATTTCATAGCCACCCTATAGATTCCAAAAGAAGGAAAATACAATTAGACTAAGCTAGGTTTCGGTTTTAGCAGGAACAATGGAGCCGGGATTTGTGGATATTATCACATGAGCAGTTTATGTAGTAAATCAAGAAGTCAAAATCAGAGCGAGGAGGAGGCTGTTCAGTGGAGGTACTTAAAAAAAATAGTTGTGGTGGGATCCACAGAATGAAGGAGTTAAGAGAGTAAGGAGTTTAGTCCAAGAATGGGAGGTTTTAAGACTTCAGATGTTGAAAGATTCTTAGGGATGAAGAGTCAAGGCATGGCCATGGCATTAGGTGGCTGAAGCAGAGAGAAGCAATGTGTGCTAGTAGGTTGACTCCCTAGCGAAAAAAAAGTGCCCTGTTTTTTTAAATTCTCACCCAAGGATATGTTTTTTATTGATGAGAAAGAGAGAGAGAGAAAATGATGTGAGAGAGAAACATCAATCTGTTGTCTCCTGCACATGCCCAAACTGGGGATAGAACCTGCAACCTGGATATGTGCACTGACCGGGAATCGAACCCACAACCTTTTGGTTCAGGGGACTATACTCCAACAAACAGAGCTACCCATTCAGGGCAAAAGTGCCCTATTGTTTAGTGTTTGCCCATCTCCATGATGTAAATATTCCCACCACGGCTGAGTTCAGGCTATCAGTGCTGGTGTCACTGGTGGAGGTGGAAAGAGATGCACACGTTTTATAAGCTGCTGCAAGCCGATTCCAGTGAAACACTGAGTGAAGATTATTTTGAAATATGGGTGTGAAGAGATAGAGAGGTAGTTTATTTACGTGGACTTGAAGTCATCTAGGATGATGGTGGGGCATGGGAAAGGAGAGGAAAGTATGAGATCAGTGTCCGTCTTCAATCGATAACATGTGAGTTGAGAGGGGGGCCGCGCGCGGTGACAAGGAGCAGAGGACGAGACCCAGACATGGAGACAGGGAGCCTCACCCTGCAGTCATAAGAGTCGTCTATCTCTAGCCTGCATCAAGTTCATCTAAACTGAGTGCCTGGGGCATGTGGCATAGATTATTCCACTTAATCCTAAAACAACCCAATGAGGTGGTGTCATTATTATCCATATTTTACAGATAGGGAACCTGACACAGGCACCAAGCCACTAGGACCTGAACCACAGCAGGCTGGAGTTCAGACTGGTGGGTAGTTGTCTGGAAGCTGCACTGGGGAATGGGAGAAGAGTGCAGTATGGAGACTGCCCAGCCTCTACTCCAGAGGAGTCGCATCTACTTCTCTACTTCAGAGTTCTGCCAGGGCCAGGAGGTGGCAGGCATATTCTGTGAGGAGCACAGAACAGGGCTGCCATGCAAAGGGCTCCAGGGACCACAATAGAAGGTTTGGGAAGGAAGAGAAGAATGAGCACTCAGTTAGGGGGAGCACTTCTCAGAGGTTAGAAAATGTGAGTCTACATTATAAAGTGATGAACAAAAATAGATACAGAGGCAGAGCAGCATCAAACAGACTGCCACACTACAGCGGGAAAGCCGGGGAGGGTTGGGTTTTTCATGCATATAAGCATAACCAATGGACACAAGACGCTGAGGGGTAGGGGAGGCCGGGGGAAGGTCAAGCGGGGGAAGAAAAGGAGACATACTACTATTGCTTAAAGTATTACTACTCTTTGTAATACTTTAAGCAATAAAACAAAATTAAAAAAAGAAAAGAAATGTGAATCTATGCGTGGCTTTGATTGTTCTCAGTTCCCTGTTTCTCTTTGGTTACCTCTGTCAGCAACAGGCACATAGAGGGCCTATTGCTCTTTCCAACATCAGTTATCAAACCTTGCACTTGACATTGAAAATAACGACTTTTCTGAATATGAAAAGCAATTTTGTGGAGATACAGTAATCTGATTATCAAAAGTTATTATTAATAAATATTTATCAAATTGGCAAAAAGGGATGAACTTTGCTGAAGAAAAATAAGCAAATCCTATGAAAAGCAAACACAATGGCATTATCGTTGCTGTGGCTGTTTAGCACCAGGACACTACACTGTGGTTCTAGGATCTCTATCACTGACTCAGCGCTCTACTGTTTTACACTGTGTTAGTGAACCTTGCTTGATTGACATGGGGACTGCATTGTCTAACACGGTAACCACTAGTCACATGTGGTCGTGAGCGCTTGAAATGTAGCTAGTCTGAATTTGAGATGTGGTGTGAGTATAAAATATACACCAGGTTTTGAGGACTTGGTTAGAAAAAGAATGTGAAATATCTCATTAATATTTTTATATTGATTACATGTTGAAATTGCATTTTGTTACATAAAATATATTATTAAAATTAATTTCCCCTGCATGTTTTTACCTTTTTTTTTAGCATGGCTGCTAGAAAATTTAAAATTACATGTGTAGCTTGTATATGAGGATCACATTCTATTTCTACTGAGCAATACTGGTCTCAGTCCACCCATCTTTAAAGGCGAGGAGATTTTTTCCATTGATTTTTTTTTTTTTAGAGTGAGTAAAGGGGAGAGAGGACGGGGGAGGGAGAGAAACATCAATGTGAGAGAGACACATAGTTTGGTTGCCTCCCACATGCACCCCACACCCTAGCTGACCCAGGTACGTGCCCTTGACCGGAACTGAACCTGTGACCCTTTGGTCCTCGGGTTGACCCTCTAACCACTGAGAAAAACCGGCCAGGGCAGGTTTAGGAAGTTTTTGATTGGGCTGTTGATTAGATACTTCTGGGAAAAGGGCAAATTGAAAAGATGGTTCTTTCTAATTCTAGATTGTTCTATCACTGGCATTTACATTCTGTGTGCTCTGTGTTCTCTAATTGCAAATGTGAACAACAACCCAAAAAACCCCCTCTGTTTGCCATCATGGGAACGGAACCATGCCATCTGATTACATTTGCATAGGCCTCTTTGGAAGTACCTTGGAGGCTTAGACCCTGCTCCTCCTACTCTCAGGCCAGTGCTTCTTTCACTATATCAATCTTCTCAGTTTGTGTCTGGACAACCTTTTTTTTTTTTAAAGTATATCCTATCCTGTTGCCTTAAAAAGTATAAACTGCGTTACCTTCTTTTTGTGTATTCTTGTCTCTGCAATTAGCATTTGGGTTCAAACTCTGCTCCTTCCAGTATTAGCTGGCTGACCAGGGGCAAGTTACTGAATCTCCCTAAGCCTCAATCTCTCCCTTTTTATAATGGGGATAATACTAGTACTGACCTCAGAGTTTTGTAGTGAAGACTAAATGAGTTTATACCTAGATCCTAGGAGCTGCTTAGAACAGGGCCTGGCCTATGACAAGGGCTTCATTAGCATCAGCTAAATTTATTTTCTGCTCCTCCTTACTGCAGCTTTCATCTGCTGGGCTCTTGCTATCTTCACCCAAACAGCCTCACTTTTGAGGAACTGTAACAAAACAATGCCCCTCTCACCCTCCCTTCCTGTGGACAGATATTAAGCTCAGTGTTGTCTTCTGAAAAGGAAGCTAAATGGTTTGTCTTCTGAGACGGCCAGGCTACTCTGGGCACTGTGCTAACCATCCTGGAGCTGGGCCCTCAGACCCCATTTCCGAAGGTAGGTCTTAGAGGAGAAGGAGAGGGAGCTCCTGCCACTTGGAGCTGCAGTCTTTGAGTTCTCAGCTGGGAATAGTGTGGATGTGATTGCAGATGCCTCTGGGGAGTGGGCATTGAAGACAGCCTCTGCTAAGGAACGAATCTGGAGTGGCCAGGAGCCAGCCCTGGAGAGAAGTCCATTTGAACAGGAATACACTGTGTTTTGTAAACCAAAATCAGTTGTATCTATTGCATGTTGGGCTTTTTTGGTTTTCATTATCCTCCAGCCTTTAACAAAAAGGGGGGTAGGGTCAGGGAGGAAGAAAGAGTGCTATGGGATATAAAGAGATAGGTGCACTAAATCGCGGACTGGAAGTTCTGTGTGTATAGGGGGCTGAGGGTCCCAGCCAATTGGTTAGCTTAACCGCAGGGTGATCAGGCCTAGATCCCAAAAGTCATACTGTAGGTTTTTTCTTTTGGACCTGTTTTTCCAGGAAGGTATCCCCAAATGCCCTTCCTTGGGGAGGGGTGGGGCAGATCCTGGCCGCAACAGCAGAATAGAACCTGAGTTCTCACATTTCAGTAAGTGGTCATTTACTTAACCCCTCTGTTTTCAGTCAAGAACATCTCTTCTCTTACCATCCCCCACCACCCCCACCAAGCTAGGCCTGGGGTCCTCAGATATGTAGCCTATACTTTAGAGTTTCTTCAGAGAGATCTTTCTGTCTCCCAACCAGCTGCTACCTGTATCACCTTCCTACCCCTAAGGGGGAGGGGAAAAGTGGGGACTCCGCCACCAGGAAATTCTTGCTCTCCTGCCACAGAGGGAAAGATGGGGGTTAACTATGATCAAAAGATACAATGAGAACTGGTGAACGGTTATCAAACACTTGCCACTTTCCAGGAAGAAGCTGTTAGCTTACTTGGTGAACACTCTGTGTCAAACACTGTGCTAAGTACTTATGTGTCATCTCATCAAATCCTCGTTACAGTCCTGCAAGGAAGTTTTATAGAAGTTCCATTCTACAGGTGAAGAAATTGAGGCTCGGAGTTGCCAAACAACCCGTTAAGAACTAAGCCACCCTGCTTTGGCAGAGTTGGGAATCCAGCCAGGGCGGGTCTGACTGCCAATCTCTAACCCAGTCGGCTACCTGCCTTTATTTGCAGAATAAATGACTGAACTTAGCAGTGGCAGCTGACAGTGTGAGCACAGGAAGTTCAGCATATAGGTGTTTGGCAACGGCCAAAGATACCTAGCTGTCTGGGTTGGGTGAGGTGTGGCCGCCTCTGGAGGTTCTCATGACCTAGATGAGTGGCCTCGATGACCTGGCCCAGAAGACCTGTGACTGTCCCTGCAGCTCTCCATCTTGGGATCAGCCTGCACGCGTAGGGCAGGGGCCAGGGACCTGCATCAGGTTTGGTCTTTCTCCTATGAGAAAAAATTACAGCTGATAAAGCAGTGCCACATTTTGAGCCTCAACTTGGAGAGGTGTCTTTTTATTAAGGCTCTGTAAGGCACTGCGATCGTCTCCCTGGTCTCATTTATTTAATATTTAGACTTTAAAAAAGTGTAATATGGGAAATCTCTGTGCCTAATTTAGCTGTGAACCTAAAACTGCTCTTTAAAGGTGTATTTACAATATCCATGTTTTAGAGATATAATTTTAAAGTGTACCTATGGAGTAAGTAAGCTTTGAGATATTTTCCATCTATTTTTTTAACCCCTCCCGGAGCCCGGAGCCCGCCTGGCCCCAGGGGCACCTGCCCTGCACTGTGCAGCAGACCCAGGCTCACAGCTCCGGCGGCACTTGCTCGTCCCTCTCCCCGGAGCGTTCGCTGCCGGGCAGTTGGGAAGTTTCTTCCCTAAATTTCCTGTTAACACTTGGCCCTAAGTTGGCGCTCAGTCAACATCTGCTGAATGAATAAAGTAGGGAGGAATGAGTGGTTTGGAAGGGGTGAGAGAGAGAGAGAGAGAGAGAGAGAGAGAGAGAGAGAATTTCCGTGTCAGAAGAGACAAAAGAGCGGAGGGGAGGGGAGTGGTGGCAGGGCGGGCGTGGATGTCAGGAGCCGGGAGAGGGCACAGGGGCAGAGGGACCGGGGGCTGGCGCTTACCCCAGGAAGGTGAGGAACCGCGGGTCCGTGGCCAGGTTGGCGTCGATGGTGAAGGACAGGAACGCGGGGCTCACCTGGTGCACCGGCTGCTCCGTGGAAAAGTCCAGCTCCACGGCGTCCTCGGTGCGCGCGGGTCCCGTAA
>NW_005353789.1:568262-573540 GCF_000412655.1 Myotis brandtii | reverse complement strand
TCCCCCTCCCCCTCCTGCCCCCGCATCCCTCCCACGGCTTCTCTTCTCCCTGCCCGGCCTTCCCAACTCACTCCCGCTGCCTCGCACGCTTCCCCCTCGGTGGAGGTCACGTCCACTTACGAAACCACCCACACCCATTCGGAGGGCGCGGGCCAGGCCACGCTCCAAACGCCCAGGAAGCCCGGGGAGGGAGCGCCCTGGGAGGAGCGCTGGGCACCCGGCGGCTTCCCTGTGCTCTGTTGGGGGCACCAGTGTTTCCCTCTTCCTCGTCCCATCCAGGTGGCGCGGGGTCTGCTGACCCTTAACCGAACCCTCCAGCTGAGCATCCATCGCTTGTCCTTCCACCTGGCTTATAAAACTGTGTCTGTCACTTGAGCCTGCCAGAATCTGATAAACCCGTGTGCCCTCTGGCCAGAGAGCTGTGTCCCAGGCATCTTATTTTTGCCTGAAAAATCTGTCCTGGGCGTTGGCTAACCTATAGCTAGAAAGAGCACTTCCAAAAGTCCTGATCAGCTTCTCCTGGAAACCTGTTAGCACAGCCTCAAAGCATCCGGTGCTCCAACATCTGAAACGCAGGAGGTAAAGGCTGCCTACAAGTGTGGAGGAGTGACTGTCCTCTGAGCCTTTTCCAAACTTTCCTTCTTTATCTCCAGCTGTGGCCAAACTTTTCTTCCGTTTTCCTTCAGTCCTACATTGCTGTATAATTATAACAAGCACCATGTGCTTAGGGCTTAGTACATGTCTGATACCCTAAGAGGTGCTTTACCTGTATACTGTCTCATGTCCCACAGCTCTGCCAGGCGCATGTTACCCTCATTTTACACACGAGGGCCCAAGCTCTGAGGCACAACATGCCCAAATGTCCGAATTGGAATGTGACGGTAGTTGCGCAACCTCAAGCAGATGGCAGCCTGTTTCTGCAGAAATGTAACTTCCTCCAAGAAACTTTGCCTGAACTTCCAGGCAGCTGGCATTCCCTATGACACATTTTCACAGAATCCTGGACTTGCTAGCACTTACCACGAAAGGGGCCACATGCTGACCTGACAAGCTCAGGAGAGGCCTGCATGGCAGTTTTGCAGACTCGGAGACCTAAAATAACCACAAAGGATGGTCTGAAATTAAACTTTAACTAAAAGCAGTTATGGTGGGCAGTTATGTCCTAGGCCAGTATCTTCACTGACAAGATCAACTTTGATCCTTACTGAGCCCATTTGCCTTTTTGCCTCTAAGATAACATACCCTTGAAATGTCTGGGTAACTTGTAACTTCCCTTTTTTCTGGAGCCCCTGGGGCACAACCAAATGTTCTGGGTGCCAGGACAGATACTACAAATTCCTTCATTATCATGTTAATTGATCCTGCACCCAACTAAGTATGTACCATCAATTTTACTTTTTATCCTATCACAGAGGTCCCCCCCCCACCTTCACTTAATCCCACATCCTTAAATCTGTCACCAATTAATTTCATGTATAAATACGGATGTAACCCTGCCATTCTCCGGAGCACTATCTCAATTCATTGAGGTTCTGCTTCCCGGCATATGTCGACAGTTTGGCTCAAATAAACTCACAAAAATTCTTTACAGGTTTCAATGGTTTTTTACGTTAACATTAGTATTGTGAGTGTTGCTCCACATTGGTCTCACCTGCTGGAATATAAACTCTGTGAAAGCAGAGGTGAGGTGTGCCTGATCTACAGCACTCACCAAAGCTCATGGCACTGTGCTTGGCACTTAGTAGGCATCTACTATGTTGAGTAAGCACATTACCCCACAATCCTTAGAATTTTCCACTGAGATGGCACCACCAATAAAGCAATAAATAAAAATAAATGGTTTTGAAGTTCATATCTAATTTGCATACAACTGTCTATTCTTAAGCAACTTAAAAGTTAAATGTATAGTTAATTGGGGAAGGTTACAGTTTGGAGATTCTGTGTGTATGTAACAGTCACTATTTTGCAACTGGAATCGGGTTGATGTCCTACAATTATACATAAGAAAAAAATCACAAATAAGCCCCAAGCTACCAAAGATCATGTCAGCAGACATGGAGGTAGGAAAGCAGATGCCGGGACTCTTCTTCTGCCTTTGTCATGACATTGATCCTACATCACCCCATGCTCCTGTCGGTCATGGGCGAAAGTCGCACCAATTTCTTTGGAATTGGGTGATTTGAAAAGTGGATCCTTGTGAGTTTTCTAAATAATGAATGCTCGTGACATCCTGAGACGTGGGCCAGTGTGGGCCACATATAATTACTAATATGGAAACTGGGAAAACATAAATGAGGAAGTGAAGAAAAGTGACTTGCACACATGATGATTGAGATCAGACCAGTTTCTGTCTCCTGGATCTAAGTTGCTTTGATCTACTACGCCACCTAAGAGGAATAGATGGGCACATGGGAGGGAGGAATAGGCGATAATATTAATAGAAATTGTCATTTCAGAGATGCTTTATAGTTGGGCACCTGTTTTTAAGGGGCGTGAAATGTAAATATGTGCTGGGGGCTGGGAAGGAGAAAGTTACCTTGTGTTGAGTGCCTGTTCTTCTCCAAGGTGCTTTCGCATATTCGTTTATTCATTCTAGTCCCTCAAATATGTATTGGGTGCTTCCTATGTGCCAAGCACTGAACTGGGCAGCGGTAAGCAGGAATGGTCCCTGCACTCTGGAGCTTCCTGTCTTACTGGGGAGGCAGGTGATTGCCGGAAGCCAGTTCCAGCATGTCATAATTGCAAGTTTCATGAAAGGTTGATGGAACTTGGGAACGCAACAAAGGGCTGAGTCACATATGTTATCGCCTGCTGGGAATGGCTAAAGGCATTTCCCCAAACCTGAAAAGGATGATTGCTTGCTGCCAGACAGCTCAGGGCATCTTAATCTACATGTTATTGCCTCCTACTGGCCAAACAACTGAACAGCCGTAGGCAAATTCTTCCAATCTGATAATGGATTCTGTACAAACCCTACCCTTTGAAGTGTATATCTCCACCTCGCCTTAGGACAATTTGTGTTAATAAATAGGAAAGGGTCCTGAGACAAGGAGAACTTAGTTCCTTTAGCTAAGTCTTCTCTGACTCTCTATAATGCCTTTCAAAATTATGTTTCATCTCTGGACTCTATTAATTTATGCACAGTGCCTTCTCCAGATTACTGAACCCTTCTTGATGCCGGATCAAGAAACCCGGCAGGTGATATATATTTTTTAATTACACAAAAGTAAAATCCCAAGTATGCTGGGTGCTCCAAAGATGATCGTGGTGCTTTACACATGTACGTTGGAGATTTGAATGTGGGGCAGGGGTGTTCCTGTGGAGGCTATGCTTAAGTCAAGATCTGAAAAATGAATAAACAACAGGGGAGGGGGGGATTGCAAGAGGGAAAGGACGCATTAGTAGCTAAGGAGATGGCATGTGCAAAGATGAGGGAGCTCAGGAAGTCAGAGGACTGAGAGGAGGCCCGGGCAGCTGGATCAGAGAGAGCGAGGGGCAGCTAGGGATATAGAGATTGACATTGCAGGGTCTGGAGAGATCCTTGCAGCTTCAAGCCAGGGGTGGGGAATGTGATATGACCAGATTTATATTTTAAAAAGGCAAACTATAGGAGTTCTGTTTCTTCTCCTGTGTGGATGTCTCTTTGTACAAGGATGTGCAGTTCTCTATAGATGTAGACAGGGTTTATTTTCTTCTATTACGCTGATATCTATATTTGTGCCATAAATATGTAATATTTCTCTCTGTCTGCAGGAAAGTGGATACTTGGAGAAAGTAAGTGAGTCAGAGATCATCAGAGAAAGCAGGAAGTGTCCCTAGAATAAGATTCATAAGTCCCAGGAGTCACACATAATAGCCATTATGGTGTAAGCCAGTGATTTTCAACCAGTGTGCTACAAGAATTTTTAAAACCTGTAATACCTGATTATTTGGTCAGGGGCTCTGACCTCTTTTCCCTTAAGTGATAAAAAAAATGATAACAGCCAACACAGCACTAGCCATCTGCTGTGAATGAATCAAAATTATACAATTTTTGGTCAGATCAGCGAAAAACGTATATTTTTGTGTGTGTCACAGAACTTTAGTAATCCGTTGATGTGTGCCATGAGGTGAAAAAAGTTGAAAATCGCTGGTCTAAGCTAAAGGATTATTCAAAGGTCTTCAGAGGAGAGCTGACTGCCCAGTTTTAATCTTTTGTCTCTGGAATGATGAAGGCCCTGGAAGACCCTAAAAATGTATAGTTTATGCTAAAAAAGCACACTAAAGTGAATTAAGTGGGACATTTTTACTGTTACCTCTAGGGTCTGTAAACACTGTAAACAATACAAACATGGAATGGAAAAGGGAAAGTGACAGAAATTGCATTGGACATAGGGAAGTTGTTGGGGGTAGGGGAATAGGGAGGAAGTGTCCTATACTAATATTAGAAGGAGGCTACATTCTACCATATTCTTGACTTTTGGCCAGGTGTCCAATAGTTTTAAGCTTTTTCAAGAAATAAGAGCTATGAGAGGGTTCCAGTCACGATGGCAGCATAGGTGAATGCAGTACTCTAATTCTCCCTTAACCACATCATAATTGCAACCAAACCACAGAACAACCATCATTCAGAACCACCTGAAGTCTAGCTAAACTAAAGATATAAAAAATCCACACTGAGACTGGTAACAGGGGTGGAAATGCAGAATGGGCTCATCTCTCACCTACCTGTCCCAGATAAAAATCAGGAAGGATATTCTGGCTGTGGAGGTCCCCCTCAGGAGCGAGGGGTCCCAGCCCCAAACCAGGCCTCCTAGCCCAGGGTTCCAGTTCTCAGGAAAAGAAGTGCCCATAACTTCTGGCTGTGAAAGCCAGTAGAGATTGTGCCTGAGTGAGACAGAGGACTTCTGGAGTCCCAGGTGTTCCTTTTAAAGGGCCCATGCATGGAATTACTCAGAATCACTCTCTCTCAGCTTAGTGCAGCAGCTCAAAAGGCACCAGAGACCTATGGGGAGAAACTGAATTGTCTGGCTCCAGTGCAAGGGCTGGAGAGGCAGCTTTCTCCCAGACAGAAGTGCTGACAGAGGCCATTGTTCCTTTGCTGAGCCCTTCCTCAATAGAGCCGGCAGGTGGGCACCATATCTGAGTCTCCATCAACCTGGCTAATGCTATTCACCTGGCCCTGGTGATTCCCTGAGACCCTGTCCCACCCTAACTTGTTATTATATTAATACTAGTGGCCTGGTGCACAGGTTCATGCACAGTGAGTGGGGAGGGGGGGAGAAAAAGAAAGAAAACT
>NW_005353789.1:567228-568205 GCF_000412655.1 Myotis brandtii | reverse complement strand
CGGCGGGGGGGCCGGGGACACCCTGGAGCCAACCTACCATGGTCCCTCTACGGCCAGCTGCACCTGGGTGGTCCCGAGGCTCAAAGGGCATCTGCTGAGTGAACGGGTCCCTCCAGGCAGGTGGGGTCCCTCAGCCTGGCCTGCAGGGATTGGGCCGAAACCGGCTCTCCGACATCCCCTGAGGGGTCCCGGAGTGTGAGAGGGCACTCTGCAAAGTTGCTATTATACAGGGTGTGGAATGCAAACACAAGTATGCAGAAAACCAGATTCAGGGTGTGGAGCCAACCTACCATGGTCCCTCTACGGCCAGCTGCACCTGGGTGGTCCCGAGGCTCAAAGGGCATCTGCTGAGTGAACGGGTCCCTCCAGGCAGGTGGGGTCCCTCAGCCTGGCCTGCAGGGATTGGGCCGAAACCGGCTCTCCGACATCCCCTGAGGGGTCCCGGAGTGTGAGAGGGCACTCTGCAAAGTTGCTATTATACAGGGTGTGGAATGCAAACACAAGTATGCAGAAAACCAGATTCAGGGTGACAGTGCCTCAGCAACAACATAACCCATGGCCAAAGGTAGAATCGCAAGGCCTTGCGAGGGATTGGGCTCCTTTTTTTTCTTTTTTTATTCTGGGCCAGCTTTAGCTCTGGCTCTAGCTCTGAGGCTTCCGCTGCTGGTTCTATAATCGAAACAATGTATAACTTTAGCTCTGAGATCCCGGCCGGCTGAAAGTGTTACAAAGTTTCAAACTGCCAGCTCAGAGGCCGGCAGCGCAGGAGTTGGCGGGGAACGTTGGCTTCCTCCTTCAATGAAGGAAGCAAGCCTCATGTTCGCTTTAAGCTCCCTGGCTGCCGGCCGCCATCTTGGCTGTCAGTTAATTTACATATCTCCCTGATTAGCCAATGGGAAGGGTAGCGGTTGTACGCCAATTACCATGTTTCTCTTTTATTAGTGTAGACTAGAGGCCCGGTGCACAAAAATTTGTGC
>NW_005353789.1:551610-563922 GCF_000412655.1 Myotis brandtii | reverse complement strand
TGGGGAGCTATGGGAGCTGTGCAGGGACAGGGGAAGGGGGAGGGGGGCCCGGTCTGCAGAGAGGGTCAGTGGTGCCTGCCCGGCTGTCTCAGAGGATGTGGCTTAGGTTAGGTCCTGTCCTTTGGCGACTTTAGGAGGGGAGGCCATGTCCTCCGCTCCCCACTTTGACTGAGGGGCGGAAGTTCTCCTTGCTTTCTGGCCTCATAACGCAGTGGATCATAGTGGGATGCGGCAGGCAGGCAGCTTCTGCAGCTGCACACGGGCGCGGGCCTGCAACCCGGGGCCAGATCAGGTCACAGGCGGCGGCAGGCGGCTTTTGTGTCTGTACACAGGCGTGAGCAGGCGGCTTCTGTGGCTGCACATGCTGTGGGCAGGTGGCTTCAGAGGCTGCACACGGGCTTGGGCTGTCGGCTTCTGCTGCTGCACATGGGCGCGGGCAGGCAGCTTCTGGGGCGTCCGGGGTTGTGGCCTGGCCTGCGCCCTGGCCCTCCCGCCCTCCGATCGCCATGGCAATTGCTGGGCGTAGGCCAGCCAGCAACCCCAATTGGCTTTCTGATGGCAATCACCGGCTGAAGGTGGCCTTTGCCCACCCCCCAGCTCTTGCCTGCCGCCTGGGTTGCCGATCATCATTCTTCAGTCCTTCCCCTTTCGCCTCCCAGCATTGCAGCTACATATGCAAATTAACCGCCATCTTTGTTGGTGGTTAACCGCCATCTTGGCTGGCAGTTAATTTGCATATTGCCCTGATTAGCCAATGGGAAGGGTAGCGGTCGTACGGCTAATTACCATGTTTCTCTTTTATTAGATAGGATAGATTTTTCTTCTGAGTTTAAAAGTAATTAAAATTAAAATATATTTGTGGGCACCTAAAAGTATCATAGGTCCTAGATACTGTGCCACTCTGCTTGGTGACTATCCCCTCCTTATATTAGCCCTGTTGGTGACTATCCTCTCCTTAAATTATTACATAAAGAAACTATCTATATATATAAAAGCCTAAGCACCATCCGACCGTCTGACCATTTGGCTGTTCAACCGGTAGCTATGATACGCACTGACCATCAGGAGGCAAATGCTCAATACACAGGCATGGAAACATGGAACAGATGAATCTCAGAGGAAAGGGGGGAGGGTGGGAAGAGATTAACCAAAGATCTTATATTCATACTAGAGGCCTGGTGCATGGATTCCTGCACCAGTGGGGTCTCTTGGCCTGACTTGTGGGGATCGGGCTGAAACTGGCAGTCCGACATCCCCCAAGGGGTCCCAGATTGTGAGAGGGCAAAGGCCAGGCTGAGGGACCCCACCAGTGCACGAATCTTTGCACCAGGACTCTAGTCCTATCTAATAAAGAGGGAATATGTTAATTGACCCTCACACCATCGCAAAGATGGCGGCACCCACAGCCAATAAGGAGGGAATATACTAATTGACTGTCCTGCCCTCAAAGATGGCAGCGCACACAGGCACAAGATGGCCAGCAGGGGAGGGCAGTTAGGGGCGATCAGGCTGGCAGGGGAGGGTAGTTAGGGATGACCGGGCCAGCAGGGGAGGGCAATCGGGGGTG
This sequence comes from Myotis brandtii, assembly GCF_000412655.1. Lineage (NCBI taxonomy): Eukaryota > Metazoa > Chordata > Mammalia > Chiroptera > Vespertilionidae > Myotis > Myotis brandtii. Next base: position 562,355 of record NW_005353789.1, on the reverse strand, counting down.
ACCAGGCCGGCAGGAGAGGGCAGTTGGGGGGGACCGGGCCTGCAGGGAAGGGCAGTTGGGGGTGACCAGGCTGGCAGGGGCGCAGTTGGGCATCGATCAGGCTGGCAGGGGAGTGGTTAGGGGCAATCAGGCAGGCAGGCAGGCAAACGGTTGGGAGCCAGCAGTCCCAAATTGTGAGAGGGATATCTGACTGCCGGTTTAGGCCCAATCCCACAGGGGTCGGACATCCCCTGAGGGGTCCCAGATTGGAGAGGGGGCAGGCTGGGCTGAGGGACAACCCTCCCCCAGTGCACGAATTTCGTTCACCAGGCCTCTAGTAATAATTATAAAAGGAAACTCAACTTAGGCCAAGGTTGTAAGAAGAGCTCTCCTGGAAGTCTGTAGTCCATGCCTAATGTCCAGGCTGAAATTTCTGGTTGTTCTGCAAACTCTTGAACATCTGAGAAGGTAATTCCCCAAAAGTAAGAAATGGTATGATGTTTTCTCTTTATGGGTAAGCATCTCTCAGCCTCAAAAAGCATAAAGTATAACGGTGTTTAAGAAAATACGTGAGTATTTTGGGGTTAAAAAAAACCCCTGTACATATATTTTTAAAAATTTTTTATTATTGGAAATATTATGTGTCCCCCTATTTCCCCTATTGACCCCCTCCAGTCCCAGCCTTCACCACCCCACTATCTGTGTCCATGGGTCATGCATATATGCATACAAGGTCTTTGGTTGATTACTTCCCACCCACCCTCTGTCCCCTGCCTTCCCTCTGAGATTCTTCACTTTGTTCCATGCTTCCATGTCTGAGTAATATTTAGCTTTATAATTCCCAATTAAATGTAAATTTGAGCAATTGATTTAGCTCATGATTCTAAGTTGAGGCGTTATAAGTTAACTTTTAGATTTTAACTTACCTAAGAACATGGGAAGGGTTTGTTTGTTTAGGCAGTACTTGAAAGGGAAATAAAATATGTTAAAAATTCTTTAAGGTGAATGTTAAAATTGTCTAGATTTATGAAGAGAATTATATGCTTTTAAAACTGCCACTTCTTAAAAGCTTATGTTTGAATAATTTTAATAATAATTTCTAAAATGAAACTCTCTCTGTGCATAAAAACCACCTATAAGGACATTTAAAAAAATGTTTTGGGATGATACATACTACTGCAATGGAGGAAACCTATTTTAGGTAAGTGATAAGGAGAACAGGTTGTGTTAAATCCCTGTGTCAATCAATCACTATGTCACCTTCCTATAAAACACACTTGAAATCTTTCCATCAGTACCTGATCTCTCAAACACGGCGTCTACCTTGGCCCAGGCTCTCTGCCTTTGCGTTATTTATCTGGCTATTTATTCCACCCAGATTCTTCTTTGTACTCCCTGGGTGCAAATTAGACCTTTTGGAAGCAGCCTCAAAATTTTCACTCACCAGGGTCCCATTCACCCTCATTTACCAGAATAACAATTCCTTAGACAGTGCCCTGGTGGCCCGAATAAATGGATGCCCCTTTCACATTGCCTAATTTGCATCCTGAGCATGATTTAGCCACCCAGCGACATCTAGATTCTATTTTCACTTATCTCATTAGTGAACTTTCTAGTTTCTTTGAGAACTGTTCTCAGAGCAGCCGTATCATATTGCTTGGATAAGGAAAATTCTAAAGCCTCTGCACTAACGTGGGTTATTTTTAGTTGCTATAAGAAAATACATTTTCTTATGCAGAGTATCAATTTGTTTTTCTTTTTTAAGACTTTTAAAAATCAGAGAGGAAGGGAGAGGGAGAGATAGAAATATCAATGATGAGAGAGAATCATTGATTGGCTGCTTCCCACATGCCTCCTACTGGGGATCCAGCCAATGTGGGCATGTGCCCTGATTGGAATCCAACCTGACCTCCTGGGTCATAGGTTGACGCTCAACCACTGAGCCACACCAGCCGGGCAAATGTGGAGGTCATGATAGTCCTATATCAGGTAGCTTAACAGATATGTTAATTTCGCACTAAAGTTACCAAGTCTTTGTTCCCTGGGATCGTGTGCACACGCTATAGTGTGTTTGCCTACTCTTCAGGCCTCCCAAGAACTGCTCCTCCCACCCGTCCACAGGGTTGATTCTGCGCAGTAAGTTTGTACTCTATGATGGCTGCTGTTTCCTGTGACAGTTGATTGGCTAAGGAGGAGAATACAATCTAAACTTGGTCATTCCTTTTTGGGAAATTGAGACTTAGAGATCCGGGCGCTAGGGCAGCCATCCTGCACCTTCACTCAGGGAGCCCATCTGGAAGGAGGGGGAGGGGAGGGAGGGGGAGAGAGGGAGAGAGACAGCTGTGCCAAACAAAGCAAAGGTGGATAAGGGCTGGGCAGCTCAGGAGAGAGACAAAGCAGCTGAGTTCTGATAACTTTCTGTTCTCATTTCCTTGTGAACATGAGTACACATCCTGTCCTGGGAATCTGTGAAGTGAGCCAGCCTTTTGTACTAGTAATAAAGCCTCTCATTCATCCGAGGTTACTTTGCTTGCGTTTCAAGTTCTTTGAAACCCAAAGAAGTCTGACAAAGAAATAAAGGCCACTTCCTCAATAGTAGTCAGATCATCTGACTCTTAAAAATTTAATTCTTTAGGGAAAAAAGTAATGCAATGTTAAATGAAAGAAGGATCATAGTCTAAACAGTTTTACTATGTTCTGAGTTAGAACATTCCCAGCTTAAAGCAAGTACAGTTCACAGTAAGTTCAGTCTGCAAAATCAACGTGAATATACATAGAAATAAGCACGGTGTCGTGTTCCCTTGATTTCTTCAGGAACTTGTGCTTTCCAGTGGAGATTTGTGAATTCTGTAATATACCCCGTTCAGCAGCTTAGTTCAGATCTTTTAACAGATATTTAATCAGCTTATACAGATCGCACCAATTTTGGGGATTCAAGATGAAGAAGATTGGGCTCTTGCCTCTAGAGGGGTGCCCAACACATGAAGAGAGTTCCTTTCCTCCCCTTTCTCTCCTGTCTCTGAGGGGAGACGGGGTGTGATTACCAGGATCAGATAACTAATCTAGACAAACCCCCTTCCTTGGAGTCTGATCTAGTAGAAAAGGACTGAGCAGGAGACCCGGGTTGCAGGCTGGGCTGTGCCAATGCTAACACAGCTCTATGAAGCCTTTACCTGTCAGTTTTCCTGTTTATCTTCATACCTATAAACTGGGCAAAGGGTAACTGAGAAAAGGGCTCTCATGGGCAGATCCCTCAGGACTCAGTTGTAGAAAACAGCTGCCACTCCATGTATATTATGCAGAAATGGATTTTGAAAAAGAGAATTAAACACAAACTCGCTGCAGGGGCCGGAGGAGAGGGCTCTAGGCGGGGCTTCTGGGATGACTCTCAAGAACATACTGCAGAATGGGAATCAGGGACTAAAGGAGGAGGACCTGTGGTTGCAGAGGCTTACTTCTATGCTGTCCAGGACCAGCTGCCTTAGGGCACCCATGAAGCTAATGGTACCAGGACCTGGTGGAAAACCCCAGGACAGTGCCTGCCAGAGGAAGACAGCTACATAGCAGGAAGATGGACTCCAGCTCACTCCCACCTAAAGTAGCAACAACGATGCTCATCCTAAAGCTAACACTTACTAATACTATGTGTCAGGCTAAGCAATGTATGTCATTTAACTCAGTTCTCCTATCAACCCTAGGAGAGATTATCCCTATTTTACAGACAAGGAGCCCGTGATAAAGAGAGAGTAAGCATTTCGAGTGCACATAGGTAGTAAGTAGCAGTAGGGATGTGCATGCATCTTATTGATGTCATCTGCTTCATGTATAGAACCCTAGCTGCAAGAAAGCCTGGGAAGCAAAGCATGGCTTTTGGTTTTCCCACCTCTGCGGGTTTCAAAGACACCCTGGAAGATAGTCAGGATGGTGGCTGCGTGGCTGTCCGGCATATCCATCCCAGCGAAGCAGTCACAGACCCAGGCTTACCATGTCAAAAATGCTACAGCAACAGTGATTCAATGCAAATAGATCAATGCACCTAATCTATTTGTCATATGTTACCCTAAGATCAGCTCACCACAGAGCCCTATCGAAGCAATGCAGAGTTTAGATTGCATCTGCGCACATTCCTGTTTGAACAAGGCCTAAATTAGTTTGTGGTCTGTGTTTATTTCATTGATACAGAATTACAAACTTAAGTTTTGTGTTTCAAAGTTACTCATTTTTGGCAAAATATGGAATACTTTTCTTTAAAAACCTGCAAACAAACTCCGAATATTGATTACGAGTTCATTGGAAGTTAACAATTCCCTTAATTTTTCAGGAGCAAACTCAAAAGTCACTGTTTTGTGAGGATTTCTCATCTGGATTTGAGTGCTTTTGTTTACTAATTGTATTCTTTTCTATTAAAAAATATGTACATGTCTGTACTAGATTCCTAGGGCTCACATAACAAAGTACCAATGACAGGTGGCTTGAGTAACAGATATTTGTTTTCTCACAGTTCTGGAGGTTAGAAGTTTGAGACCAAGGTGTTGGAGGTGTTGGTTTCTCTTGTTGGCTTGTAGATGGCCATCTTCTCTGTGGGTCTTCCCTCTGTGTGCCTGTGTCCTAATCTTCTCTTCTTACAAGAACACAAGTCATATTGGATTAGGGCCCACCCGAATGACCCCATTTAAATGTAATTACCACTTAAATTCCCTATCTCCAAATACAGTCACATTCTGAGGTACTGAGGGTTAGGGCTTCAACATATGAATTTAGGGGCACACAATTCAGCCCACGACAATGTCCTTTGCCAACTAAACCATTGTGCTTTCAGCATAGTAAAGAGGTTATTCTTTTACAAAGTGCTTTCCTGTGTAGAATCTCATGTGACCTTCACACAGGGCAGGATGGAGATCCCCATTTTATTTTATTTTATTTTTAAGTATATATTTTTATTGATTTCAGAGAGGAAGGAAGAGGAAGAGGAAGAGGGAGAGAAAGATAGAAACATCAATGATGAGATAGAATCATTGATTGGCTGCTTCTGGCATAGCCCACAACCCGGGCATGTGCCCCGTCCAGGAATTGAACCATGGCCTCCTGGTTCATAAGTCAATGCTCAATCACTGAGCCACGGGGCTGGGCAAGAGATCCCCATTTTACAAGTTTGGAAGCTGAGGTTTATGGAGGCAAGGTGACACCCTTGAGCTTACACACGGGATGAGTGAATCTGGGGTTTAAGTCCGGGTTTTCTGGTTCATGGTCCAGCTCTCCCAGAGCCCTGTCTGTGATCTTGTGGATGGACATGAGCGTTTCATTGGGTGTTCATGGAAACCTTTGGGGAAAGGTAATGTAGAGGCAAAAATTTGAAACTTATGGTCAGCTAGATGCATTTTAATTTTAGGATTATAGTGAAGAGGAAGAGAGTGAGAACTGTCTGGTGTATGCCAGCCCTGAGGAGCAAGGGGCACAAACAGAGGGTATGGAGTTGTGCACAGCAAAGAAGAGAACCAGTGTTTTCAAGGACTCCACAATGTTCCCCCAATCTACTCACCAGACTTGTCTATATCATCAAATTGACAAATATTTTAAAGCATTTGTTTCATTCACAAAAGTAGATATAAGTAAATAGAATAACATCAATGACATCTCTCATTAGATATACTGCATTATGGTTTTCACTAATTACCATGAATCCTCTAAATGATAATGTTCCCAGAAATAGAAGAACATTATAATAATTTGTAGAATCACCCCATAAAGATGAAGGCATTTGCTGATTTTTAGCCATTTTTCTATTGATCACCAGAAGAAATGAATGGCTATTCTGATGCATGTAAGTGCACAATTAAAACGTTATAAAAAACTCAACAATACTATTAATGTAGAGCTTTTTCCTAATATATAGGAATAGGAAGTATGTAGTACTGGTAAGCAGTCGAGGAGTATAAATGAGCTCTGTGTCTGATGCTTCACGCAGCTCTACAGTCACACATAAAAGCTCAGAGCACATTATTTGAAATTGACTTTGGAGATCAATTAACACACAAGAGAATGTGTAAAAACCTTCCATGGTGCTTTGCAATCTTCTCTATATCTTTTAGAGATAATAATGACCATGTGCTCTCTTTATGACAATGAAAAAGAGACTATTGGAACGTATAATGTAATTCTATTTTCATTTTCTAATTTTTTGGAAAAATTTATTTAACCACGCCCAAGGACAGAGGAAGTTAAGGAAGTACATCTAATTTTGGCACATCAGCATAAAACTGATGAATAGTCTATTGAGACCTTCCCCCTAAGGCCTCCCCTCAAAATGAAGGTCTCTCCCAGGGGCACGCCCTTGCCTTTCCCCTCCCCCCTCTGCTCCTCTCCCCCCACAGGCATGCATCTCCTAACCATCAAGGGACCCCACAAGGCTTGCAACCAGGGAGGGCAGCAATGGGCAGTGGCAGTTCATCCTGGACAACCCCCTGAACCTGTCCCCAAGGCCCCCTTTTCTCTGACTTTTTAAAAAATTTATTTCAGAGAGGAAGGGAGAGGGGAAGAGAGATAGAAACAACAATGAGAGAGAATCATCCATTGGCTGCCTCCTGCATGCCCTACACTGGGGACTGAGACCACAACCCGGGCATGTGCCCCGTCCAGGAATTGAACCATGGCCTCCTGGTTCATAAGTCAATGCTCAATCACTGAGCCACGGGGCTGGGCAAGAGATCCCCATTTTACAAGTTTGGAAGCTGAGGTTTATGGAGGCAAGGTGACACCCTTGAGCTTACACACGGGATGAGTGAATCTGGGGTTTAAGTCCGGGTTTTCTGGTTCATGGTCCAGCTCTCCCAGAGCCCTGTCTGTGATCTTGTGGATGGACATGAGCGTTTCATTGGGTGTTCATGGAAACCTTTGGGGAAAGGTAATGTAGAGGCAAAAATTTGAAACTTATGGTCAGCTAGATGCATTTTAATTTTAGGATTATAGTGAAGAGGAAGAGAGTGAGAACTGTCTGGTGTATGCCAGCCCTGAGGAGCAAGGGGCACAAACAGAGGGTATGGAGTTGTGCACAGCAAAGAAGAGAACCAGTGTTTTCAAGGACTCCACAATGTTCCCCCAATCTACTCACCAGACTTGTCTATATCATCAAATTGACAAATATTTTAAAGCATTTGTTTCATTCACAAAAGTAGATATAAGTAAATAGAATAACATCAATGACATCTCTCATTAGATATACTGCATTATGGTTTTCACTAATTACCATGAATCCTCTAAATGATAATGTTCCCAGAAATAGAAGAACATTATAATAATTTGTAGAATCACCCCATAAAGATGAAGGCATTTGCTGATTTTTAGCCATTTTTCTATTGATCACCAGAAGAAATGAATGGCTATTCTGATGCATGTAAGTGCACAATTAAAACGTTATAAAAAACTCAACAATACTATTAATGTAGAGCTTTTTCCTAATATATAGGAATAGGAAGTATGTAGTACTGGTAAGCAGTCGAGGAGTATAAATGAGCTCTGTGTCTGATGCTTCACGCAGCTCTACAGTCACACATAAAAGCTCAGAGCACATTATTTGAAATTGACTTTGGAGATCAATTAACACACAAGAGAATGTGTAAAAACCTTCCATGGTGCTTTGCAATCTTCTCTATATCTTTTAGAGATAATAATGACCATGTGCTCTCTTTATGACAATGAAAAAGAGACTATTGGAACGTATAATGTAATTCTATTTTCATTTTCTAATTTTTTGGAAAAATTTACTTTAAAATTTATTTTAATATAAAATATACTTATAAATATATTTTTATGAAAGTGTATTACTATTATGTTAGCATCATCAAAACTTACATTCTTTGGCCTTTATACCAGGCCAAGAGAGAGACATTGGCTATTTTGACAACCTTAAAACAACTCCACAAATGTCACCAACAGCATGGACTTTAAGACCAAATCCAGCCACCAGAACTTCATTGTTTCCTCAATAAAGTGTGAACAGCCATCGCTGCCTGGGCAGATGCATGGCAGAATTCGACCCTCCTTTTCCCAGCACCTCCAAAGGGCTTGGCCCTCAAGGCTCTGCCGAATGGGTATCTTATGCTATTGATCATCCACTTCTGGTCCTGTCAGTGGCTCAGAGCTTCCTGGCAGGACGAAGCCTGTGACACTGGTCCACCTGCCAGTTCTGCTGGCCTGAGCAAGAGAGGCAACACTTGCTCTTTTGCTAGTTTTTGATGGATGTGATAAACTCCCAAAAAGAATGGAGGAAAAGAAGAAAAGCAAGGAAGGTTTAATGTCAAACATGAGCTTATAGGTGTGCCAGTCATTAATCATTGCTGCTCAACTCAAAACTTACCTTTTATTATGTTTCGTGGTGATGGGATAGACCCTTCAAACACTTCTCGTTTGTAATGAACACTTTATTAGACTTTGTTAATGGGAGGTTTCAGAAGAGGAAGGGGCTTCTTTTTCTGGTTCTGGTTCTTCCACTGTATTTCTCCAGGACTGGACACCTGTGCCCACATGGGCAGAAGTAGCAGCAGCCACAGCAGGCTCCCTGTGGTGGAGGTGATTGGTGTGAGGGGATAGGGGAAAGGGGCTGGGGGGTTCAGGGGAAAATCCCTTTGCCAGTGAGTGTGTTTACCCCCCAGCTGTTGTGAGTGGAGCCCACTAACATCCCATAGTTGCTGCCTTTGCTAGAAAATTGCCCTCAGCCACATCGGTGCTGCCTCGCGGCCCCGGAGGCTCTGCCACCCTCTCACCCTCCCTGAACTGTCCTCTGACTGGCTGATGGAGGGAATGACCCGATTTTAGTTAGGAATTTTTATGTTCCCCCAACGCCATGTCTGTGTGCTGTAAATGTTAATGATTTTTAAAAAATATTTTTATTGATTTTAGAGAGAAAATGAGAGGGAGAGAGAGATTGAAACATCAATGATGAGAGAGAATCATTGATCAGCTGCCTCCTGCACGCCCTCTACTGGGGATCGAGCCCGCAACCCAGGCATGTGCCCTTGACCAGAATTGAACCTAGGACCCTTCAGTCCTCAGGCCGACGCTCTATCCACTGAGCCAAACCAGCTAGGGCTAAATGTTAATTATTAACTATCCTGTACCCAGCAAGGTAAAAGAAGTATGTGCCTCTCTGTTTTACTTTTTATCCAATCCCACAGATGTCCCCGCTTTGCTTTCTCCTGCCCATCTCTTTTTCTGTGCTCCCCTGTGATATGGATTTACCATTTGCCTCTGCTGGAGCACTCTATTAGGAAGGAAACAATGCGCACCCCCCCGCCCCCCGCCCCGCATACAGCAGGCCCAAGAGTGCACTTCTGAGTCCACTTAAATTGCTAACCTTACGGTACTGCCCTGAAGGCAAGAAGAGCTTTGTATCTGAGAGAACTCCACCATGCCCCCAACAGTCACGGACCTGAAAACTACTCATTTATGCTGAGCAACACCAAACTGGAGAGCTTCAATAAAACACCTGAGTAACACCTGGAAGCTTTTTAATTCACAATATAGATGTGGTAAGTGTCCCAAGAGAAGTGGGATGGAGTGCATTCTCTCCCGAGCGATTTGCGTTACCTCTGGGACCATTTCCCCACAGTCCGCAGAGACCAGCCAGGGCTCCTGGGGCCGAGAGAGGGCCCCCAGCTCCTCACTGCAATTCCCCATGAAGCACGGAAATCTGGAATGGAGTCTTTGGTCTTAGTCAGCTTCGTGGCCTGTGTCAGATATAGGAACCCAATCGACCATGATTTATGAATGAAATCAGTGACAAGCTAATTACTCATTTGGAATAAATAATGGGAAAGACTCCTTCTCTGCTGAATGGACAAGAAGTTTCAGGAGCATCTGCCAGAATCTGCTCATTCTGCAGGAAAAGATAGCAAAAAAGGCCACATCATAAGTCAGCCTCCACTTGCAGCAGCAATTCCCAAGCTTGTTCTCCTGCATGTGGTACTCTTCAGGGAGGCATCACACCATCCGTAACCTTTTTCTGTGTGGACTCCTGTCTTTCTTCTTTGGCTTCTCTCGGGGACTTTCAGCTTCTCCTGCAAGAACACATGTTCTTCCAGTCCAACATCTTGACAAAGGTGTGTCTTTTTGGCAGCAGGGCCATTAATGAGAGCAGCGCTGGCGTAAACCTAGGAAGCCAGGGCACAGGGGAGAGCAGTGACCCAATCACGGACAGCTGCTAGAGCCTCATTTCTCTGCATTTTAGTTTCCCCAGAAGAGCGGCACAGACCCCACCATCATTAGCATTTAATTTAGATTTAATTTGTCTGCACAGGCTGGGTCAACTAAAGCGCAGCCTGTTGCCTATAAAAGTTCAAGCCCCCTTGAGGTCATTTTGAACTCTACCTGCTCAGACCCAAGCAATGGGTAGAGGCAGCTTTTCAAGGTCGTTCCAGTTTCTAAAGGCTTCCCCCTGCTGCAGAGGTTTTGCAAGATGAACTTAAGACCTCTGTGAAGGGCTGCAATAACTTATGCAAAATCCTCTTCCTACTCTCCTGTGATTGTGCTGGAAAAAGAACCAAGAACTGAAATTAAAGACCAAGACATAGGTTTTATAATATAAAGAAGGAAACCAAATAGCAATCTTAGTGATGGCATTTTTTTCTTTAATTCTTTACTGTTTAAAGTATTACATGTGTCTCCTTTTCCCCCCATTGACCTCTCCCCGGCCCTCCCACCCCCCAGCACATGCCCTCACTCCCCTAGTGTCTGTGTCCATTGGTTATGTTAATATGCATGCATACAAGTCC
>NW_005353789.1:549832-550664 GCF_000412655.1 Myotis brandtii | reverse complement strand
TTTTTATTAACACAACTTGTCCTGAGGGGAGGCAGAGATATACATTTCAAAGGGTAGGGTTTCCTATACACAGCCCATTGTCAGAATGGGGAGAATTAGCCTACGGCTGTTCAGGTGTTTGGCCAGTAGGAGGCAATAACATGTAGATTAAGATGCCCTTTAACTGTCTGGCAGCCACAATCAGTTTCCTATTCAGGTTTGGGGAAATGCCTTTAGCCATTCCCAACAGGTGACTACATGTGTGACTCAACCCTGTTGAGTCCCCAAGTCTCATCAACCTTTTGATGAAAATCTTGAAATTATGACATGCTGGAATTGGTCTCCGGCATGATGGCATTTTCTAAAAGTGAGATAAGCCCTGCCCGGTATAGCTGTTGGTTGGACATCGTCCCTTGGACTGATAGATTGTCCATTTGAATCTCAGTCAGGGCACATGCCTGGGTTGCAGATTTAATCACCGGTCGGGGTGCATATGGGAAGCAGCCAATCAATGTTTCTCTCTCACATTGGTGTTTCTCTCTCTTTTCCTCTAAAAATCAATAAAAACATATTTTAAAAAAGGTAAGATAGAAAAAAACAACCAAATGTGTTGCTCTGTTTAAAAGTAAGAACAAAAGTTTTAAAAGAAGCTCTCTAAATGTGGCCTAGAAATTTCTCTGGGAGGAACTAAAGGGAAGTGCCCTTCAAATATTTAGAAACTATAATTAAAAGTCAATGTATTAGGCCTCAAAAAAAACAAAGTAAGATAAGTGGTGCATTTTAAACAAATACTAGAAAGTGATCTCTTTTTAAAAATATATTTTTATTGATTTCAGAGAGGAAGGGAAAGGGA
>NW_005353789.1:542051-549774 GCF_000412655.1 Myotis brandtii | reverse complement strand
GGACTGAGCCCAAAACCTGGGCATGTGCCCTGAAAGGGAATTGAACTGTGACCTCCTGGTTCATAGGTCAACGTTCAACCACTGAGCCACTCCAGCTGGGCAAAGATTCTCTTCTTGATCAAACTTTAGACAGAGTCCTTTTTGGAGCCAGGCCTTACCTGTGGCCTATGAAAACAGCAGACTCTCAGCACAGATGATTTTTGTCCCTGGCCTCCCCTTCCCCGCTTCTCCCCACTAGAAGACTTGAACAAACACTAACAGTTTGTAACAGCTCAAAGCTGCACCCCTAGTATGACCCCTGTCCCCTTAAAATGTCTGCCTGAGAAAAGTGCCGAAATAGTGACTATGTGTTCCAACCAAAACCTGGTAATAGACTGATAGACCCCTGAACGCCCACCCCTCTGAGTTGTTACTTTAGGAAGCTTGGTTTGTTATTCCTTTCTCCCGATTCAAGATGTATATCTTCCACCACCCAGAACCGCCTTCTTGGGTAACTGAGAGGCTCTCTCTGAAATGCAGAAATCCAGGAAAACACCTCCTGCTCTCCCTCCAGGCCCTGGGCAACTTGCTGTAACTTCCACCATTACTCCCATCATAAAGAGACTAGAAGTTTGTTTCTCCTCCAGATAAGCACCAATTAACAAACCCTGTTCCGCTGGAGCCTCGCTTGTTCCTTCATCTTCAAAATGCCCATCACCTCTGCACTAATCAGTTCATGTCAGTTCATGCTGGACCCTCTTCCCATCACAATGGTTGTTGAGTAAATTCTACCTTTACCCCTTTAACTAGTGCCCAGCTTCTCTTTGACAAAGGTCAGACCTACATTTTCTATCTGCCCGAGGGAGGGTTAGTTTAGAAGAAGATCACAGTGCTGACAAGGCTAAGGTTATGAACTTGATCTCCATGTGGCTCTGTCCATATGTCACATGTGTACACCTCTGTCAGGTGTTTCACAAGTGCGTTTCATTGATCACGAGGGATACCAGGTGAGAAAGTAGAGATGGCTCAGCACAAACCATTTGCTGCTGCTTTTTTTTGTTTGTTTTTGTTTCTCATTATGGCTTGAAGAGCTCAAATACACAGATGGTGAGGCTTATGGCCTTCACTTTGTATACCTCAGCTAGAAGAGAACCTTCGTGGCATCCCTCATGTTCTCCCCTCCCCCAAACACCCTTCTCCCTCTTTGTCTCCTGTTCTTTTAGCATCTAGTTCATGGTCTTCCTTTTCTCTCAGTTCTTCCTCAAAGCCTCCACCTCCCACTTTCTCTTCAGTGCCGATGAGCATTTATCTTCTGTATCATTTCATTTTGTTACCACCAATGGCTCATGATGGTTCATATATTTGTTTTTTTTTTTAAATATTTTATTGACTTTTTACAGAGAGGAAGGGAGAGGGATAGAGAGCTAGAAACATCTATCAGCTGCCTCCTGCACACCCCCTACTGGGGATGTGCCCGCAGCCAAGGTACATGCCCTTGACCGGAATCGAACCTGGGACCCTTGAGTCTGCAGGCCGACGCTCTATCCACTGAGCCAAACCGGTTAGGGCCATATATTTATGTTTTATCACTCCTAAATATTCCACCTCTTTTGTTTCATTAGGTTAACTACACTGAAACTATTCAGTGGAATGCATTTGAATATTCCCATTGAGCTTTCCAATGGCTTTCACAAATTTCAGCAAAACGTTGAGTTCCTTCATCATTTCTAGGATGGGCAGTAGACTGTGTTATAACTCTCAAAAAGTTTACAAATTTATACAGAATCAAACCAGTGTTACTGAACTTTGTACAGAAGAATCTGTTTCCTGTGGATATTTTCCAATTTTATGTGATAATACAGTAATATATTTTACCACAAAGGAAAATCATTTAGTTTATAGCATTATAATAGCTAGTTCTTTACAATCTCATTGCTGTTAGCCTACATTTTCATAGCTTTATGGCATGAAAATACATACTTTGTGCCCATTTAAAATATTTTGTATTTTCAGGAAAATAATCCTTTCAATGGGTATAATACATTTAACTTAGATTACTCATATGCTAAGATTCAGAAAGTTTCCTCCAGAATGTTAATTTTCCCATTGTGTCCCATGCTATTGTCGGATGTAATAGTTTCCTCTTGCTGCTGTAACGAATTGCCACAAACTTCAGTGGCTTAAAACAATACACATTTATTACTTTATAGTTCTGGAGGTCAGAAGTCTTGCAAGGGTCTCAATGAACTAACAACAGGTGTCGGAACTGAATTCCTTTATGGAGGCTCAGAAGAGAATCTGTTCTCTTGCCCTTTCCAGTTTCTAGAGGAGGCCTGCATTCCTTGGCTTGAGCCCCTCTTCCATCTTCGAAGTCAGCCATGGCTGGTTGAATCTCACAGTGGAAATGATGGATAACTCAATGAATGGAGTTGGAACAAATGGCTACCTCATGTTTTAGAAATATATTTAGCTGAATGTCTACCTATCTCCTTAAACCAAATTAAATGTTAGATAAATGAAAAGATATGAATGTGGAACTTTTGATGGTGTCAGCTGACTGCACTGAAGCATCAGTATCTTCAGTTCCTTCATATCGGTCCTATTGCTGCTGTGGTTTGGAATGTGGCCATGAAACAGTCCTTTTTGTTTAGGCCAGGTGTTCTTGGGTTTGTATCACTTCAAACTGAAAAGCCATGGTTATTATACAGTAAATTCTCAAATGTATTTAAGTATATTTTTTATTCTCCCCCCTGTTCCCACTGACCTACTGTTTCTTCTTCTCTAGAGCTGAACTGTTCTAATTTCTTTACATTTTAAAATCTTTTAGGGCTAATTCCCCATCCATTATACATGACAGCCTTTTAGTTAAATTGACCTACAGAAACACTGATCAGGGGCCATGGAGATTGTCCTGGACTACAGATACAGGTATTCTAGTTTCTGTAAAGGTACCTCCTCACCAACCTTGCCATCTCTAATCTTAAATTAATAAACTGAATTGGGATTATTAGTAAGTCTCTTATAAATTGGTTAGCAAGAATCAGGGCTCACTTACAGCCTTACTTACTTGGGCAACCCTGGTAATTCGGAGTTTCTAGATTTAAAACAGAAGTATGAACGATGCTAAAGTCTTTTTAGCTGGAACAAATGGATTATGTGCAGTGAAGCCCATAAGACATTAGGATACCATATTTTGATTCATATGAAGGAGCAGGGTATAAATGAGATGTAATATTGGGGGTAAAATCCAGGGCAGGTGAAAAGAACACTTAGAAGGGATAAAGTAGGCAAATTCTACCAAGACAATCTATACAAATAAAAGGGTAATATGCTAATTAGACCGGGCATCTTCCGGACAACCTTCCAGATGTCCTTCTGGACAAAGACACGGTGGCGGGGCCAAGGCAGAGGCAGTTAGGGGCGATCAGGCCGGCAGGGGAGCAGTTAGGGGCATCAGGGCGGCAGGCAGGCAGAGTGGTTAGGGGCAATCAGGCAGGTGAGTGGTTAGGAGCCAGCGGTCCTGGATTGCGAGAGGGATGTCCGACTGCCAGTTTTGGACATCCCCCAAGGGGTCCCAGATTGGAGAGGGTGCAGGCCAGGCTGAGGGACACCCCCTTCCCATGCATGAATTTTGTGCTCTGGGCCTCTAGTATTGTATAATGGTTAAATGCACAGACTTTAGGTTGGGACTGCCTGGGTCTGAATCCCTGCCCTATAACTAACTAGTACATGTCCCTGGGGCAGTTACTTTACTCTATGTCTCAGTTTACTTTAAATGGGGATAATAATAGTATCTGTCTTATAGTGTTGTTGTAAGGATTAAATTAGTTACATAAAGCACTTATAACAGTGCCTGGCACACAGAAATTACTAGGTAAATAACTGCTACATTATAATGGTCTAAAATGTTAAGCAAAAAGAACTTAGGCTGGGAATCTATTTTCAAAGTTTCCAATGGATCTCTCAGACAGGTAAGAGTTTAAGTAAGCCAGTTCAGTATTAATACATGTTGCTAGTTATTACCCTTTTTTCCCCCTGTAGATAACCAGCCATCTACATTTGAGCTATAAATCTGAAAAGGGAAAAGGGAAAGGCAATACTGAAGGTGTGTTTGAAGAGAATCTTTAAATTGTTCACTTGGGTGGTATTAATTTTTCACAGAAGTTCCTACTTTCTCCAGTGAATTTTGGTAGGTGCTATGTGCCATACAAAGATAATAAAAAAAGTCTCAGCTTTCTAGCATATTTGAAACTAATGGCATTAACACGAGACATGGGTGAGTTTTTGCTGAGGGTCACATTGAGCTGTGAGCTGCCTCAGGGTGTTTTTTAGGAGTCAGCAACGTGGCAGAAGACATCAAGACAAAGATCAAGAATTCTGACTGCTCCTTTTGACAGCTGCGTCCCCAACCAGACGCAGGCCAGGAACTATCGGCAGAACTACTTGGACGTCCGCCACTGTGAGAAGGCAATGACCGCTAAAGGGGGTGATGTCTCCGTTTGCGAATGGTACACATCCTGGGTGGAAGCTCTGTTTGTTTACATTTCTGTATCCTTGTGTTTGTTGCCAATCTGAGTAAGTCACAAGGCTCTGTGTTGTCTATTTTATTTTATAACTTTCTTCCCAACTATTAAAATCAAAGAAACTCTTAGAAAAACAAACAAAAAATGAGCAGAAGGCACATTTCCTGGGAAGATCTGAACTGGCCCCCACCCTGACACTCCTCTGTCCTCACCCTTCTCCCAGGATAGTGAAGGGGAACCTGGGTACATCCCACTCTGGGATCCTGAATCATAGGTTAACTAATAATAAATACTTGTTGAAAAAGTGTTAAAAAAAATACATGGGCATTAATGAGAGATCCACAATACTTATAGGAAGGGAAGAGCTCATGTATGGGGTGGGGATGAGAATAAACTTGAACAATTTTATAGAGAAGACAGTATTTGAGCATTTTTAGTTTATTCTTGAAGTATACAGTACATTTTAAAGATAATTTTCTGCCCTACCCGGCTTGGCTCAGTGGATAAAGCGTCAGCCTGAGGACTGAAGGGTCCCAGGTTCGATTCCGGCCAAGGGCACATGCCTGGGTTGCAGGCTCGATCCCCAGTAGGGGGTGTGCAGGAGGCAGCCGATCAATGATTCTCGCTCATCATTGATATTTCTCTCTCTCTCTCCTTCTTCCTTCCTCTCTGAAATCAATAAAGAAATATATATATATTTTTAAAAAGAGATAATTTTCTATGCACTGGAAATGGAATAAAACAGTTAGGAAATGAAAGGTTTGGAAATCGCAGGGAAAATTCTGGTATTTCAAATAGTCCAGTTTGATGAAAGAAATGGATAAGAGAATGATGAAAGATCTGGCTACAAAGGTAGGCTGCAACAATGTTGAGGAAGTTTATTTCATTTTTGAGCACAGAAATAATGTGTAAGTATTGAATAAGATGGGTTATTACTAGAAAGGTTATTGTAATTATGGGTGAGAGATATATCCAAACATCATCCATAGTTCTGAATGTATACTTAAAATGTATCTTTTCATGTATAAATAATAAGGAATCTTTAATAAAACATATATACAAGAAATAATTCATAAAAAGAGAAGTCATTCATATTTGACAATGCTCATCAGACACACTTCATGCCTTTTCAACAGGAGGGAAATCAGCAGGTAATCTCAATAGCTCTTCTACTTCTCCTTGCAAAGCCTCTGCTTTTTCATGCAACAGCATCTACAATAAAAACATCAGGACATGAGACCAAAATATTCAATGCTAGAGAAATGCTACCATTTTTACCACCTGAATCCTTACACATTAGCAATCTAGACATTAAAACTAATATGAGATGGAAAAATGGCCACTTAAGAAAAAGTGATTATAGTAAGTGAAGCTGAAGCATTTAGTTAAAGCCATTTTAGCTGATTGCTCCATTTGGTATACCAAAAATAAAGGAGCTCTAAAACATGATTTGTTTTATTGGAGACTCAGCTACCTAAAAATTAACTTTTAATCTATAAAATCTAAGACAATTTTACAAAAATTTAATTAGCTCTTGAAAATGTTATCCTTCATATATGCATTTTATTACTCCTTAAAATTTAGTATGCTATCTTTTAAAAACCTATAACTTTTTCAAAGAAAAAATTTTATTCAAGTTCCTAAAATTAATAGTTAACCCCTTGAGTGCCTGGGAGCGCTATCGCGCTCCTCCTGTCTTTCGCCAAAAGTGCCGGGAGCGCTATCAAAGCTTCGAAATGGCATCCAGTTCTAAGTCTGCTTTTATTAGTGATGATGATATTGCTAAATATGTCAATGTAGTAAAGGTTTCTTTAAGTTTTTGAATATGTAACTTCATTTACTTGCGATTCATAATTTTTTTCCTAAACTGCTGTAAAATCAGCAAAAATGCCTTGGCAATTTCAGCATAGTCCCTAGGATATTGGTTGGCACTCAAAGGGTTAATTTTGAAAAAAACATAATGAGAAAAGAAAGTATTTCTAAACATGGAGCATAGTAGACATAAATGAATATTTAACAAGTAATGACTCTCTTTCTTTTAGAAACCAGAAGTAAAATGTTGGTATTTGTTTTAGCTGGCTTTTGTGTATATTGTAGTGAAGTATTTGTACTACTTCTGTTACAAAGTATTATAATAAAAAGTTTAGCAAAATCACAGAGGGGAAAAAAAGTCATATGATGCAAAGTGAAAGTGAAAAACCCACTCCCTACCAATTTGACATACCCATAGCATTACATAGCATTATATCTACACTAATAAAAGAGAAAAATGGTAATTAGCGTACAACCGCTACCCTTCCCATTGGCTAATCAGCATATCCTTATGCAAATCAACTGCCAACTAAGATGGCGGTTAACCACCAACAAAGATGGCGGCTAATTTGCATACGCCCAATGATGGGAGGCGAAAGGGGAAGAACTGAAGAATGGTGATCGGCAACCCAGGCTGCAGGCAAGAGCTAGGGGGTGGGCAAAAGCCGCCTTTCCCCACCCCCCAGCTGGTGATCGCCTTTGGAAAGCCGGGCAGCAAACCCGACCCCAGGGGCTGGGGTTTCTGGCTGGCCTGTGCCGAGCGATGGTGGCGATCGGAGGCGTGAGGGCTGGGGCGCAGGCCATGGCAATCGGAGGGCGGGAGGGGCCGAGCGCATGCCAGGCGGCAACCCTGGACCCCACTGGGGCCGGGGTTGCCGGCTGGCCTGTGAGGAGCGATCCCCATG
Organism: Myotis brandtii; assembly: GCF_000412655.1. NCBI lineage: Eukaryota > Metazoa > Chordata > Mammalia > Chiroptera > Vespertilionidae > Myotis > Myotis brandtii. The sequence goes on along the minus strand of NW_005353789.1, from coordinate 542,555 downwards.
GCGATTGGAGGGCAGAGCTGGGGCGCAGGCCAGGCGGCAACCCTGGACACCCCAGAAGCCACCTGCCCGCCACCCGTGACCCTATCAGGTCCGGGCCACAGGCTGGCGGCCGTGTACAGCCACAGAAGCCGCCTGCCCACAGCGTGTGGAGCCACAGAAGCTGCCGGCTCACGCCTGTGTACAGCCACAGAAGCCACCTGCCCGCCTTCCGTGACCCGATCCAGTCCCAGGTTTCAGGCCCGGGCCCGTGTGCGGCTGCAGAAGCCGCCTGCCCACAGTGTGTGCAGCCGCAGAAACCTCCGGCTGGCGCCCGTGTGCAGTCTGCAGTCGCAGAAGCCGCCTGCCTGCCGCATCCCACTATGATCCACTGAGTTATGAGGCCAGAGAGCAAGGAGAACTTCCGCCCCTGAGTCAAAGTGGGGAGCGGAGGACATGGCCTCCCCTCCTAAAGTTGCCAAAGGACAGGACCTAACCTAAGCCACATCCTCTGAGACAGCCAGGCAG
>NW_005353789.1:522388-541313 GCF_000412655.1 Myotis brandtii | reverse complement strand
AGGTGAGGGTCAAGGGCACTGGGTGGGGGCCAGTCCAGACAGAAGACTGAGGTCCACATGTTCTTGACCCTGCTCGGTTCTTTGGCACCTCTGCCTGAGATATAAACTGTCTGACATGGAAGTACAACTCCAGAGAAGGGGGTGGGGAACCTAAGTTAAATAATATTTTGTTTTTGTTTTTTCACTTGGCAGAATGGGGGCTGAAGTTGAAGTTAGGTTTGGTTACTAAACAATAAAGAAAGCAACATTTCTTGCACACCCGACTGTGTGGTCTGAGTTTGCTGCTGCCTATAAACTGAGAAAAAGTTGTAAAATGAAGTACTAATCTCTAGGGTTTAGGTCAGACCAAGGAGTAGTGCCACTGAGCCAGAAGCTGGCTCATGGCTGGCTAGTGCGGAGGGGGTGACAGGAGCCTCTCCCACCTCCATGGCAGCACTAAGAATGTCTAACTAACAGTTTAGGCCCGATCCCTTGGGGGCCTAAGCCTTTAGTCGGACATCCCCCGAGGGCTCCCTGGCTACCAGAAGGATGTCTGACTGCAAGCTTAAGCCGGATCCCCCGGGGAGTGGGCCAAAGTCAACAGGTGGACATCCCCCAAGGGGTCCTGGACTGCAAATGGGCGAAGGCCGGGCTGAGAGACGCACCCCCCCCCCCCCACCGAGTGCACAAATTTTGTGCACCGGGCCTCTAGTATATATATAAAAGACTAAAACGTAATTAGGTAAGCTTTCCAGCAGCTGAGGTAAGGGTGACCATGTGAAATGAATCTCCCAACACATCCTCTAAAAACTATACAGATCAACAAGTAAACCACACAAAACTCTTGTGTCAGCATTACTAGAATACAGAGAACATCATCAGCTTCAAATTACCCATGGTTAAAAAAATCCACCAGTTATCAAAAAAACGGCATAATCTCAATATAATCCTAACTAGTTTCCTCATTTCCATCCTTGCTCTTCAATTTGCAACCTCTGACCTACTCCTTTGCTCAAAATCCTGCAAGGAATATCTATTTTTCTCTTTCAAACTGTCTGGAAAGTGAAAGAAGTGGCGGGAACCATAGCATGTCTATAAGGTGGAAACCATGTATTGAGAATGAGACAGAAGTAGGATCCCTGGATACAACACTGATTCCCATAAGAGCTATAAATTGCTTGTGCTTGAATTTGTCTAATAAACTTTTAAAGTTTAAAGTAACTTCTTTTGGCCATTGTTACTACAGCTCCATTTGTATCCCTAATGATATACAGTCTAACTCCACAGTCCTGGCTCTACTACTTACTTAGCTATACTTCCTTGGGTAAATAACTTAATTTCTTCAAATCTCATTTATTTATTCAAATATATATTAAACACCTACTCTAGGTTGAGTACTGTGCTAGCTGCCATTGCAATGGAAATGACTATAACTCCATCCCTGCCAATCCCAAGAACTTCTAATCTAATGGAACAAGGTCAGTTTTAGTGTCGTCAAATTGAAGGTAACACCATCTCTGTACACCTCACAGGACTATTGTAAAGATCAAAGAAAGTAATATAAACAATGTGAGCACCATTAAAAAAAGTAAGATGGAAATGAACTTTTAGCTCATTCTGATCTGTATATAACCATATTGTAACAATGACGTTTTCTAAAAAAGCCAAGCAATTTCAGGCTACAAGAATGGAACTACAGTTAAAATCAGGAGGGGAAAAACCCAAATTGCTGTGGAATGGCTTTACCCACATTGAACTGGAGGGTAATGATACATATGATTGCATCAGGCAAAGGGCAACTAGGACAATAGATTATTTAATGCAAATGAAAGAAACAGAAAAGAGAAACCCTTGTAAGCAGTGAGAACTGTTTTTCAATTTGTGAAACACTAATATATGAATAAAAGGATAGAATAGTTCCAGATGGTAGTATTACAATGCAATGGTCAACATTTTAAGAAGACAAAATTGAGCCTCATTATAATGGGATGCTTTTTGTTATACTAAGAGTGACCAAAAATAGAACTATGTGAATTTTGAGGTTGTAAGCGCTTGTCAATGAAGGTATTCAAAGGTGGGAAGACCAGATGTTGAGAGTGCTGAGGAAAGGACTTCTGTGAAAAGGTTGTAAGGAGGCCAAATTCAATGAGTTCTAGGCTTCCTTGTACTTCAGTGAACTCTTGAAACTGTTTTTAAAAGGTCATTTTTCTCTTTATAGCAAGTCTTGTATCATAACAAATGCACTATTTTTACCCACATATTATGAATTTATACTTTTGTGTCTATTGTTAAATGTGTTTTTTTTTCATGTCTCAGATATAAGGAGATAACACCACAAAACATTATAAAGGTTAAAAAAATGGTTTGCTTACCTTTGCTGATGAAACAATTTGCTTGGCCTGGCGTCTTGATAAATGATCAATTGTCTTTATTAGCACTTCAGGATTTGCATTAGCTAAGTGTGCTAGACTTTTATAACCTGCATTGTATAACTGTTTTGCCCGACCCTGAAAAATATTACAAAAATCAGTAGGTTCAGAATTTGGGATTTAGAAAAAATAATTAAATGTCTTGTTGAAAGGAAAAATTTCACATGATTATATATATATATCCTATCTAATAAAAGGGTAATACGCAAATTGACCATCACTCCAACACACAAGATGGCCACCCCTATGTGGACACAAGATGGCTGGCAGGGGAGGGCAGTTGTGGGCGATCAGGAAAGCAGGGGAGGGCAGTTGGGAGGGCCCAGGACTGCAGGGGATGGCAGTTGGGGGGGGGACCAGGCTCGCAGGGGAGGGCAGTTTGGAGGGACCCATGCCTGCAGGGGAGGACAGTTAAGGGTGACCAGGCTGGCAGGGGAGGGCAGTTAGGGGCAATCAAGCCGGCAGGGGAGCAGTTAGGCATTGATCAAGCTGGCAGGGGAGTAATTAGGGGGTGATCAGGCTGGCAGGCAGAAGTGGTTAGGGGCAATCAGGCAGGCAGGCAGGCGAGCGGTTGGGAGCCAGCAGACCGGGATTGGGCCTAAACAGGCAGTCGGACATCCCTCGCGGGGTCCCAGATTGGGGAGGGTGCAGGCTGGGCTGAGGGACACACACCCCCCCATGCACAAATTTGGTGCACCAGGCCTCTACTATATATATATATATTTTAAATATACTAAAGTAAATAAAGTAAGAATGAAGAGATAACACATCAGAATCCAGAGGAATTTTATATTAAATTTTGTATTATATTCAAAGATGTATTTGAATGGTTCCAATGTGACTGCAAGATAGCCTTCTGTGCAGTGTAAGTCATCTGATATGTGCTGCAATGAGCAATGAGAAATCCATTATGGCACTTAGGCTAGGGGCATTATTTCAGACACCAATCAAAATATTCTAGTCTAATATACTTAAAATGTTCTTGCCACCTACTCGGGGGACTACAGGGGAGTGGTGTGGAGTGGTGTGGTGTGGTGTGTGTGTGTGTGTGTGTGTGTGTGTGTGTGTGTGTTTGTGTTCCCAAGCAGTAGAGTTCCTCTAATTCGAGAACTGAATAACAGAGAATAAACTTAAATTAAGGGTTGGTCAAAACAGAAAGCTGAAAAACCAGCTGAGAATACTTTCTTCTCACTCTCTTCAAAACCGTGAATAAGCCTTGTTAGCACCGAGTCACCACTACCTTAAATAAGCACGGAGTCTAAATTGACAGAAGGTAATTCTCCACTGGAGTGGAGGAAGGAAGATGCTAAGGATGAGCACACGTATACTTGGAGAGTGTCATCTTATCCCTTCTGTTATTTTTTTTTCCTCACAGTTGTGCTTCTGAATTAATGGGATTTCTAGGAAGCCACAGCAGCAATTTACTTTGAAAAAAGAAAACAGAAAAAAAAAAAAAAGACTGCCATAAGGATGTTGTTGTCACTTACCCTGTGACAAGACTTCACAGTTACTTGAAATCATCTCAACTGGGAAGCTACTAACCTCTAAAACTCCAGTCACTTCCATGAGAGGGATTAGTTCTGCCTTTACACAGTAGGTCAGTTTCTTGGTAAGTTCTACCAAAAGGGCTTTATAAACCCAAAACTCCTCAAGTTCCTGCAGAACACAAAGAAATATACAGAATTTAAATCTAGTCAGTCATTTCAAAGTTTAGTTTGCATGGTAGGGGGCTCAGAGAGGATGTTCCCTTATGTAAGCTCTGGAACTTGGGTTAAGCCAGAAGTGAACAATAATTCTAAGCAAAATTATTATGAGGACGAATGGTAGAGACTGACAAATTTGACGAAGTGGTCTTGGGATGAGGAAACAACTGAAAAATAAGTCAACAAGAAGAATTCTATTCATTTTTATCAAAATACCAGAAAGTGAATGTATAGTTTTTCTTTCCCAGATGACTGAAAACAACTCCTATTTGTGGGAATTTATCCTAAAGACAAAGTATTAACTGTGGAAGGATTCAAATGCAAGACAATGCTCAGTGCAACAATATTTAAAACAATAAAAATATTGGAAACCATAAGTCAATAACTGTTAAAGCTGTATGGGTAAAAGGGTATTCATTATATTATCTTGTCTTCTTATACTAGTATATATGCTTGAGGTGTTCAACAATAGTTTCTTTTTTTAAAGTCTCTAACCTTTTGTGAGAATGTGTGATGCATGGAGCAGCATTAGTTAGCCACTTTGTGACCACTAGGAAAGTAGTTAATGCACTAAAGATGGAAGAGTAAAAAGAAGAGAAGATAACCTTGAATAAAACTACTGAATCAATCACCCTGGAATTGCCTTAGCTCTAGCTTTCCTGTTACTGAAGATAGTCTTTTTCCTATTGTTTAATCTTTTATGGGGTTTTCTGTTACTTGTAATTAAAAGCCATCATGCCCAGCTAGCATGGCTCAGTGGTTGAGCATCGACCTATGAACCAGGAAGACACAGCTCAATTCCCAGTCAGGGCACATGCCCGGGTTGCTGGCTCAAACCCCAGTTTGAGTGTGCAGGAGGCAGCCGATCAATGATTCTCATCATTGATGTTTCTATTTCTCTCTCCCTCCCTTCCTCTCTGAAATCAATAAAAATATTTTTTAAAAAATAATAATAAAAATAAAAGCTATCTTAATTAAAACAATTAGTGTCCTATTTTATATGACTTACATAACTAGTTAAAGAGGAAAAAACATTTTAAAATATTAAAAATACATTCATGAAAGCACAAGTTGTCAGGTAGATTTTTTTTCTAGGCTCAACCATCAAATTATAGTAGCTGTTTTTCAAGTTCAACATATTCTTTTACTTGAACAAATCTACAAGGCTGAAGCCTGTATAGTCCCAATTAAAACAAAGGGATGGAATATTAGGAAAAGCATCTTTAAACACAAAGAACAACAAATACAGAAAACTTAAATAACAACTAGCTTCTTATTACTCATAATTTTTGTCTACTGCTTAGCTAGCCTGTGATTAGGGAATGTAAGCTAGTATTAAAAAGACCAGTATACGAGAAGATATTTAGAAAGATAAATTTACTAAAATAGTTATCATTTAATCCGAAGTCAAGTATTTTAGATTATTTACTCCTTAGTACATATGACAGAATTAATTGCCATACACACATACAGAATATGGAGATTTAAGATAGGGAAAATGAAGTTGATTTTATGTTTAAAAATAGAACTTATGGGGGGAAATTTTTTTAAAAATTGAGTACAGAAACAAATATGAAAAGGCTATTCTGCTATTCAATAATAAAAAATTTAAATGCAGCAAAAATGACATATTATAAATTTGTCAAAAAAATTGTCTGAGTAGAAAAGTCTGGCAAGCTTTGTTGTGTTATTTAAGGAAATTCTGAAAACTTCTTTTAGTAAAATCTTAAACAAATCCATCCTAAATGCACATGGCCAAAATAAAATTTTCTCCTTGAATTACTTTATAAAATGGGCATTTGTTGTAGAAACCTAAAGTAGCCGGCTGACACTGGAAGCGAGAATGGTAGATTACTGAGGCAATCTAAGGAATATGGTGCTAAGTAGTTAAAAGTAGCTGTCAGATATTGACAACATTCTAATCAAACATTTCACATGAGTACCATTCATGAGAAGGACACTCAGACAGAATCAACATGAGTGGAGAGATCCATTTTAAGAGTTGATTCCAAACACTTGAAACTATTAACGCTGGTTCTAAAAGTAAGGATAACTATTCTACTTGTTCATTACATACTTTAGTTGATTTTGTTATTTTTGTATCTTTACCGTAAGTATGTATATAGTATTTCTGTAATAAGCGAATAAAAACAAAAATAAATTTTAAATAAATTCTGACTGCTTTGTAACAGAATAAGTCAATGATAAGAAAATACTAACTGGTTTATGAGTTTGGTAACAGTTAAAATAAGAAGATGCACAACGCATCTATCATCTATTTAATGGAATTACCTCACAGAAATGTAACACACAACATGAGAAGGTGGCAGCTGCAGTGAGAAGACTTTGTATATATCCTCGAGGCATATTGAATTTTTCAGACACACTCCAAATGCTGGTCTCTTTGAGCAAGGCATAAAGAACAAAAGACAGGTATAGTCTATTCACTATGTTCTTGTCCACCGTCTAGAAAGACACAACCAAATAAATTAATATACTGAACCTGCTAAAAATGTACATTATATTCAAACTGGACAAAAGGTAAATTGAATGAAATTGTGCTATGGGAGAGCAAGGGTAAGGATAGAATGATTCATAGAAATAAAACTAAGTTCTAACATATGTAACTTAGATTAATTCAAATTATCATTTTTCCAAGTATAAAAAAATGCCAAATTGTTTCCAATTTAGTTAAACTTCTTTCTATAGGGAGTGTTGAAGGTTGAGTTGTGTCCTACCAAGAAAAGATATGCTCAGATCTTAACCCTCGGACCTGTGAAGGTGACTTTACTTGGGAACAAGATATTTTCAGATGTAATTAGTTAAGGATCTTGAGAGGAAATCATCCTGGATGTACAGTGGGCCCTTTAGTTAAAGCAAATTATAGTAGTTTTTTTTAAGTTCAACATAGTAAACTACTGTCCTTATAGAAGAGAGGACACAGAGTGACACAGACAAGCAGGCCATGTGAAGATGGAGGCAAACATTGGAGGGATGAGTCTACAAGCCAAGGAAAAACCAAGGATTGCCAGCAACCACTGAAAGCTAGGAGACAGGCAAGATGGTTTCTTCCTCAGAGCCTCCAGAAGGAATCAACCCTGCCAGCATCTTAATTACAAACTTATGGTCCCCTGAACTATGAGAGAATAAAATTCTGTTGTTTTAAGACATCCAGTTTGACTTTGGATGGTAAACACACAATACAATATACAGATGATGTATAATAGAATTGTACACCTGAAGCCTACATAATTTTATTAACCAATGTCACCTCAATAAATTCAATTAAAAAAAAAAGACACCTGCTGTGTGCTAATTTGTGGCAGCAGCCCTAGGAAAATATAGACAGAGAAGGAACTGGGGAGACCTTTTCATTTTCTGTGGTATGTATAGGTTGTATATATGTGTGAATGGGATTACAAATTAGATAAATGCATTTATTTAGATAAATGTTAATAAGCTTATCTACATTGTAAACTAAGAGTAAATATTAGTTTCTATGGTTTCCACATGGACATGATAAGTAAGTAATGTTTCCAAAACTAAAACACTGAAAGAGAAAAATGCTCTCTGAGGTTGACAATTTCTATTCGGTGTACCTGCTTTTGCCTGTGGCGTCTAGTGACTATTTTTTGTGAGTAGTAAAATCAGAGGAGAGAAAAAGGTTGTATTTGAAAGAGAAAAAATAGGTATAAAATCTAAAATTATATCCTCTACTATAGTAATAGAATGTTTGAGATTAAAACTTAGACTGACATATTAAAGAATATATGAATTAAGATTCTGCATGTTGATACTGGATCAATCACTTAAAAAGCATTAAGCTAAAAAACATGATAGTTGAATAAAAGTAGGAAAAGATCATTTTTTAATTTTCCAAATTTGGTGCACCTTCATTATTAAAATGGAGTCAATGTAGATTTTGTTCAAAAGGCATTTTTTAAGTCAAGAGAAATTATAAAATTATATTACAAGTCAAGATAAAATGCTTAGCGCCAATTCTAAGCTCTTTTACAAAAAATGTTTAAAGAAAAGGAGAGTGTCTTTTTCAATGTGGAGAAATCAATTTATATTTTAAGTAAAATCATGTTCTCTAGAATTATAAATAGTGATACTTTCAAAACATTAAACTAGTAAATAACCCATTTGTAATTAAAATAAATTCACGTCCATACTAGTTTAAATACGCAATTATCAATTGAATACACTTTAGTGGCTGTATTTCTTTTTTTTTTAATGCATTTTTATTGATTTCAGAGAGGAATGGAGAGGGAGAGAGAGATAGAAACATCAATAATGAGAGAGAATCATTGATCGACTGCCTCCTGCATGCCCCACATTAGAGATCAAGCCCGTAACCCGGGCATGTGCCCTGGCCGGGAATCAAGCCATGACCTCCTGGTTCATAGGTCAACACTCAACCACTGAACCATACCAGCCATGCTATTGACTATATTTCATAAAATGTAACGAAAATAAATTTTGGTGCAAGTTTAAAAAGATGTATTATTCTAATAAGATTTTGTAATTGTTTATTATTTGGTAATATGTTCCAAATTAACATGAGTTTTAAAATATAATTTTGTTTTTATTTTATATTATACAGTTGGTTATAAAAAGTTTGATTTAAAAAATGTTTTTATTCAACATTTTGAAGGTCTAAACACCAGAGCCATTTGTAAGGTAAAAGACTTAATCTAAATGTTGTGACAACATGGATATTGAAGTACTATAATATCTACTTGTAATTTCATGATACAGCAGTACACGGGACAGTTGCACCATTCAATTCAAATGAGAATAAATATCATCTTCTGTTTTTCAAAATGAAATCAGTAATATCCATGTAAATTTAAAAGATATAGGAGGGAATAGTAGTAGATAATTAGGTTTCAATGGAGTTTGGATTATCAAAGAAAATTAAAAACGAATAAAGTGTATATTATGAGGTGGAAAATGATATTAACTTAAAGAATTTTAAAGTATGTTAGCCAAAGAATTATTTCCACTTCTCTTAAAGTTAGTGTATGCATTATACACTTGCTTCATGCTTGTTGACTGAACTTTAAAGCCCCCAAATATAAAATATCAAACAAATAATATTCAACCTTTTAGAATGTTTTATGTATGTCAAATATTAGACTGGAAGTTCTTTGAGGACAACGAACAACACAATCAACAAAAACCCTAAACCTGTCCTATCTCAGAATCTCTGATAGCAAGTAGAATGCCTAATAAAAGTTTATAGAAAATATAACTTTCTCCCTTGAATTGAATTTACTTCAGTATTACATAATATCATGAAAACATTATAAATATTTTATAATGTAAGCAGTAAATAGCCTAGGAAAAAATAAATTAATAAGGTTTACCTTTCCCTATGATAATAGCCTTACATGTATGACAAAATATTTTAGAATACAAAGGTACAAAAATAAGCTATCACATCACCAACAAATAGTTTTTTTAAAAAATGCCTAAGTTTCTGCTCCTCAGATGTTTTAAATAATAAAGTGGGAATTTAATTTAGAGAAAAGAAGCGAAACAAAAAGATCAAGTCAACAAGGGAGATAATACAACAGCATTAATTTTGTTAAATGAACTTAGTTATTTAGGAAGGAAAAAAAAGATTATGGTACCTTCTTGATAGCTTGACCTGATGCCTTCTTCCCAATATAGTTTTCAGAGACTCCGACAAGAGCAACCACATTTTGTTCTGCTGGACTGAGCTGGTTAAACTACATAAATAAAAAAAAAAAAATAGAGTCATTATATAGGAAAATCTAATTGTACCTTTAAAAAATGCCATTTGAACCAAATCCAGTATTTTCTATGATATCACATTTTCTTGTTTTTAAGGATATGAAAAAGCAACACATTTTATGTACAAATACTACAAACTTAAAAATATGAAAATATAGCATATTTTAAATATATTTTTATTGATTTCAGTGAGGAAGGGAGAGAGAGAGAGACAGAAACATCAATGATGAGAAAGAATCACAGATTGGCTGCCTCCTACACACCCCCCACTGGGGATAGAGCCCAGAACCCAGGCATATGTCCTTGACTGGAATTGAACCTGGGACCCTTCAGTCCACAGGCCGACGCTCTATCCACTGAACCAAACTGGCCAGGGCTATAGCATATTTTTGTAGAATTATTTAAAGTCATGGTCACAAGTACTGTGTAATATTGGAAGGGTGGTTAGGAGAAGAGGGAAAGCTTTTGAAAGTAACTGCCTTATATACTACTGGCTAAGAAAACTTACAGGAATAATTTTAAAATATGACATTAAAAAGAAAGTTAATTTCTTGCAATTAAAAGCCACATACCACTTCTGCCTAATATGTGTTTACAATAAAATCATAATAGTTTGTACTCTACCACTTGCTTTTGTAATAAATAGAGCCAGGTCCACCTTTCCATAAAACTGATATTCCTTCTCAGTTATCAATAGTACTGGGTCTGATATATCATGCTTGGCTCTGACAGAGCTTTCAGGTAACTAAACTCTCAATCATCAGAGATGGTCTTCATGGTTTCCTTTAGATTCCAGACATCTATATATATAATCTATATATATAAAAGGTTAATATGCTAAGTGTCCATCTGACAGGTAGCGATGACATGCACTGACCACCAGGAGGCAGTCGCTCAACACAGGAGCTGCTGTGACACACACTGGCCATTTACAGATAAATGGCGCCACAGACCTGGCACCCAGAAAGCAACACTCAGCTTCCCCCAAGTAGACACAGGCCCCACCAGCACCCCAGAACCACAGCCCACCAAATCGCAGCCAATGCTGCCGAGACCCGATGGTGCAAAATGTGGCCCACAGCCCAGGCCAGTCTGGAAATGGTGGCTGTGGGTGCCAGGTAATGACGTCTCATAGCAACGCCCGGCTTGCTCTCCCTAGCAACTAGCCTCCTTGCAGTTTCTTCAGCCACATGACTTGCTTTATAGCCAGGTGCAAACATTTTACACTTTAACCAAATGTCTGTGAAGTGTTTTCCTGTGCCTCATCTCATTTGATCCTCATGGAAGTCCTGGAGTAGGTAGATAGGAGACTCAGTGGAATCCTATTTTCTTTTCATTAGCCGGAAAACGGAGTTGGGGTTTTTTTGTGGTTTTTTTTTTAGATTCTTTCTTTTTTTTTTTTTTTTTTAACATATTTTGATTTCAGAGAGGAAGGAAGAGGGAGAGAGAGATAGAAACATCAATGATGAGAGAGAATCATTGATTGGCTGCCTCCTGCATGCCCCCCACTGGGGATCGAGTCCACAACCCGGGCATGTGCCCTTGACTGGAATCGAACCTGGGACCCTTCAGTCCGCAGGCTGACGCTCCATCCACCGAGCCAAACTGGCTAGGGCGGAAAACGGAGTTTTAGAAAGCTTAAAAACTTGACCCAACTGAAAAGAAGAAATGGTGGACCTTGAAAATGACTTTAGGTTTTCTCACTGCACAGAATATAGTCAAACACTGCTGCAGTTAAATATTTTATCCTTTGTTCTCCCTGTGTAATCTACAATAATAATCTACTGCGTGTTGATATTTACTGCTGTGTTGCTGACAATTACCTGAAAAAGAAGTTGGGGTGCTTCACTGGCCAGGAAAAAGTTTAGCTAAATCAGAAAGCAGGTCTAATTAAGCAAGTTTATTCTATATCTATAAAAGGGTAAGTTAATTTGGGCATGCACGATACATATAAAGCTCTTGCTGACACCAATCGCACGCGTGTGTTTTGATCTGTCATTGTTGATTGTGAATTTGGTTGACACTTCTATTATAAAGGGCGAACAGTGATATTAAAATATTTATTCTAATTAATCTCCTTTCAATGTGCACAAATTCATGCACCGGGCCACTAGTTATAAAATAAAATGGTGTAGTCAATAAGTCAGAACAGTAACTATCTTTGGGGAAATGGAAGCAGGGATGATACTTTTTCTTTTTCCACACCTTTATTTTTTTGATAATGACATGTTTATATTTAACAGAAAAGTAATATTTAAGTTAAACCAAAAATGCTATTGTCATATTACTATTTTAAAAAATGAAAGAACTAAAGGCCCAATTTCAAACATATTTTTAATAGAAAAAGTGAACAACTACTTGATAAAAATCATATCATCATTAATAGACTAAGTAGCCTATACTGAAGAATCTTTTATGCTCACCTGTTTGAAGTATATCATCCAATCAGGGTCACGCTGAGAAGCCATATCGTAGGGAGTGGTTAGGTAAATTAGATGAAGAAGGCTTTCAAGCACAAGGCCTTCAAGACCTTTCTGCAAATCTCTGTAGAGAATGTCACAATAAGCCAAATCTATAGTTCCTAAAAGATACAAGTATTTCATCTTTCTTAATTACCAAAGGGGGAAAGAGGCGATTTTAAAAAAAGTCTTGTTTAGAAGTTACCTAAATATAGCAAACAGTATTCAAAATCTCCTATTATGTACTGTAGCATGGCTATTTTGGAGGTCATTTTGATAGTATCTATCAACATTTAGTAAGTATATACTTTCTGACCCAACTACTCTATTTTTGGGAATCTAACCCAAAACATTTCTACATATACCCCCAAATACATGACTATAGATGTCCATGCAACCTTGTTTATAATTGAAAAAACTCAGAAACTGTGCAAATGTTCATTAATAGGGGAATGGATAAACAAATTAAGGCCTTCATACTATAGATGTCTAAAGTAGTAAAAGAAAAAAGGTAAATTTAAAGGGATTAACTTGTTAAGATGTTCATGATAGCCCTGGCTGGTTGGCTCAACTGGTTGGAACATGGTCCTGCACACCAGAAGGTGGCAGGTTAGATTGCTGGTCAGGGCACACACCTAGGTTGCAGGGTTCGATTCCTGGTCAATTGGGAGGCATATGGGAGGCAACCGATCGATGTTTTTCCCTCTCTCTCCACCCCATTCTTCTCTCTCTACGTGTCCTTGGATGAGAACGTGTCCTTGGGTGAGAACAATGACAAAAAGATGTGCATGATATTTTATAAGAAAAGCAAGCTGCTAAAACATACCCTATGATTCCATTAAAAAAATAAACTATGTGCATATGGATATATGCATGTGTGTATATATAAGTATATACATACAGACATATATAAATGCACATAGATATATGCATAAATATACATAAAAATATTTGCAATTGTTAACTGAGGCAGCCCCTGGGAGAGTGGAAATGGGACAGGAATACGGAATTTTCCTTTACATAATTTCTGATTCCTAAAGATTATTTTTAATAACAGACATGTATTATTTTTCATTAAGTACATTATGAAGTGGATATTAAGAAAGAAACTATCCACTGTCATGCAACAGTCTCTAAGATAATATATATTATTTAAAAACAAAAATTTAAACAAATCTTTAACCTGTATATATCTGTGTATTATGCGTTGAAATGAAATATACAGGAACTGTTTGAAAAGCTATACACCAAATTGTTATTCTTGGTAGGATATTAATATTTGTGTGATTGCCGGGGGAGGGAAGTATGAAGAAGTGATGAACACCTTTTTCTCTATATACTTCTGCAGTATTCTAAGTTACTTGTAATTTAAAATTTTTTTCAACTTTTTAAAGTTTATAAGATTAATGTTATTAATATGAAATTACAAATCTAATTTAAAGTAACAGAATGTCTACTTTTTCCAATGCATTTCCTCAGATTTTGGTAAAGTAAGATTTAAAAAAAAAAATTTATTTTAGGTAAAATAAAATTTAGGTAAACTATTACCTTTAAAAGAAGCTCGTCCCAACTTTGTGATATGAAAACTATACTGGAACCATTCTTCGGACTTATAACAAGCATCTTTTTGTGTAAGTACGTTTTCTGTCAAAATGGTATCTTTTTGTAGGAGTCCTTTTTCTGTCAGGTATCTAAGTGATTCAACAGTTATTTCCAAGAGACTTTTTTCTTTCAACAAAATCTTTTGCTGAACACCAAAAAGGGTACCACTCATAAAGTGATATATGTCACCAAGATGTGTTGCAATCTGAAACAATTCAAGACATCATTGGAGCATTTTCCTTAATTCAAGACATCATTTTGAATATACTCTAATTAAGATGATAATTCATTTCTATACCTCAAAGATATTTAAATAAAAAATTAGTATAATATCTACATAGTTGCATATATAAAGGTAATTTTATAATGGCATTTTAAAATTAACAAGAGAAAACATTTTAAGGAAGAAGACAGTTATCATATTCAAACTTGTTATGAAAACATCTACACACACACACACACACACACACACACACACACCCCTCTTAGGTCTTTTTGAATAATTTTTCACAGTATCTCCAAAGCTGTGATCTGTTTATTCCTCAACCAATAATCACTAATTCCCACTCTGCCTTCTTCAGAAATCCTCCCATTACTCCTTTTCAGCCACCTGTGAAAACAATCTAAAAATTGTATTTAAAAAGAAATAAAAAAACACATGGAAAATACAACTGAAAGTCTCTACTGAAACAAGATCAGGCAATATTTTCCCTGTATATTACCTAAAAATAAATACAGTTTCCCACCTCTTTTTGTCTCATTTCTATCTTCTTTTCCTGCCTTTTTCTCTCTCCTCCTGTTATTCACTATTTAAAACTTTTAATGGCAATCATTAGTAATACTTAACCCTTCATTTGTTAATTAGTTGTAGAGTTGACTCTGAATTAGAATAATTTTATATTAGGCAATTTCAATGATATCAGTATGTTATACTAAAATATAGCAGTCAATAAGCATATTTCTCTCTCACAATTCTGATAATATTTCAAATGGAAAACTTTAGTTATTTCATATTAAACCAATATAAGGAATAACAAAACATATTATAGAGCACTGACATTTTTTATCCCTTCTTCTCTTAATATAGTCTTCAATTAGGCTAAAATTACACTTTTAAGATATTCTATTCTAGAACTGATACTCAGTTTGTAGATTATCACGGACTTAGTTTCTATATTGTTTTCTACTTGGTTAATTACAGTTAACACTGGGGGTTAAAAAAAATAACATTTACTTGATCCTTCTCGCTACCACCATGTTCACTTTCTACCCCTCTGTGAAAAACTTTTAGACACAGTGATTTAAACCCACTGGGATAGCCTCTGCCTCTGGCCTCCACAGCCTCTCAAAGCTGGATTCTCCACTGTTGCTGCAACCTGGAAGTTCAACCATACCCAATTCCAAAGTCAATCCATTAATGAATTCAAGCATTTACTGACACACAACCACATGCCAGGCACTGTGTTAGGCACTGAGACTCAGTGACATGAAAATAAATGTGGACCCTGCTTTCACAGGGCTTACATTCCAGTGGGGTACAGTGTGTGGCTCCATGAAGTATACAGCAGACTGACTGGATTCAGTGGCACAGGGAGGCTTTCCTGAGGAAGCGATCGGTTAAGTGAAAATCTGAAGGCTGGGTGGGAGTTAACTAGACAAAGCTGTGGGTGACTACAGACTGCATGAAAGGTTAAGAGCACTGGTTTTGTATTTAGATAAAGCTGAATTCAAAACTTGACTTTGCCACTTTGTGGCAGAGTAACATTGGGCACAAAGTTAACATTTCCTTAAGAATAATTCTAAAAAGGAAGTTTAACTCAGAAGTAAACTTAAAAAAGAGAGAGCTAATTTCTATTCTTAGTAAAAGAGTATTTTCCTGTCATGCCTTTTTTTTTTTAAATGTTTTTTTAATTTTCTACCTAATAAAGGCTATAGTTATCTCATAAATGTTTAAAATACCTAGAATGGTCACAGGACTATAGGTGAACCTTACTCTTAAAAAGGGCAGAAATGCTGGATTATCCCATATCAGGACCCGTTTCTTCACAGCAATTTGTGTATCCATAGTATCCACAAAACTCTAACATTTGTAACTGATGCCCAGTTATGATGTTGATTTCTCATATTTCTTATAACTCAAAGATTAAAAATGCACATATAAATCCAGATTCAGATCTATCAGGTCACAGACTGTTCTTTTCCACATCAAATTAAAGTTAACATTTTTTCCATACTTTACAATTCTCATAACTATTTAACCTCTATTATCTTAGGTAACAGTAAAAAGATTTTAAAATATTAAAATATACCTTCAAACCAATCAATGAGAGAAACAACGTTTGGATTCCCTTGGTGAATTCTTGAACAAGATGGCTGTAACAGTTTTCCAATGGTCTGCTTATTAACTCCAATGCCTATAAAAGTTAAAGCAGTATTAAGTTTTGTGTTATTATAAAGAATAAATGGTGTTCTATATAAAATTTTAAATTTTTTGCATATCTTGTGGAGGCAGGGGAAGATAAAAAAAAAACAAAGACAAAAAAAGAACGTACAGTTGTGCTCATGAATATAGAAGATAATTAGGAAAAATGCTTTTTATTGTTTGCCTAAAATACAAAAGTATTCAAACTACTCTTTCTAATTTTTAATCACAGAGAAGGAAACATTATTTAGAGAAATATTAATAATTAATTTTTAAAAGATGATCTCATAAAAGTGGTAGGCCAAAGTCCAAAAAAAGACAAAACAACCAACTAACAACTAGAGTGAGTGTTACCTGTTGCTTGTCTTTTTCTTGCAATATAAGGATACTCTCCCCAACAGAATCTATTCCAGCACGGCCAGCTCTGCCAATCATCTGTTTATATTGACTTCTCTTTAAAAATTCCTTAGCAACATAGGGGGCTCTCAAAATAACTCTATGAAATTGATAAAATTAATTAAAAGTTATATTCCACCTATAGCGATAGCACTTATTTTTTAAATTCTTAATTTCATTATATCTATGTAATATTAAATTTAATAACATATTAACTTAAAATAATAGAAAACTAGTATTTACCAAAAATCTATGATGTCCTAGGTTCTTTATGTACATTATCTGTAATTCTTACAAAACTCCTTGTAATAATATATATATATATTGACAAGGGGCTAATTGGTTTATCTCAACCCACAAAATTAGTAATTACCAGAAACATAATTTGAACTTAAGTCCGCCTAGCTGCAAAGCTTATGACCAATCCACTTCAGCAACAGTTTTTTTTTATTTTATACTCCATAAATAAAAACTCTCACCATGTACCACCAACATATGCAAATTTATTGATGAATTTATATTGTTGTCAACTATATACAATTGCAGATTTCAACTATTTTTGACCTATAAACAAGCTGATTTCATCCTGCTCACATATATAACAGTCTGTAGCCAGCTTTTCTGTTAAAAGATGAGAGAAAAATCTATGGTATTTGCCTATACTGATTAACCACCTCCTTTATTTATAAATCTCAATGAACAGCCCAGATTAACATTTGAAAAAAAAAAAAAACTAATGACATAACAGAAAAACAACAAGAACATAAAGAAAAAAAGTCTGATAGAAGCAGATAATACAAAACTTAAAGAACTTAAATTCTAATAAGTATCTATAGAAAATCCTTGAGGGTATTGCATTCAAAATCGACAGCAGACCTTATTTAAAAAAAGAGCAATAAAAGAAGAAAGTTCTTGGAAATTAAGAAAAAAATTTAAGTTCATTTAAAAAAATCAATAAAAGAACTGAATAATTAATAAACATAGTTAATGGGATATAGTTATATAGAAGGTAAAGATTGCAAAAATGTATGAGAAAAGAGATAAGAAAACTCAATCTAGAAAGTTCCAACTCTGAAATTACAAAAGCCGAGAGTGAGATAATGAAACGAAAAAATAATACAATAACCAAAAAAATTACTCTAAGATTATGAAAGGCATAAAACTTTAAATTGAAAACATATATCCAAGTGCTAAGCCCTAAGAATGAAAAGTAGCTAAACTGGAATGGTTGGGATTGTAGAATTAGTTTCCAGGGTTCAAACTTTGGCTGTGAAACTCATTTGTTGGGCCTGAAGTTGGGCAAATTATTTCATTGTTCAGCACCTAAGTTTTCCCTTCTATAAAATGTGGATAATGAAATATAACCTTCCTCAAAGAGTTGGCGTGGAGATCTATTAAGTCAATGCATGTAAAGGTACTATGGTATAAAGGAGGGAGTGCAATAGCTTGCAATTATTATTATACACTATGACAGAATTTTACAGTTAAAGAGATAAGTTTAACGGATCTGAAAAGAGAAAAACAGTGAACCTACACAAAAACAAAAATGAGCAACACTGGCTCCTAAAAAACAAGAAACAATACTGAAGTCGCCAAGGAAAAAAATTGAACCTAAAATTCTAGTAAGGTGTTAAAGTGTGAGGCTAAAATAAAGACATCTTCAGTTATGGAAAGACAAACTTTTTTACCCCAATATACTAGTAGTACTTAATAATTACTCAAGGGTGGCAAGAAAAAAAACAAAAGAATCACAAAAGGAAGATGTGGGATACCAGAGGCAATGGTAATCAAAACAAAAACCAAGGATAATATACAAGTAAGTTTAAATAGTTACTGATTATAAAATAAAAAAATGTAAAAATCTGGAACTACAATTTTAGTTAATTGCAACATACATACATAAGGCAGTATAAGAGGATATATAAATGGCAAAACTCATGTACAAGAGAATATAATTATTGATTAATTCTACAATGACAAAAAAATATTTTCATTACAACTGCTAAAATTTTAACAGTTGGAATAAGAAAAATAGAATAGCCCTGACCGGTTTGGCTCAGTGGATAGAGCGTTGGCCTGCGGACTCAAGGGTCCCAGGTTCAATTCCGGCCAAGGGCATGTACCTTGGTTGTGGGCACATCCCCAATAGGGGCTGTGCAGGAGGCAGCTGAT
>NW_005353789.1:502517-521838 GCF_000412655.1 Myotis brandtii | reverse complement strand
GTGCACGATCAGGGCCAGGGAGGGATGTGGGAGGTTGGCTAGCCAAGGAGGGACCTCGGGAGGGCTCCAGGGTGTGTGCAGCCTGTCTCGCTCAGTTCCAATTGGCCGGACCCCAGCAGCAAGCTAACCTACCTGTTGGAGTGTCTGCCCCCTGGTGGTCAGTGCACGTCATAGCGAGCGATTGAGCGGCCTTAGCATATCATTAGCATATTATGCTTTGATTGGTTGAATGGACAACTGGACAACCAGACACTTAGCATATTAGGCTTTTATTATATAGGATAACTTCCTGTTTTTTTCAAAAACCAAATAACAGAGGTTGAAAATAAAAGAATGGAAAAAGATATACTTGGCAAAAATAATGTAGTCCTCATATTCGAAGTAAAATCACTAAGTTAGAAAAACTTATATTGATAGAAGGTATAATTTAACAATAAGATAGTTGGAGTAGCCCAGCCGGCATGGCTCAGTGGTTGAGTGTTGACCTCTGAACCAGGAGGTCATGGTTCGATTCCTAGTCAGGGCATATGCCCGGGTTGTGGGCTCAATCCCCAGTGGGGGGTGTGCAGGAGGCAGCTGATCAATGATTCTCATCATTGATGTTTCTATCTCTCCCTCTCCCTTCCTCTCTGAAATCAATAAAAATATATATTTTAAAAAAAGATATTTAGAGTAAACCTTTTTTGTTTTTAATCCTCATCCAAAGAGTCAGGATATTTTTTCCATTGATTTTTAGAGAAAGTGGAAGGAAGGGGTGGAGAGAGAGAGAGAGAGAGAGAGAGAGAGAGAGAGAGAGAAACATAGATGTGACAGAGACACATTGATTGGCTGCCTCACACACCCACCCTGACCAGAGGTTGGATGGGACCGGCAACCAAGATACAGATCTTGATTGGCAATTGAACCTGCAATCCATCAGTGGGCATGCTGCTGCTCCAACCACTGAACCATGCTGACCAGGGCTGGCCAGGGCTGGAATACACCTTTTTATACCCAAATAGTTTTGAAATATATGCACTTCTAGAATGCAAAAAGGAGAAATTGACAACTTCACAATTAAAATGGGAGACTAACACACCTCTCTGAAATGGACAGATTAAGGAATCACAAAGAGTAAGAAAATAAAGGAGCTGGTAACATGATTAATAACTGTGATCTCATTGAGATACAGACAACTGCACACTCAAAAGGAAACATTTTTTTTTAACACTCATGGATGCTTTATAAAAATTGACGATTTGTTTGGAAAACTTTTTAAAGTCACAAATCTTTAGATTTGTGAAGAATAGAAATCAACTATGCAGGCCACAGCTTTAGTAATAACTGAAAAGGTAATCAATGATCTACTCTAAAAAAGATACTAGACCAGTGATGGCGAACCTTTTGAGCTCGGCGTGTCAGCATTTTGAAAAACCCTAACTTAACTCTGGTGCCGTGTCACATATAGAAATTTTTTGATATTTGCAACCATAGTAAAACAAAGACTTCTATTTTTGATATTTATTTTATATATTTAAATGCCATTTAACAAAGAAAAATCAACCAAAAAAATGAGTTTGCGTGTCACCTCTGACACGCGTGTCATAGGTTCGCCATCACTGTACTAGACTCAAGAGTCTTTATGGATGAGTTCTCTACAAGGAAATACCTATGTTAAATAAACTCTTTCATATGATAAAAAATGGTGGAAAGCTTTCCAACTGTTTCTACCCAAGCAGGATAATAAACCTTGACATAAAACCAGATTGGTCCCATGTACCAAAAGGTTGCCCAGGTTGTGGGCTCAATCCCCAGTAGAGGGTGTGCAGGACACAGCTGATCAATGTTTCTCTCCCATCATTGATGTTTCTATCTCTCTCTCTCCCTTCTCCTTCACCCCTCTCTAGAATCAATAAAAACATATTACAAAACAAAACCAGATTTGGAGGGCACAAAAGGAAGAAGGAATTTTAATACCAGAAAAACTACTAATATTGTTTTTCATTAAATATTAAAGGAAATAAACCAAAGGATCAACTCAGCAAATACTGAAAACAACAACAACAAAACAATAAATTCTCACCCACTACCAAGAAAGGATAAAACAACAATGAAACTGGTAAGCTAGGAATTGAAAAGTTTTGAGCCTGGTCAACAGTGACATATATCTCACCTTCGAGCTGGTAGGTTAACACCTGCTGCTAGGGTGGATGTGCAGGTCAAAAGGCAGAGAACTCCTGTGGAATAAGCTTCCTCCAAGAGTTTCCTTTCATCACTCATTAAACCACTATGGTGATAAGCAACTCCTAATGGGATAGTGCGCTTTAAAACAGGACACAAGTTGCCACTGCTGATACTCTTCAAGTTCTTAATTACCTCCTGTTTTTCTTTTTCCCTGTGTTTCAGATAGTCCCTAGGAAAAAAGATCTGTTAGAAATATGAACCCTGATCTTATAGTGACAAAGTGCCTATACTTTTGATTTCAGTAGATGCATGTAAATATTCCTTTAAAAATATTAATTTTAGTTATAGAAGTACATAAAATGTTCTTAGAATTTTGATTCTGATTTCATAATTAGTCAGTCTCTTTCAACTTTTTTGTGTGGATCACAGAGCACTGTGAAAATTTGAATAAAACTAAGAAAAATCACACAAATATTCACATAAACACAATATTTTGCATTTAATATCAGAGGGTTCATGGACTTCCTGAAGCTCATTTCTGTACTTTCTATAATCCTTGGATACCAGGTTTGAGCCTTGTTCTAAATGTTAACTTTTTTTTTCACTAGATCATATAGCTTTATTGAAAATGATTTATCTTATTTTAATAAATTATCTTCTCTTAAGATGGAAACATATATTATCAAACCATCCATACTATATGACAGTCTGGACACTAGCATTTTAGAAACTTCAATATTATCTTACAATGTCTCTATATCTAGAAGCACCTGTTATTTTAAGAAAGAAAAACTGTGTAGAAATAACTACCAAATGGCTGTAAAGCAACAACTTCTAAATACCAGTAGCAAACACATATCATCCAAAATATAAATAAAATACACACAGCCCTGTGTTATTTTGGTCTGTTTCATGGAAAGAATAGAAAGCTCTGGCTGGTGTTCACTGAAGAACACCAGTAATTGCATAAGAAGTTGAGAAATGGAGGCAAAGAGACAAAAGTAGAACAATGAAGAATTGGGAAGAAAATGGTCAAAAGTCATCAGTGCAAAAATTGGAAGTGACAGCTTAGTAGAGCAGAGGACTTTCTGCTGCTCTTTGCCAGCCAGTGTTCAAGGTCCTGAGAAAGATGTACAGGATAAACACTTCTCAAGGCATTAAGTCTTAAAAGCAGTGAGAATATAGATAATCAGCATATAATTTTAGAGAAGGAAGATGTTATTTATAATTGATCACAGAAGATATGATTGTATGAAGAATGGTTGTGGGAGAACTTAAGATCTGAGCTGGGTCTTGAAGAACAGGTGTTAGAAAGGTGGCAATGAAGGGGCAGGAAAGTGCATTCTTGGCAGAGGGTAAAGCATTATCAAAGGCTTGAAAATGGTAAGTTCAAGGCATAAACAAAGAAGGTAGCAGTCCAGTTTGGATGAATCACAGGGTGAATGAAGAGTAGGAGAAATAAGAATAGAAAAGTAAGTTAAGTCAGATTTTAGCCTGAATTCTAAGCTGAGAAGCACTGAGGTATCATTTCTTAGGGAGATTTATGACCAGAGCTTTAGCTACTGTCAGGAAATAATGAAAAAGGTGAAGAGATTAAGAAGTACAAATTGGTAGTTACAAAATAGTCATGGGGATGTAAAGCACAGCACAGGGAATATAGTTAATAATATTCTAATAACTCTGCCCAGCTAGTGTGGCTCGGTGCTTGAGTGTCGACTCATGAACCAAGAGGTCACTGGTTCGATTCCCAGTCGGGGGACATGCCCGGGCTGCAGGCTCGATCCCCAGTAGGGGATGTGCAGAAGGTAGCCGATTGATGTATCTCTCTCTCCCTTTTCCTTCCTCTTTCTCTAAAATTAATATAAAACATATTAAGAAAAAAAAAGTTCCCTATTCACTGTGCAGCCAAGGTTGAGAATCACTGATCTAAACCATTGTATTAGCATTCTCTTACATGTAGTCCTGAAATTTTTCTCTGGCTATTTCACATATGTGAATTTCATAGTTAAACTTCCTTCAAGGTTAAGGCCTTCAGAATCAAGTAGAACAACTTAAAACAATGTTCTGCATGAAGTAATTAGTGCTCGTTGAATAAACAGAATACAGAACATGCAAATTATGACAAAAATAAAATAGAACAAAATATTTTTAAAAGATTAACATACTTGCTTAAAAATTTGCATATCATTTCTGCTACATTTTCACAGTTCTTCTTAGTGGGACAAAAAACTAAGCAGGAATTATTGGGAATAACTTCTGTCACCAATGCTACCAAGTGATCAGGATCCATCTTTTTCAGAGCATCAGAATACTGCATAACAAGACACAGCAACAAGGTAGTTAGCAATGATAAAAGCTTTGAAAGGTAAGTAAACCACCATAATTTGAAGTTCTGATTTAGTAAATCTGATCATTTAAAGGAAAAAAATGAAACCTATATTACATATCAAAATGTTAATTCTCACTTTTCTCTTATGGTATTGGGATTTTGTGAGGTATATTTGGTTTTAAATTAAAGAAGTGAAAACACTAATGCTATTAATAACTCCACTGCATGCCCATCTTCACCAAAGCAGTACAAAATATGTCCAGAGAAACACAGATTGATCCTAATAATAGTCAAAGGACTGTGCAAATAAGATTTATCTTTAACTATTACTACTAGTTTTTAAAAATATAGATTCAATCATATATTACAGTACATTTTTAGAAATAAAAAATTATTTATCAAGCAGATACAAGGAACTCAAAGAACATGAAAAGTGTAAAGTTATTTAAAATCTCCTTACTTCCTTTGACTTTCTGAAAACTATGAATTAGAATTCATAGAATTCTAAAACTGTAGTAAAATCCTTTTCTCCCCTTTTTAATATCCTTCATATATTATAGAACATTAACATAGTAGACATTAAAATTTTCATACACCAATGTCTGAATTAAATAGTCCACAAATGTTCCTTTTTGCTGTTGTTGATAAATGAATGAACACTTAAGGGAGAGGTCTGCAAATTTTCTTGGTTCATGGAGTCCCAAGGCTAAGAAAATTATCATTTTTATTTATTGGGGAGTTAGGTCTAAACAACCTAATAAGAATATATTTCCTTGCAACTTAGTAGCTGTCTGCATAAATAATATACATCAGGTGAATAAAATATATATATATATATATATCAGCCTGCGGGTGTGGCTCAGAGTTTGAACATCGACCTATGAACCAGGAGGTCACAGTTCAATTCCCAGTTAGGGTACATGCCTAGGTTGCAGGCTCAATCCCCTCTGGGGGCAAGCATGAGGCAGCTGAGCAATGATTCTCTCTCATCATTGATGTTTCTATCTCTCTCTCCCTTTCCCTTCCTCTCTGAAGTCAATAAATATAAATAAATATATATTTTTTTAATCTTTATTGTTGAGAGTATTACATATGTCCCCTTTTTTACCCCATTGACCTCTCCCATCCCCCTTCATCCCCCCAGGCCTTCACCACCCTATTGTCTGTGTCTATGGATTATGCATATACCATATGAGTTCATTGGTTGATTTCTTCCTCCCCACCCCCACCCTCCCCTGCCTTCCCTCTGAGGTTTTTAAAAAATGTTTATATAAACCTTAAATAACCACAATGGCCCACTAATGGGATGTGTGAACAGCTGGACACTGCAGTATTTTGAAGCTTGGAATTGGACAAATGTAGTTATTACCCTTATTTCCTGCCCCATATTGATTTTCACGTGGTTTTTGCTTATAGTAACTGCAAAAAAAACCCCATCTTCACAAAGCTATGATATTATAGAAAGGAATGTAGTGTTATCTAATGTTGAAAATAGAAAATAACTACCTTGAACCAGTAGTTTGTATGGTGTCCAACAGATTTCAAGCATCAGAGGTTTCTCTTAAAAATCTAAAATATTCCATGGGACTCATGTGAACGTTCTGTGGTGCCCCAGGGCTCCTGGACACAAAACCTGGGGATCTCGGGTTCAGGGGTTATTAACATTACCTTATAATTAAGGAGACGTGAAAAAGTCATGCCATTTTCAGCTTTGCTGTCAACCTCATATATTGAATCATTTATTTTCAGATATTCTTTTAATTCAACCTTAAATTAAAGGGACATTTGCAATTAATAACACATACAAATTCCTTTTTTCAGAGTTACAAATTTTGTAAAATATGTTGTAAAAATACCTATACAAATATTTTAGCTTTTCTATGGTCTGTATACAAAAACATGCTTTAACTTAAAAGTACTTTCTTTACCATTTCTTTTTTTTTTAAGTCTCTTTTTGCTCGTAAGTAAAATTAGGGAGTAATATCCTTAAAATATACTTTTGAATTGAATAGCTACATGTCTAAACAGAAACCAAACACTTCCTTATTTTTCACAACAAGTACAAATGAGTTAAATGTTCACACTCTTTATCTTTTATTAAGGAGTTATTTCTCAAGATTTAAAACTTTGTTTCATTAATCATCAGTTTTCAATCTAACTGCCACATTATTTTTAAGTATTTGTAGACAAAAAGTTTGTAAACATATTTCATTGCATGTTCAAAAGAATAACACCTAATTTGACAATTAAGGTGATGAAATATCTTTTAAATTTTTCTTTTGTGATGCAAATATAAAAACATCAACTTTCAAATTAAAATTTGGTGATTCTTAAAAATCATTTTCTGAAAACCCATTCAGAACATGCACACTAGTACTGGTACTACAGACAGATACATTTATTTACTTTCTTCAAGCATTTTGGGAATACTATTACTGGGGAGTTTAAATTTAAATCTATGTAAAACCTAGGTTTATTTTAAAAGCATTATAACCACCAAGTGTAAATATTTTAACTTTTAAGATAACTTTTTTACTGTGCTAATAGTTCAAAACATAAATTATTAAATTTTGACTGAGTGAAAACTTTTACCTTATAGAATAAGAAGTAGACAAATAGAATATGTCTGGAAATTTTCCTTCAATAAATATTCATTCATTGAATATTTAGGCCAGTCACTATTCCAGGTGCTGCAGGTACAGTTGTGACCCAAGCCAAGATCCCTGACCCCAGAGTTTACATTCTCTATAAATTCTTATTAGCATATAGCCATGGTGAGTGGAATTATGGCCCTTCACTACTCTATAGAATTTTTTTATTTGGTACAATAGCTACTTTTGTTTCTAAGTAAGATGATATATAAGTACAGTGCAAACTTCAGGTACATACTGGCCTGAACTGACTGGTGTAATATTCTGCTTGAAGGAATTCTTGCAGGTCTTCAACATTGTTCAAAGTTGCACTCATACCAATAATTTGAGTTGTTTCTAAAAAAACAAAAATACCAAAGTATTGAAAATTTTTTATTACTTATTATATCATAACAGTAATTTTAGCAACCTTTTTTGGTTCTAAATTTTTCCTAAGTGATTTGGGAAAGGGGTGGGGGAAGGTAAGAAAAACACAAATATATTATCAGATTATTAATCTGGCAATCAAAGAATGAAACTCTTCCCGTATCAAGAAGTAGGATCTTGAAAAAAAAACCAACCATGCTGATCAACTGAACCCTGTCTCCGTGAGACTCCTTCTTCGCCGACTCCGTCCACACCTATGGGAATCCCTGGACCTGCCGGGGATGGACCCCAACACTGGTGAAGTTGCCAGGATGGCCATGCTTATAATGTCTGGCCTCCCCTTTGTTCCCTTCCTACTATTTATAACTATCTAATTACAACAGTAACAGTATGAACTTAATTAAAACATATAACTAGGAAAAAAGAAGCATTCATGTTAATGAGAAAAAAAAAGAAGTAGGATCTTTATTAAGACTCCTAAACAACAAAAATGAGTATAAAAATGCGTGTTGATGACTGGACCGTCATTATGAAGAGTTATGACAGGTTCCACAGATTCAGCTGTCTACAGATGTATAGTGTAGGATGCAAGACTGAATGGGGGATGAACTCATGCCACATGAAAAGTTCTTTATGCGATCTTGCTATCAGATTAACTTTACTTTAAAATAAAGGTAGAGTGCAACTCATAAAGCTGCATGACTTCCTAGGCAGCTCAAAATTGCTGCTTTCCACAGACTAGCTATTGAATTCAAAAAACCCCACAAAACCCAAAGAAGTCTTCTTAGCAAATGCTTCTTCATTGCTGTTGTGTTCTGTCTTGAATTTTACCATACAAAGTAGTATCTGAAAGAGGAATGTTGCCCCTTCCTACTCCCTCAGGGTAGACTATGAAACTGAAGAGGTGAACATGTGGCCAAATCAATAAAAGGCTGTGCTAAGAAATTTGGAATTTATGTAGAAACAAAGGGAAGCCATGAAGGACTGTAAACAGTAAAATAAACTAATAGGATTTGCCTTTGGGAAATACCATTCTAACTGCACTAAAGAAGATGAATTTGGTGCGGGGTATGGCAATGATCAAGGCTGAAGGCAGATGAGACAGCTTTCTGTGGTAATTTAAGTAAGAAAGAATGAGGCATTGAGCTAAAGATTTAGTAGTAAAGAAGGACAGGAGGGAGAGAACTTAAAAATATATTTATGAGATGGACCAGATAAGATTTGGTTGCTGACAGAATGTACAAGAATGAAGACTGTAAGATTCTGGCTTGGCTGGCTGGCTGACAAATAGTGGCAAAAAATTCAGACTGAAGAATGGGTGTGAAGGAAACGAGTTAGACTTGGACATGGTGAATCTGAGCTGTTCACAGGATTTTCAAGTAGTAGTGTCCAGCTGGCAGATGATATTACGCAGAAGAGAGCCATAAGCTGGAAATACAGAGGGGGAGCCATCACCACACAGGAAGCACTTGAAGTCATGAGTGTGGATGAGAATTAGCAGAAACTGTATGAAGAAGGGAATAAGAGAAGAGCCTAAGATGAATCTATGGTAACACCAATGTAATAATGAACATGCTTAGAATGAGGTGTCCCAAGAAGGAAAAACTAAAGAGGTTCATCACATTTAATTATCTATTAAGTATAAGGCACTGGTGATAGAAAGACAAATATATATCAACTAGAGGCCCAGTGCATGAATTCGTGCACGGATGGGGTCCCTCGGCTTGATCTGCAATCTGGCCGATCCGGGCCACAGGAGGTTGGCCCATGAGGGGAAGGGGCTGCGGGAGGTTGGAAGGCCAGGGGGAGGGACCGTGGGAGCTTGGATGGCCAGGGGGAGGGACCGCGGAAGGTTGGCCGGCAGCGGGAGGTTGGCTGTGGGAGCGCACTGACCACCAGGGGGCAGCTCCTGCATTGAGTGTCTGCTCCTTGGTGGTCAGTGCGCATCATAGCAACTGGTTGGTCATTCCGGTTGTTCAGTTGCTTAGGCTTTTATATATACTAGAGGCCCGATGCATGAAATTCATGCAAGGGGCTTGGCCCTCGCAGCCCTGGCTTTGCCCAGAAGGAAGTCCGGAAGGTCATTTGGCTGTCTGGTCTAATTAGCATATTATGCTTTTATTATTACAGATAGATAGCAAACACATGTCCATTATGTACAGGTACTATGCTAGATGCTTTACAAAGATAACTCATTCCATCTTTACAGAAATTCAGTGAGAAGGTTCTATTACTATCATCCATTTTTGAGGCATAAGGAAACAAAGGCACAGTTACTATAGCTTGCCCAAGGTCATGTATGTAGTTAAAAGTGAGCCAGAACTCAGGTGGAGATGGGTGGATGGGCGGGAAGAGATTAACCAAAGCACTTGTATGCATAGAAGCATAACCCATGGTCACAGACAATAGTGTGGTGAAGGTCTGGGGCGGGGGTAGGCTAGAAGGGGTTAATGGGGGAAAAAAGAGAACATCTCTAATACTTTCAACAATAAAGATTAAAAAAAAAGAGCCAGAATTTGAATCTAGTTCCAGAGTTTGTCCTCAGCCATTATGCTATGCTATCTTTCCATGCTAACACAGGCTCCCACTTCCACAGAAATGGTGGGAAAACCAAAAGAGAATGATGGAGCAGCACTCAAAGGAAAAAAGAATGATAAACAGTCAACTGCTGAAGTAAAATTGAGACAAGGACAGTCAGTGTACACTAGATTTGACAAGTAGGTGATCATTCCCTTCTCTTTCTCTGCTTTATATTTTCCTAGAGAACTTGTTATGCTTTCACACACCATGTTTTCTTGTTTATCTGCTTATTGTTATTTCCCTTTCATTAAAGTATGTTTGATGAAGGCAGGAACTTTGTTTTATTCACTGTTGTATGCTTAGCACTTAAAATAGTGCCTGGCATGTACTCAATAAATATTTTTTTAATGAATGATTATAAAGTGCTACAATATGTCTACTAGTAAATACCATTGCTATTAAAATTTTTAAAAATAATTCTAAAGTTTGACCTTTACAATTAATAAGTTTTGCATATAGAAGTTACGCTACTGCAATAGCATATCATTAAATAGTAGGGAAGACCTTTAGAATAAATATTTCATGTACATTTGAAGACTATCTGATGTTGCAAAAGAGCTCCTTAAAGTGACTACTGGAATATGCTGCATTATTGGTATGATGATGATACTGAAGGTGGAGGCAGCAGCAACTCTTGTTGAGTGCTGTGTGCTAAGCACTGCTGAATGCGTCACATGTGCTAACTCAATCCTCACAACAATCCCATCAGGTCAGTACCATTACTATCCCCATTTTACAGATGAAGAAACAGAGAGGTTGAGTCATCTGCTTATGCACACATAGCTAGCAAATGAAAGATAATGACAGGGATGTCCTCACATGTTACTTTCATTTATCTTAACAATTATCCTCATTCATCAATTCTTCCAACAAAAATCTATACGTTTACCTTAGAAATCATAATCTAAGGCATAAAGCTTACGTATCTTACTCTAGGCTACGTAATTTCGCTAGCAATAGAAATAAGTCTTTTATAGATCTCTTGATCATAAATCAATTAGTAACCACATTTGAAAAAATACTTACTACTAGTGTAGAGGATTTTTGCTAGGGTCATTTCCAGTATAGCCCCACGGCTTCCTTCAGCAATCATGTGCAACTTGAGATTTTTTTAAAAAAGGGAGAAAAGTAAATCTGGATATAATGCCTATATAAAATATACACATATTATATGAAATAAAGTAATCTTTGCTTTATAACTCTTAAGCATTTTAGATATAGCAACTAGAGTACATATGCATTATTTCACTGATTTTTAAGTTAATGAGGTTTGGGGGCAACATCTTGACACATCTGGAATTCATAAGAACTATTATAAAATTGAATATACACATACACGCATATATTCACTCTTCAAGAAACACTTGACACAAAACTGAATTTAATATTATCAAGCATGAAATGTTTTCATCTGTACTGTCTATATATTAAAACAAATTATTTATTCTCATACAGGTGCTAAGTGGATCCACATATTAATAACTGTTAGTATAATAAAAATGTTGATAAATTACAAAAGTAGCAACTCACCTCATCTACAACAACCAGACCCAGACTGCTAATCCTTCCAGTTTCAATCAAGGAGTTGACCAGACCATGTCCTTTTTCAATAGTGGCAATGTATAGTGATTTCTTTTCCCTTCTTTTAATTGGAGGAAATTTTCCTTTGCTTCCGGCATATTCTTCAACAAAGAAACCCAGTTCTATACCAAAGCTTGACAAACCTGAAATCTAGAATATTAAAATAAACAAATGAAACAGATAAATAAGGACTTTAATTAGTAAGTACTCATGGGGATTTAAAAAAATCTAAAATTGTGTTAGATACCAATCAATGGGAACAAGGTCACAGATAAGACATAAACATCTAAGAAATGTCACAATTAGTGCTCACTTTGGCAGCAGTTATATTAAAACTGGAACAATACAGAAAAAATTAGCATGGCCCCCATGCAAGGATGACATGCAAATTTGTGCAGTGCTGCATATTAAAAAAAAAATCCCAATTAATGTTGCTATTTGCAAAATGAAGACGTTTTAAACTACATAATAAATGAGAAAATAAATTTCAATTGTCTCCTGATGTTAAAAAATCAGAGTAACTCATTTATTTTGATAAAATAATTGAAAGCAAGCTAAATATCAATAGAACATTTAGAATGAAGTTGAATCCACCAGTTTAGACCAGAAAAGATATTCAGTTTAGTATTCCATACTGCTTTTAACATTCTAAAAATATTAATTCCTCATCATTAATAGAAATCTCTTTTCAGTCAATAAAAAGTTACTTAATGTTAAAATAGCATTAGCAAATACCACTTGTTAAAAAAAAAATCGCACCTTTTCTTGGACAATTGCCACATATGGTAGGATCATTAAAACGTCTTTGCGCCGGCAAAGCAGTTCTTGTAGCATTAAAATCTCAGCCACAAGGGTTTTTCCACCACTAGTTGGCAAGGAATATATTAAATTTTTTCTTTCTTGCACAGAAGTCAAGGTTAAGCAAGTATGTTGCCATTCTGTGGAATTAAAACAAAAGCATTATTTTCCCTTAATATAGTTTCAATCTTAGAAAGTTTTCTAAGAAGAAAATATCAAATCCGATCTTGTGTAGCAATTTTCGTATAATGGTAAGTGTAACTATACCAATGTTAACTGTCAAAAATCCCCAATGTGTGATGTGCACAGCCAGTGAGTCTAATTCTAATTCAGTCCTGGTCAGTGGGATGGGCATCTAGCTCTCCTACTCGCCAGCTGCAAACTTAGGTCTAAGATCCCAGCATGGCAGGCAGTGCCTGCTGGACAAAAGGCATCATCTGGGACACCAGAGGACAGTACACAATCTGTGTGAATCCTAAGGCTTTCCTCTTACGTTCTGCAAGGAGACTATGTAAGTTTCCCTTTTTCATTCATCCAAACACCATCTTAGAGAAATAGGAGAAGGAAAAAAAATGTATGAGGTTTTGTACAAACCAAGGACTACTTAGCTCTCATGGGGAGCTGAACTTTGAATGGCCTAAATATCAGTTTAAACTGGTAGTTTAAACCATGAAAGATGGATTATTAATTGGCACACCTAACGTTTCCACAACTTAGCAAGGTAGCATTCATGAAAAGTATCATGTCAGATCCAAAACATGGTGTGGAAACTAGTCTAACTACTTTGTAGGATAATTTAACAATGTGGATCATCAGAAGTTTTCAGACCGTGCACCAGTGTTTTATCACTAGAAAAATGGGAAAAGATATTCAAGACATTTCACTGTAGGGAGAAATGCAAATGACTAATAAATACATAAAAAGATGTTTAATTGTTACCTACTGGGTTGACAAAAATAAATAAAAGGGCCACTAATATAAAATCCAGCTGAGCAAAGTATGGTTTATGAGAGCATAAACTACTATAATATTTTTGGAAAGCAATTTAGCAGTATCAAAAATAAAATTGCACGTTGTTTTTGATCTAGTAGTATTACTAGTAATACTTCTAGAACGCTACACCCATAGAAATAAAGGGGCATATAAAGATTATGTGCAGGATGCTCATCATGGCATTGTTTACATATAACAAAAAAAGACATTGGGGGGACAAAGGTTGAATGAATTTTGCACAATTATATAATGTAATTCTTTGCATCTTGAAAATGAGGGAATAGATGGTTAAATTTAAAAATGATTAACAGGATATATTACAAAGGTATTAAAAATAGTTATACATGAATGGCAATTACAGATGACTTATTGTGCATTTTTGGTGATTCTCAAAAATTTGCAAATAACTATGTACCTTTTTTACTTTAAAATATTTCAGGAAAAAAGATTTACAATTTTTCAAAAGTCCTTAACTACTTAAATTCAATACTAAATTTTTTTTTTTTAAGTCAGACTGGTATTACCCATTAGTTACCAAACTGCAGATGTTTGTGTGCAATAATACAACTTGACCATAGCTACATTTTATCCAACTCAGATTTTTAAAGTATGAAATGAACAAAATCATAAATATTTAGGAATATTCTTTATCTTCAAACATTATAAAAGTGAATTATACTGCGGCCCGGTGGCTCAGTTGGTTGGAGCATTGTGCCCTACACCAAAAGGTTGTGGTCTGATTCCTAGTCAGGACACATACCTAGGTTGCAGGTTCCATCCTTGGTCAGGTGTCTTCAGGAGGCAACTGGTCAATGTTTCTCTCTCCCTCTCTCTCAAGTCAATTAAAAAACATATCCTCAGGTGAGCATTTAAAATAAAAAAACCTTTAAATTATATTAACTTAGTTCTCAATATTTATGCAAAATACATCAAACATATAATTTCATGATAAAAAAGCAACCACTACACTATGGCATGTGCAAAAGTAGGTTGTTTTGAGTACACAAAACAGATTATTTATAATTCATTATCATTTATAAATTACTAGAGGCCCAGTGCACGAAATTCATGCATGGGGGAGGGGAGGTCCCTCAGCCCGGCCTGCACCCTTTCCAATCTGGGACCCCTCGGGGGATGTCCGACTGCCAGTGGTCGGACATTCCTCTCGCAATCTGGAACCCCTGGCTTCTAACTGCTCACCTGCCTGCTGGCCTGATTGCCCCTAACCGCTCTCCCCTGCCAGACTGATTGCCCCTAAATGCCTCTGCCTCGGCCCCTGCCACCATGGCTTTGTCCGAAAGGACATCCAGATGTCCGGTCTAATTAGCATATTACCCTTTTATTAGTATAGATTGTATTACTAGAGGCCTGGTGCACAAAAATAGTGCACTTGGGGGGATCCCTCAGCCTGGCCTGCACCCTCTCATAGTCCGGGAGCCCTCAGGGGATGTCCAACATCCTTAGTGCTGCCACGGAGGCAGGAGAGGCTCACACCACTGCCTCTGCGCTAGCCGGCTGTGAGCCCAATTTCTGGCTAAGTGGCGCTCCCGCTGTGGGTCAGCTCCTGCATTGACCGTCTGCCCCCTGGTGGTCAGTGCACATCATAGCGACCTGTCGTTCCACCATTCAGTTGATTTGCCTTTTATTATATAGGATTTGTATTGCAACTGTAAACCTATTTTTGCTAGCCCCTGTATAAGGTTGAGGTTCTCTAGCTCAGTGGTTCTCAAACTTTAGGCACATCAGAATACCCAGGAGGGCTTATTAAAGCAGACTGTCAGACTTGGCCCCAGAAGTTCTGATTCAGGAGGTCGGGCTGGGTCCTGAATGCACATTTCAAGTTTATAGGTAATGCTGATGCTGGGGTCTAAGAACTCCACTTTGAGAATCACTGCTTTAGCACACATAATTATTTTTTAAATTGGTCATTTCATTAAGCTAAATTTACAAGTAAAAAGATTTAAAAAGTTATTTACTAAAGTTCATACTTTAAAGCTACTAATATAATTACTGATAATCATTATCAAAATCTAATTTGGCATGTCCTTCACACAGAATGTAACCTGCAAAACAATTACTTTTATTATCATCATCATCCCTTTTTAATAGATCAGACACTAAGGCTCAGTATAAAGTTGAGGTTTATAGTGACAGGGCCAGAATAAATAGGCTGACAACCCCCAGCAGTTGAGAACCTACCAGAATGTACCAGGTATAGTGCTAGTTATATAAGAAAAAGGTGAATTAGATAGAGCCCTGTCCTCAGGGTACTCATGCTGGCAGGAAATGCAGATTAAACAAAGGACAAGGTGCTAGGAGAAAAGCAAAGGGAAGTTAATATATCCTTCGTGAGCAATACACACCATTAGCTCTTAACTACAAATCTCACAATTTAGGATTTATTAGACTCTTATAGTCTTATATTAGACTTTTTTTTTCCTGTAGTCCTACTTCTTGAACCTAATTGTCTTCTCCCTGAGAAGAGAAACCATGTTTTCATATGGTTCTTAAGGCACTAACATAGGAGATTCAGAAATACTTATGCAGTGATTGGTTGATAGGCAAATCTTCCAGAATGGCAGCAATTGTACCTTCTTTGTCTAAAATAACACATATTTAAAATATAGGCAAGAATCCAGGATTTTTAAAATACATTATGAGACATTATTAATATTCTTTGCACTTAAGTCTTTTCAGCCATCTTTAAAGATGTTTAGTTTTAATCAGTCGTATTACTACTACTAACTTTCACTCAAGACATCTCACTAGTCAAAGGAATTCAACAAATTTTGGTAGAGAAGACAGAGCCAGCCAAGGAAGAACCAGCTAAGAAAAATGAGGAGCAGCTAGACAGTTAGAAAAACAAAACAAAACAGGAGTGGAATGTCAAGAAATCAAGAAGTGTTTCAAAAAGGATCTGGTCAATTGTGTCAGGCAAGCTACTTACAAGTCAGGAAAGCTAAGAACTAAAGGTATTATTAGGTTTAGACAACCTAGTCATTATATCTTAAGTGAGCACACAGAACCCAGAGTTGGAGTGGGTTGGGAATTATTTGAGGTGAGGAAAGGGAGACAGCAAGGATGATACGTTTGAGAAGTGTGACCACAAGGAAAGAGGTTCAGCAGTAGCACAACTGGGATAGGTTGAAAGAGGATTGATACTTTGATTTGTTTTTAAGATGCACTATATGACCATGGAAGGATCTCCTTTCTATTGACTTGCGCTAATACTATGGTAATGGTGGCAAAATTTTTTTCATTCCAGCAAAATGCATTACCATATAATTTTTCAATTCCTTTGAACTGAACATAAAGGTCTCTCACTTTGCTGGGTAATGAATAAAAGGGACCAACATCATCTGATGATGACTCAATTGCTTTCTTAGCAACATTAATTTCTTCGGACAGGTGAGTCTCCTTGAGCTGTTTAGTCCTAGAAAATATTGGCATTTGGGCCTTTGCATTGACAGTCATGGCACTTTTTAGATGATCTTTAAGACTTTTTCTCCTATTCACATCTGAACTAGTTCTGACTTTAGAAGAGAATTCATCATTTTGTTGGGGTTGCTCTATGCTATTTTGGGGCAATTCCTCACTCACAGTCTTGTGAGAGGATGAGTTCCAATCCCTCTCTTTAGTAGACTGATTGCCCAATTCATTTGAAGAGTTCTGCAAATTTTCAAAGTATAAAACCTGTGAAGAAGGCAATTCATACAAAAGATCAGCTCCAGGTTCAATAGAGATATCTTCATGCCCACTCTGATTTTTTGTGTGCTCATCTGTTATTAATTCAGTAAAGCTGCCTATAGTAGTAATGCTGAGTTGGTTATGTCTGATGTTTTCTGAACAAAGATCTTCGGTGGCAAGGTCTGTATCATGCTTCTTATTTTCAGGAAGTTGCATATATTTTTGTTCCAGGTCATCAACTTGAGCTATAAGAGAATTTTCAGCAAAGCTATCATAGTCACCAAACATGTCCTCTTCACTTTCATTATTCTGGAAAGAAAACAAAAATATTTATGGTCAATTCTAGCTTTAGTAAGAATAAAAGTCCCGGCCTAGGGCTATACCAAGTATATAATTAAACTAGAGGTCCGGTGCACGAAATTCGTGCACGGAAGGGGGGGGTGTCCCCTCAGCCCGGCCTACACTCTCTCGCAATCTGGGACCGCTGGCCCCTAACCACCTCTGCCTGCCTGGTCACCTCCAACCACTCTGCTTGCCTGCCTGATTGCCCCTAACCGCTCGCTGGGGGGTGGCCAGCCGGGGTGAGGGGCCGTGGTCGTTCTGGACTCTGGTCATTCTGGTCATCCCACCGTTTTGGTTGCTGGGCTTTTGTTATAGAGGATGGTCACATACGGATCACAGAACTAAATGTAAATCACCCTGTGAAATAGATATTATCATCCCATTTTACAGATAGAGCAATGGAGGCCTAGAGAGGGTATGTGACTTGCCTAAACTGCACTCTTGGTGCATGATGATGCTGGGATCCTAATTCTTAAGCCAACGCTAAATCCTTCAAGTGGTCGGTAACAAGACTGGTAGACATCTACTGGGATGTCATCTGACTGGAAGTTCTGATACTGCACTATCCCTCCCCTTCCAGACTCTAATCTAGAGACTGGCCTTTAACAAAATCATGCTTGTACTCCTGGACACTCCAAGATTGTCCCTAGGAATCTGGAATTGAGGGGGAGAGTCTGCACACTGACCTACAGTGGTCTACTAAACAGAAGAGATGTAAACTCGGAGGCAGCGATACAGTGTCGTGATTAAAAACACAGGAGTCAGAGCCAGAAGTGTCATTTCTTAACTTCTCGGGGCCTGATTTCTGTTGTGAATGTAACTAGCTTAAGAAAGTACGCAGCATATAATTTGTCTGCTCTTCATAACTGGTAGGTTTTATTGGTACAGCAGAAGCAGCAGTAACTTCGAAGTCTGCCTTTGCGTCTCAGTCAAGCCACTTACTTGCTGCGTGAACAACTTTTACGTGTCGAGGGTCTGCATTTCACATCTATATAAAAACGGGGACAATAAGGCAAGACCTCACAAGTGAGAATTAACAATAACAAAACTGAGGTGAGCACACGAAGCCTAGTAGATAAGTGGTCCATTGTTTGCACCCGAGAAGGACGCTGTCAAAATGTTAGTGTCAAATGCCATGCCTTCCACAGCTGACCCCCCCTCCTCTCAGTGGGCATGCGCAGTAGGAGACCCGGGTGTGTATCACGGCCCCTAAGGTGGGACATGGGACGAGGAACTCGGGGCAATTTGACGGGGCTGTACCTCGACCGGTTGTACGCCCACAGTTTTCCGTCGCGGGCTTCCAGCCCCCATCTCCTCCTCCTCCTCCTCCTCCGCCTTCTCGTCATCGCCCGGCTTGAGCTCGTCCGCGGTGGGGGCGGGAAGAAGGATCTCTAGGCTGGGACGGTTCCTTTTGCGGACAGACACCCGCCGGCGGATGCGGGAACTGCCTTCATCCATGGCAGGGGCCGAGGGCCCTGCCCGAGGGACGTCCCCGGTGACCCAGGCGCCAAACCCCAGAGCAGCGCTGAGTGGAGGGGAGGGCAGCAGTAGCGACAGCGGCCGAAATCGCTCGCCTCTCCATCCACCTTTGGGAAAGACCACAAATTAATTGCTCCCGGGCCGGAAGTGGGGGCACCAGCGTGGCAGCCCGCCTTCCTCCCGTCCAATCGTAGGTGCCGCGGGCTTGCGGCGCGGCGAGGGCGGGCACGTAAAGGGATTGCGCAAACGCAGTGAACACGGTCTACGGCCCCGGCATTGGCTCGCGGAACCTTGGACGCGAGTCCTCGGGCTCACCCGGGAGCACCGGAAAGGACTTGTGCGGACGACTTAG
>NW_005353789.1:480410-502507 GCF_000412655.1 Myotis brandtii | reverse complement strand
GCGCAGTAGGAGACCCGGGTGTGTATCACGGCCCCTAAGGTGGGACATGGGACGAGGAACTCGGGGCAATTTGACGGGGCTGTACCTCGACCGGTTGTACGCCCACAGTTTTCCGTCGCGGGCTTCCAGCCCCCATCTCCTCCTCCTCCTCCTCCTCCGCCTTCTCGTCATCGCCCGGCTTGAGCTCGTCCGCGGTGGGGGCGGCAAGAAGGATCTCTAGGCTGGGACGGTTCCTTTTGCGGACAGACACCCGCCGGCGGATGCGGGAACTGCCTTCATCCATGGCAGGGGCCGAGGGCCCTGCCCGAGGGACGTCCCCGGTGACCCAGGCGCCAAACCCCAGAGCAGCGCTGAGTGGAGGGGAGGGCAGCAGTAGCGACAGCGGCCGAAATCGCTCGCCTCTCCATCCACCTTTGGGAAAGACCACAAATTAATTGCTCCCGGGCCGGAAGTGGGGGCACCAGCGTGGCAGCCCGCCTTCCTCCCGTCCAATCGTAGGTGCCGCGGGCTTGCGGCGCGGCGAGGGCGGGCACGTAAAGGGATTGCGCAAACGCAGTGAACACGGTCTACGGCCCCGGCATTGGCTCGCGGAACCTTGGACGCGAGTCCTCGGGCTCACCCGGGAGCACCGGAAAGGACTTGTGCGGACGACTTAGCGGGAGGAAGGGAAGGGAGGACCGAGGAACCATGGCTTTTGTGGGTGCTCTTTGCAGTGGTCCGGGGAGGAGAAAGTTAACCTGCTTCCTGACGGCCGCCGTCCGCTGCCCAAACCCAGGAGCCCGAGCGGGTAAAGTCTCCCGCCCTCTGCTCCGCGGTGGCACTGCCGCCGCCCCAGCCCTGATTAGGTCGGGGCAGTCGCCGCTGTTAGGTCAACGTCGCCGTTTTCCGGGCAGTGGAAGTTTCTCCTGGGTGGGAATCTGTAACGGCCCAGGACTAGTATTTTAAAGCTGAAAGGGACGTGAGGCGTCTTCCAGTACACTTCATTTTTTTTTTTTAACATACGAGGAGAGTAATGGGGTGATTATTAAAGAGACAGGGACTTGCCTGAGACCTCCGGGTCGACTTGTAAGGAAGGGACATCTCCAGAGCCATCCAGCAGCAAATTCCAGATGTCCGAGGTCCCAGATCAGGGCGAAATTGTGAGCTTTCATCTTTTCTGTGCTTCTCTATCAGTAACTATTCTCTGTAAGGGGTCTGTTACACATTTTCCCTCTGTTGCTTCTTCCCCGAGTATTTGCATTAAAAACCTGTTTCTAACCGTGGGGGGAAGGGGAAGTAAATATCGCAAAAGAGCAGATGAGAGATTGTGTGGCTGGGGAAAGGACATATATACCCTTTTCCCAAAGCTCTGGAAGGCACATCCATATTAAGTCTTACTCTGCCTCAAATCTAAAGGTTTTTGTCCAGTCAGTGTGAGTATAATGAATAGAAAACCTGCCTTTTATATTCAGGTGTCCCTTGATTTTATGTCCCTTGATTCATCTTGCCTCCATAATGCAATGTCTTTAGCTACTTAGCTAACAAAGAATTGGTTTGTTGCTGTTTCTGTTTACTTGCAGTGCTGTGGAGAAGTTGTTCACAATATAAACAAGTAACCAGCAATGAGGACCTGGTAAGAATTGTTTTCTTCCTTTTTATAAGGCATTTGCAAATATGACCAAATTCTTATACGGTTATTTTAGCTATTCAAATAGAGTTCAACAGAAGGACAATACAATCAATAATCATTAGTCTGAGTTTGAAAATTATAATTAATTGATGAGTAGTCACTTGAGTTTTCAAGAGAATTTCTAGACTTCTAGAAAGAAGCATGGCTTCTGCCCTGGTTGGTATGGCTTAGTTGGTTGGATCATCGTCCTGTACACCAAAAGGTGGCGGGTTCGATTCCCGGCAGGGCACATACACAGGTTGTGGGTTCTCGCCCCAGGCTGGGCGCATGTGGGAGGAAACCGATTGATCATCACTGTTTCTCTTTCTCCTTTCCTCTCTCTCTCAAAATCAATAAAAAAATATATTTTTTAAAAGCATGGCTTCTATAATACATTTTTTTCTTCCTAGATCTTAAATTTAAGGATATGTGCTTTGAGAATTTAAAAAGGTTGTTTGGGTGGATGGAATAATTGCAGATAATCCAACAAGGCATTATATACAAAGCTTACTTACAGGTTGGCTCTTCCCCATTTCAAATTCGATTTTATTGCCCCATTCAATTTTTTGGGGGGGGTTGTCTTAATAAATGAGAGATCAAAATTAAAGTTTCATATGAGGACATTAAATATAATTTCTTCTATCCTATATATGTATGTTTATATGTTTTAAGTGCTAGGGTTGGACTTGGCAGTATAGGTTTTCTTCCTACTTGCAAAGATAATCTGACACTAATCAGACCATACAAAGCACATAGTACAGTGCAGGGAAGGAATATAGTCAGTCATTACATGTGAGCTGAACGTAAATTGGTTTAAGAACATTTGAGGACTTGGAAAAAACAAAGAACTCTAGTCCTCCTGAGCATCTATCTTAGTCATTCAATTCACAACCTACCTCAAGAGAGTGAAGGAAATTACTAGAGCTCCTTTTTAGGTTATTAACCCCACTTAGACACTAATGAAAGCTATGGGCTTTCTCAGAAAAAAGCACACATGCCCGGCCAGTGTGGGTCAGTGGTTGAGTGTGGAACTATGAACCAGGAGATCACGGTTCAGGGCACATGCCGGGGTTGCAGGCTCCATCCCTACTAGGGGTCGTGCAGGAGCAGCTGATCAATGATTTTCTACCATCATTGATGTTTCTATCCCTCTCTCCCTCCCTCCCTCCCTCTCTCTGAAATCAAGAATTTTTTTAAAAAGCTATTCAAAAGACAAATGAAAAAGGCACACAGTCCCACTCATTTGAAATTTTACATACAACTACAGGAGTTAGAGGACTTTAAAGCCTTTTCTAGATTAAGAATCTCTAGACTGGAGATGCTTATACTCGTAGGAGGGAGGCATTGTGACAAAAGCATATAGTTAGTGAAGAAAGGAAGTCCAAAGGCTGACACAAACTTATAAAGCAGTCTGGGAGCCATAAAATGGTAGTCAAAGGACCTTATATTATAGTAAGCTATGGGGCATTGTCTTTTAAAAACAAAAATAGTGATAAAACATCTGACAGAGAAATATGGGGATGGATTTAGACATTACATATGACACCTGTTGTGCTATAAGATTTTCTTAATTTAAATCTTAAGAATTTTTAGTCACTTGGGCAAAACATTTGAGGAGGGAATCACTTAGTGCAGATTTAATTTTGTTTCTCCCATAAACCCTTTTTTCTCCAAAGACTGTATTTTATCCTAGAATCCATGACTTAACTCCTCCTTAACCAAACTAAGCCAAAATAAAACACTTGTACAAAATATGGAAAAGCATACTGAAATCTTTATAATGGTGAGTCCTTTTCAGAAGTACTTGTTTTTTCTTTTACAAGCCAAGATGTTGTATTCCTTTTCACAGTAAGAAAGGCAGAACTAATTCTTTGGATAGATTTAAATGTGGTAGCTTTAAGGTTTAGTGTTTTTTAGATTCGAAATTAACGCATTAAACTTTTTAATCATTCTTTTCCCTTTATCCTAGCCTGTTCCAATAGAAAATCCTTATAAGGAGCCTCTTAAAAAGTGCGTCTTGTGTGGAAAACGTGTAGATTATAAGAATGTACAGGTGAGATGTTTTACTTCACTATGACAATTGATTCTAGGATTTTGCTTTTTTAATTAGTCCTAACTAAAGAGAATCAAGTCAGTTTTATAACAGGCTTTATGGAGGGGCAACTGTTTTAGCAACATCATAATTCCAAATCTGGTTATATTTCTATGTATAAAGCATATCTATTTTATTCTAATAATAGCTCACAGTGGCAGTAATTCTCAGTTGATGGAGGTGAGTAGTTTGGAAAAAGCTCCTCTGGTGAAGTTGAT
Organism: Myotis brandtii; assembly: GCF_000412655.1. Lineage (NCBI taxonomy): Eukaryota > Metazoa > Chordata > Mammalia > Chiroptera > Vespertilionidae > Myotis > Myotis brandtii. The sequence continues at coordinate 498,549 of NW_005353789.1, read as the reverse complement.
CTCTCTACCTCACCAACAATATCACTGCTTCAAATACAACTTTATCTGTTTTACAGCTCTCAGCAAGTTAAGTGGCAAATCTGGGGTAGAGAATGATGTTGAAGTATACTGACAATAGTATAAAGTGATAGCTGCCTTATAGGGAGAAAAACCAAGAAATTTTTAAATGCAGGTATTAGGAAAGGGGACATATGTAATACTTTCAACAATAAAGAATTATAAAAAAAAATAACAGTCATAACAATATAAAAATAAATGCAACATATTGGGAGCATTATGCCAAGAACACTGCCTGGCACCTGGAAGGTGCTAAAGAATTTAAATTTATGAAACATAATTATAGCAAATGGCCCGATGTACCTATGTCTCTTAAAGACCTCACTATAGTCTGGTATTATGTGACAGCCTATCATGATAGGTGAAATGTTTAGTATTTCATTGTAAGCAGGAATATTTTAGAAAAGAATCTGTATAAACAAGAAAACAGCTTTAGCCCTGGCCGGTGTGGTTCATTTGGTTCAGTGTTGTTCCATGCACCAAAAGGCCACTGGTTTAATTCCCAGCTAGGGCACGTGCCCACATTGTAGGCTCGATACCCAGTAGGAGGAATGCAGGAGCCAGCCCATTGGTGTTTCTCACACTGATGTTTCTCTCTTCCTTTCTCTAAAATTAATAAAAACATTTTTAAAAAAGAAAACAGCTTTAGCACTGAAACAATATGGTCATTAATCTGTTGTACAGACTTTTTGAACAGACTGGGTAAGAGATGTTAACTTTAATAATTGCATTAGTTACTTAAAAAGATGATCTGCCCTGACTGGTTTGGCTCAGTGGATGGAGCGTTGGCCTGTGGACTCAACGGTCCCGGGTTCGATTCCAGTCGGGGGCATGTACCTTGGTTGCGGGCACATCCCCAGTAGGGGGCGTGCAGGAGGCAGCTGATCGATGTTTCTCTCTCATCGATGTTTCTAGCTCTCTATCCCTCTCCCTTTCTCTCTGTAAAAAATCAATAAAATATATTTTAAAAAAATAAATAAAATAAATAAAAATAAAAAGATGATCTGTCAATAGGATGAGCATAGTAGTATTTTTCATATTTTATAAAGTTTGTCTGAAATTTATTAATAAACCTTTATATGACTTGAAGGTGACATGAGGTATGCTTTTTGAAATTTACAGTCAAGAATGAATAATACATATATTGATATAAATTTTTTCTTCCTCTCCAAATAAAACTCAAACAGCTTTTGTCCCAGTTTATTTCTCCATTTACTGGATGCATTCATGGAAGGCACATAACAGGTATTTTTATTTCTCTTATAGCAACTTATAAATCTACTTTTGTTATGTAAGAAAACTGGCAAATTTTTATTTTCAAATAGTATATAAATCAGTTAGAAAGCTTAGTATTTAAGAAAGCTTCGTATTCCAAAAAAGGTACTATTTTACATGTCTTCTCATACTCAGAGGTAGCTATAACCTGACATGTAGAAAACTTGGGTTTAAAAAATTGTGTTGGTATTTTGGAGTATACTATAATCGCTCCTAGACTATTATTTAAACAGAGGCCTATTTCTCATAGGCCAAATTGGATCTGCCACTTATTTTTCTAAATAGCTTAGTTTACGTAGTGTCTGTGGCTGGCTGCTTTGTGTACTAAGAGTAGAGTTGAGAAGTTACGACAGAGACTGTACAGCCCACAAAGTTTAAGATAGTTACTTTCTGGCTCTTTATGGGTTTTCCGATCCTTCCTTGACTTAGACAATTGTTATGCATTTTGAATATTGGTATGTTTTATGACTAAGAAAGCATTTTTTTTAATAGGTCTTTGTGGGAAGAAACAAAGAGAAATCACAAAAGCTATTAAGAGAGCACAAATAATGGGTAAGAGAATCTGAAAAAATGATTTGGGCTTATCAATTTTGGTTGTTATCTTTTGTGAAGAACTTAATTGTCTCTTTACAGGATTTATGCCAGTTACATACAAGGATCCTGCATATCTCAAAGACCCTAAAATTTGTAACATCAGATATCGGGAGTAAATTATGTAAAGTTATCATCAATAAACTTATTTTAAAATAAGTGGTTGTTGACTCAAACTATAAGATTTAATAACCTTTCAAAAATTAGTAGGCAAAAGTAAATCTTATCAAACTATAAATCGTCGTAACTCTTAATATGAAATTTTATGAAGAAAAAATGTTTCAGGAGTGAAGTGAGGCGTTACCTATCCATACCAGTGAGTGTTCACTAAATAAAACCAGATTATTGGAAGTGTTAACACTCATTACATTTCCATACACATGGATAAAAAAAATTGGTACTGTAGCACTGTCATTTATATCTGGTCCACAAATAGCTTATACCAGTGGTTGGCAAACTGCGGCTTGCGAGCCACATGCGGCTCTTTGGCCCCTTGAGCGTGGCTCTTCCACAAAACACCGACTTCTGCGCATGGGCCACGAAGTTTCAATTGCACTGTATGTGCGTGCCTGCACGTGTTATTTTGTAGAAGAGCCACACTCAAGGGGCCAAAGAGCTGCATGTGGCTTGCGAGCCGCAGTTTGCCAACAACTGGCTTATACAATAAAGACTGCTGAAAATGGGTTATTAAATATGGAAGAGATGACTTGTATTGGGATTTTACTTTAGGTCCAGATTATGTCTTGTAGGTGGCATTTTAGGGATATGGGACAGGAAAGTGGAATGCTTGTATAATGTACAAATCCCTCACGACGGTGTGGACCTGAAATTGCTCAGGAAGGTTTTCTAACTAGCAAATACAGGTATACGGGGCTAGGACAGTGGATATTCTCTTTGTAGATATGTTACATTGGATGGATAGTGGTGCTGTTACAGGACCTCACATTTATTCCTGGGCTAGTCTATCCTGAAACTGGTAGTGTCCTTTAAATAAACTGATCCATAGGCGATATATTGTGTCGTCTTATTGCTAAAAGTTGGAGAGAAATTGGGGAAATTTTCTTATATTTTCTTCCTTTTACTACGCTGAAAGTTGGGTCATCAAACTCAATTGTGGAAGTTCAGCTGTGTAATAATTAATGACCTGAGCAAGCTTCTCTGATCAACAGTTCAGTAGTGTTATGCAACAGTATAAGCTAAATACTTTTGTATCTCTATAGCATTTTAGCAAATTGAACTTTCCATTAAGGCACATTTAAACTTTAGTCTGAGTAAATATGTAGGATCTTTAAAAAATCTCAAGCTGTTATCTAGAGAAGATATTTGCATATATGTTGGCTGCTTGTTGCCTCTGCTGTTCCTAGTTTTGCCTGTGCACCCAGTTTTGTTCATTTATTGGTTACATTTAGACATTATCTATGTTCTATATGCTCTGATGTTTGTGATTATTTTTAAATAGGGTTCAGTGCACCCAGTTTTGTTCATTTATTGGTTACATTTAGAAATTATCTATGTTCTATATGCTCTGATGTTTGTCTGACAACCTGTTTCCCTCCTTCTGCCCTCCACAACACCACAGGCTTCTTATGTAACCAGTAAAACAGCCCAGAAGAAACTCATTATTTGCAAAATCATTTCTGGTATTATGTGGGCTTTCTAAGCACCCCATGGTAACTAATGGATGTTAACACATAGATAAAAGATGATAGTTTTTTATGCTGGCTATGAATTTGCTCTATTAGGAAATAACATGGAAAAGCAATGGCCAAAGTGCGTGCTCAGCATTTCATATAGTGAGTGAAACATGAAGGCTTCATGTGATGTGTATACTTCATGGAAAATTCTCACAATTATGAAACAGACAAATAAAAAAAAAATAGCAAAGCTCTCTTAGCCAACCTCCACTTAACCAACTCATTAAATTGGGTTAAACTAAACATTCTTCCTAAAAATCTTACTGAAGCCCATGACTCTCCTACCTGTTGAGTTCTGCATTGCCAAGAGTCAGCTATTTTGTTTTCATACCTGTAAGTTGATTTGTTACTGTATTGATGAAAAATGAGCATTACAAAGAAAGTTACTCTTGCAATAAAAACTAAGTAAATGCTTTGAAAGTCCAATAGAAATAGCTTTAAAAAATAGTTGTCAAATTAGGTGTGGTTAGGATTTTCTTTTTAATGTATTACTGCAAATAGCCAAACACAGCTGATCAAAAATCTTTTGGCCTAAAAGGATCAAAATGTAGGAGACCTTGGATAGTCACCAGAATCCTTCATTTTCTCAATCTCCTCATCTGTTTCTGGGCTGCTTGTGGATGATTTTTCTTGGTTACTACTATCAGTATCTGTTTTAGATGGTTGACTTTGTATCTCCAACAGCCGTGACTTCTTGAATCGCCGTCTGTCATCTGTATCTAAAGCTTTACGCTTCATCTCTTGCCGTGCAATACTAGCTGGACCAGCTTCAGGAATGTCAGTGTATTCTACCATTAAGGTCAGGTTGTCCACCACATTGAGTTGGTGATTGGTATTACAGCTACTTTTAGACATATGCCGATTTTTCAAGGAGATAACACATGAGTGAAGAAGTTCACAATCTGGAAAAAAGGTCCGTAAAGCTTGACAAAGAATAATGTTCTCCTGAGGGTCTTTTTGGACATTCTTCTCTCCTAAAACAAAATAAAGTAACAGTTCAACAAACAATAGTTGTTCTACAAAGCATTTATAGTTATCTGTTAGTAAAGTTGAGTCAGAAATACTAACAATTTTATCAAACTGTCTAAACTGAGAAAAATGACTTACATAATCCCAAACTCCTACTCATGCCATAATATTCTAAGAGAATATTATAATTAAATTATTTAATGTCAACAATAGAATATATCTATAATAGTACCATGTTCTTTGCTCACTGGGATTTAAAAGTATTAATAAAACAATTATTTTTAATCTTAAGATGGGCAAATTCATCCGTGCAGCTGGCTCATCCATAATTCAAATCAGAACTTTTTTTAGGCATAGAAAGAGGTGGTGTGCGAACTTTTTACTTACGTGCTGCTTGAATCTGTGCTTGTTTTCTTTTTTTAATTTCTTGTTTTAATCTGTTTACATCCTTTAGTAGTTTCTCTACTGCTTCTTCACTCTCTTCTACTTGTTTGCATATACTCTGCAAAATAAAATAATGCAAGGATATGGATAAAGTTCCAAGTCTGGGTTCATAAAATCCTTCATGGTACATAATATTAAGTATTATTTGCTTTTATAAAAACTTTAATTTTGCTATTTTTTGGAGGAACTCAACAATAAGCACTTGTATGGTACTTCATAGGTAGCAAATGTTTTACAGATGTATTAACTTCCCTAGCTTTATCATACCAGTTATTTCTCTGATAATGCACTGAAATAAAAATAACTTGCTTTGAAACAAAAAATACTGTACTGTTTTGAGAGGTAAACATTTAATATTAAAGAAAAGGGACTGAATTTTACTGTTATGGAAGAATTTATATACAGGACCTTCATAATTCCTGTAAAAGAAACTATTTTTTTATTTTTAACTGTTGACACTATTACAGATGAAAAATGTTGATACACATTGATGTGCCTTTATCACTATCAACTATATAAAAGCATGTATACATTAGGGAAAAACTGCAGAATATGGCAAAGTGAAAATAGTTATATTGCAGTGGTGGAATTCTGAATGTTTCTCTTTTCTAAAATTCCTGTACTATCACTCATATTAGTAGTGTGTAAAATGTATTAACGTCATTTCTCTTAGTGTGCTATATTGATGAGTATGGTGACCATGGAAGTATACTACTGTAATCTCCATCTGGAGGAGGCATAGTTGACTTAGCAGCCCAGCTGCCATGCTTTTGGACCCACTACTGTGTCTGTACTTAGGCCAGGCTTTCTCTAGGCTGCTCTTAGTGACTGAGCATGTTGTGGGTATTATTACAAGTCCATTCCTATAGGACAACTTTGCCTGGCTGAAACTTTTCTCGTCCTGCAGTCTAAATAAAGCTCTTCCTACCCAATTTGCTTTCTCTGTCTTCTTTTTCAGGAGCACCCTCCCCTTCTCAGCCTAATAAATCTGTCTAATCCTACCTTGATGTTTACTTCTCAAAGGACTGAACTGACAAAGATAGAACTAAATATAGTGCTAGACTGTCTTGTTCCCAAATATTTGCTGTTGTTTTTTTTATCCTATAAAAGGATTATATGTCCCTACCTATTTTCATGCGATGTCCTCTGACCAATGAAATATAAGTGGAAGAGACAGGCCATCTCTGAGCAGTTTTAAGAACTGTGAACTTTCACTAGCTTTCTTGTTCTTCCTTTGTCATGAGAAGAGCATGTCCCATGTAAGGGCTGCACCTTCAGTCTGGATCCTAGAATGAAGATACTAGTACTTAGAACAGGAGCAGAGTTGCAGCCAAGACATAATGCAAGGCTAAACTTTTGTATGTATAGGCTACTGAGATTAAGGTCTTGGTTACGGAAGCTAAATGAAACTAAAATTAAATCTAATCTAATGTCAATTTATCCCTAAAAATTCTCAATGATCAATTTGATATCAACTCTGAAGTGGTCTCTAAGTGTTGGAAAAGTTATATTACCTTTAATTCCTCTTGTAAAGAAGCATACATTTCATTTATCTTGTGTACTTCCTTTAAAGATCCATCTTCTTTAAAAAACTCAGGGCTGTAAAACATCATTTCATCAGGCAAGTGTACAGAACTCATTTAATGATATGATGAAAAACTTATTGGTAGTTGAGCTATGGAAGAATCACAGTCATATTTTACTGATCTTAAAGCTTCATTGCTTGAAAGAGGCAACATTATTTTATATACCAAGAAGAAAAAAATGCTAAGGCATGGTTTGTAAAACATCCCAATTTGAGGTAAATTTAAAACTGTACATCTTAGAATCAACGAAATGTAAGACACTGGTAAGCTCTGTGGGAACACAAAAATAAATAAAATCTAGTGCCTTTCCTGAAAGTTTATTCACTAGGAAGTATCCTGTAATACCAGTGTTGCTATTTCTGACAGTCATTTCTTTAATGATCACAAAAAAGTTGTAACTTAGCAGCTGGTAGTATGTGTGAATCTTGGCTAAAGCCTCATTTTTTGTATTTATTATGCAGTCTAATTTCATGCCTTTAATCTGAACTGATGCCTTAATAAATTTATTATTTTAAGGCTAGCTACTTATTCTTAGAAAATACGTTAAAATATGCAACAACTTCCCTCTATGTATTTTATAAATGGACAAGTGCTAGAAGGAAATATGGAAAAAGTGATGTCTACTTTATTTGAGTGATATGGGTATTAGTCGATTTTCCTTTTATTTTTATTCAGTTGTATAATTTAAAAGTTAATTTCAGTAAATGAATAGGAATAAGTTTAGTGGGGAAGCAATTGAGGAATCTCACCTGTGTGTTTTTACTGCTCGGCTAAAACCAGTGGATGTACAGGAACCTGATACAGTTTTATAACCTAGTTGTTCAGACATGCCCAGGTTGGCCACCACTAAAGGTATCCTATGAAAAAGTCTGAGGAAATAAAAATTTAAAATATAAACCTAGAATAAAGGCAAAGATTAGCATCTACTCATTAGTATAGACTACCTTTCCCCTACAAGATTAAAAAACAAAAAAATCCTATTATTACTTATCCAAGATAGAATTTACTGACTTGAGGAAAATGGCTTTTAAAAGTTGTGAAGTGCCCTCGTCAGTTTAGCTCAGTGGTTAGAGCATTGGCCCATGGACTGAAGTCTCTCAGGTTTGATTCCAGTCAAGGGCACATACCTCTGTTGCAGACTTGATCCCTGGTTCTAGTTGGAGTGTGTGCTGGAGGTAACCAATTGATGTTTCTCTCTGTCTCTCCCCCTCCCTTTCAAACTCTCTAAAAATCAATGGAAAGCCCTAACTGGTTTGTTTCAGTGAATAGAGTGTCGGCCTGTGGACTGAAGGGTCCCAGGTTCGATTCCGGTCAAGGGCATATGCCTGGGTTGCGGGCTCGATCCCCAGTAGGGGACTTGCAGGAGGCAGCTGATCAATGATTCTCTCTCATCATTGATGTTTCTATTTCTCTTTCCCTCTCCCTCTGTGAAATCAAAAATATATTTAAAAAATTTTTTTTAAATAATAAAAATCAATGCAAAAATATCCTTAGGTGAGTATTAAAAAAAAAGTGGCATGTACATAGTATAAAATAATTACATAAAAATACTTTTATGGCTATTGTAACTGATTAGCACATCCAATATAATAAAAGGCTAATATGCAAATACTGAATGGAGGAATGACCAGTCGCTATGACATGCACTGACCACCAGGAGGCAGATGCTCAATGCAGGAACTACCCCCGGTGGTCATTGTGCTCCCACAGGGTGAGCGCCGCTCAGTCAGAAGCCAGGCTCACCGCTGGCGAGCGCAGTGGCGGTGGCGGGAGTCTCTCCTGCTTCTGCGGCAGCACTAAGGATGTCTGACTGCCAGCTTAAGCCATCAGTTGGACATCCCCCTAGGGCTCCTGGACTGTGAGAGGGCACAGGCCAGGTTGAGGGACTCCCCCTGAATGCACAAATTTTGTGCACCGGGCCTCTAGTATAAATATAAGGCTGTATTGTTGAGATTTAGCCTATCTTCCATGAATAATAAAATTAACCTTAGTTGGTACTCTTTTAAAATTCTCATATTCCATGAAAATGTTTATATAACCTTTGGGGAGTCTGTTAAACCATTCTGGTAGATCATCAAGAACTACCTTGCTTCCTTGTAGAGGTTGTAGAAAAGCTGCTCAAGTATCTAGGTTTAAATTCTACGTTATATCCTTTAGCAATCAATATCTAAAGCACACAGACCTAACCAGTTTGGCTCAGTGGATAGAGTGTCAGCCTGCAGACTCAAGGGTCCGAGGTTCGATTCCGGTCAAGGGCATGTACCTTGGTTGCGGGCACATACCCAGTAGGGAGTGTGCAGGAGGCAGCTGATTGATGTTTCTCTCTTATTGATGTTTCTAACTCTCTATCTCTCTCCTTTCCTCTCTGTAAAAAATCAATAAAATATATTTAAAAATATATATCTAAAGCACACATTTTTTCCACCTTATGTTAAATAATAGCAAATCCTCAGTGCCAGAAACCTAAGTCAACATTCCATACTGGGCTTCTAATTTCTTTATCTGACATTCATTTTCCCATCTATTAAGAACAGATGGTAAGACACACTTCAGAGCAATATTATGACAGTCTACTGTAACAATGTATGAAAATACTTGGTAAGCTACTAAAAGTGCTATAAAAATATTGAGTGTATTTTTCTATTAGCTTAGGATAGTCAATGACTGGCCAACATTTACCCTTTCTGTGGTTTATATAAGGCATGCTCCAGCCGATGAGTAGAACAGCTTTCTGTTATTATACTTGGTGTTAATAGCAGAAAAACAAGTTCCCGGCTTGAAAGATGCTGCTGTAAATTTTTGTGAAGTAGTCTTTCTCTAAATGTCATGATCTGGTCTGAATGGCGTCGGAATTTGTACCAACCCACCACATCCTGAAAGGAAATACAGAAAAAAACAAAACACCTTAATAATTACAATTATTATGTGTCTTATCATAATTAAGCAATAAAATTGACAGCCTTAAAAATGGCTTTCTTAATATTTAGCAAGATTTGGGGGCATATGTAAACAAAACACACTTAAATATACACTTTTACACTTTGTAAAGTATGCAAACTGTCTTGCAGTTAAATTACTTTTTATTCAGTTTCAGGACTAAATTTTATTCAATATAGATTAGGGGGAAAAAGATTAACTTCTTTTATGGCATTTTGCTCTTTTAAAATCTTAATCTTTAGCTCGGCCATGCCTCTGGTGGGGGACCCAGGCCGGTACCAGGCACTGCTCGGGCTCAACCATCTCTACCTGGGGGAGACTGCTTCCTGCTAGTGCTTTGCTGCGGGGGGTGGGGGGAGGGCGGACAGGAGGGGGTTCTAGCGCTGGGGGTGGCCCTGGCAGAACTGGCCACCGCCCTGGCAGCCCAGGCAGTCAGCCTCCTGAACCCCCAGGGAGCGGGGATCCAGGCAGTGGGGGGTTGTTTGAGGCTGCAGCCCGCTTCTCACCCGCCACCTGGGCCCTGCCACCTCAGGGGGAGTGACCACGCTGCCTGTGGAGGAACCAGTTGTGTCCAGAGATGAGGTCATCTTCCCACTCACTGTTAGACTGGCCCCAGGGACACCTAAGGCCAAGGGCCTAGAAGTCCCCTTGATTGCTGTGGTTCAGTGGTCCACCCCAAAGCTGCCCTTCACCAGAGCATCTACACCCACTACCACCTGCCCAGCGTTCGTCTGGACGCCCATGCTTTGTGATGACTGCTTCTTGTGAGTCCCCAGTTCGGACCTATGAGCATTTCTCAGTCACCTACATGCTGCTCAACAATCTCCAAGACTTCCTTGCTGTGAGGCTTGTGTGGACCCCAGAGCACGCACAGGCTGGGTGACTTTGAGGATCAATCAAGACTGTGCTCCTGGAAGCCCCTTGCTGAGGAACACTGTACAGATGTGTTTACTGGTCGCTGTTTCTGCCCCCCCCAGGAAACCAGCTGTGTGAGGACCTTCGGGCCATGCAGGCTGCCTAGACTCCATTGTCTGCCACACGCCTCTCAACCCTGGCTTTTCCTGGAAGGGCAGTGCACTCACCTTCAGTGTAGCCTTCCAGGCTCTAAGGACAGGGCTCTTTGAGGTGGGCTGGGGAGGTGCTGGAGAGGGGGTGGACGGTGTGGTGGGTGATGCAGAATGTTGGGATAGGAGGCATTAGGGCCGCTAACTGCTGGAGATGAAATACAATGGATGGCACTAAAGGCAGGCCGAGGGAAGGTGGAATTTAGGTCCAATATTGGTCTGTCAAGGGGAAAGGTGATTTGAAAGGAGGTCTGGGGCCTGGAAGCCAAGTGGGAATGCTGATCTGTGTCTTTCCACCCCAGCTGAGCCAGCACATGAAATTGAAGTTACAATTCACTGCTAGTGTGTCCCACGCTCCACCCGAGGCCCAGCCCCTCTCTGGAAAGAGCAGTCCCAGCAGCCCAGCTGTCCAGGACTTGGTGGAGAGGCACCAGGCTAGCCTGGGCCGCTCTCAGTCCTTCTCTCACCAACAGCCTTCCCGCAGCCACCTCATGAGGTATGGAACCAAAGGAGGGGAGCCACTGGACTCAGTAGAGGCCGGAATTGGAGCGGGAGCAGGAAGCGGTCCTGAGGTCTAACTAGAGCCCACATCCTCTGCCTTCCTCCAGGTCCAGCAGTGTGATGGAGCGCAGGGCCATCACATCCCTGTGGCCTCCCTAGTTGGCCGCTCCCTCTACCTGCCCCCAGAAAAGGCTGTGCTCTCTGCACAAGATTGCAAGTGCAAAGTCCTGGTGGTGGAGCCCATAAGGTAGCACCTTGCAGGCCCTCTTACACTCCCAGAAATCAAATGTCTCTGGAGGGGGTCCTTGTTCCAGGCTGTCTCCCCCTAGGGATGCCTCCCATTGTAGGTGAGGAGGCCATAGCCTGTCTGTGTCTGCTGATGAGGTGAAATGGGCAGGTATGGCTGCAGCACTAAACCAACAGTATTTCCCTGACTTCCTGGTGGGGGAGTGAGGGAGAGGGGGTGCTGGTTCCACCCCTTAGTCAGGGCAAGGGTTCTAAGAGCGCCCTTGTTTCCCTGTCTTGTTCCCTGGTTCTAAGTTTACAAAGTGGTTTCTCATTCCTATTAAGTTGTCTTTCCTACCTCTGACATTATCCCCCACCTACTCACCCTAGGGCTGAGATTAGAGGGTGGTGATGCTAAAGGGACCCAGACAATGACCCTCCTGTCTCAGAGGTGAGGGGAGATAGCTAGGTGGCCTCCTCCTGCCCCTCATGTTTACGTTTGCAGCCTGAAGCACTTTAAGTTGTGTGGGTTTTGTTTTTGTTTTTTGTCTGTCCCTGTAACTTATTCTCCAATTACTGCTTCCAAATGAAATAAGACTATTAAATGCCTGTTCAGGAGGGAAAAATAAAATTTAAAAAATCTTAATCTTTAGTCAAAATTTAAACTAAGAAAATGTCAATGAAAAGTTGAATTCCTATATAGATACTTGGTTTGTTAAATAAGTAAGTTGAACCCAGTAGCTTTTAAAACTGAAATTTATATGGTAATGATTTATCACCTACCCCAGAGAATTGGTTTCAAGATTGAATAAGATCACGTGAAAGGGTTGTGAACATGCTAAAGAAATGTGTTAAGTGTTACTAAACCTTTTTTTTTAAACTACAAAATTAATCTCATTTGCTGAAACTTAGTAATTGTAAAAAAAAGAGAAAAACAATCACTTCGCTTAGAGATCTGTCTGTGACCATTTCAGCAACTAAGTTTTATATTTGCTCATTTAAATTGAGGAAATTAAAATTACTTTAAAAAAATATATTTTTATTGATTTCAGAGAAGAAGGGAGAGGGAGAGATAGAAACATCAATGATGAGAGAGAATCATTAAATGGCTGCCTCCTGTACACACCCTACTCGGGATTGAGCCCAAAACCCAGGCTTGTTCCCCTATCAGAGGGAGAGATAGAAACATCAAGTTCATAGGTTGACGCTCAACAACTGAGCCACACTGGACGCTCAACAACTGAGCCATACTGGCCAGGTAAAGTTACATCACTTTACAACTAAAACATTTTTACAGGTACATTTAAAAAATATAATTAGAAACCCAAGCATTTCCAACAAAGGATTTTTTGAAAGAAACTTCTTTTACTGATTTTACTTTTATTTTGAACTCGGAGATCAAAAAGTTTTAAGAGGAAAACAGTACCCAGAAAAAATTGTGTATTTGGGAAAAAATATCTATTTTGATCATTCAACAAATTTTAACTGAACACCAGGTATGCTGTGGAGGAATCAAATTAGGTGCTGTATAGGAAATCATCCCTGCACTATAAAAACAAGTAACTGCAGCTATGTAAAAACAGTAGTGGATTAAGTCCTAGAATAAATGGTACTGGGAAGGGGTACAGTGGGAAAGTAGAAGAGGAAGAGATCAATGTTCATTAGAATAGTCAAGGAAAGAATGAAAACAAGATTAATTCTTTTAATGACTAGTTTTGCTTTCAGAGCAGCCCCTTTAAATTTCTGGAAAGAACAAGCCTTACCTCACCTGCTTTATAGGACATCATGATGACACATGGTGCTTAAAAGTTCTGTCAAAGTGTTACATGCTTTTAGGAACTGAAAATAATACTTATAATATAAAAGACAAGGTAAGTCAGGGAATACCTTTTTGATACTTGATAGTATTTTCTTCAGTGCTTGCTCATTTAACTCACCAGAAGAATTGTAGAAACTGTAAAAGCCAAAATTAAAGGCATTTCAAATAAGCTAAAAATATTATTTTATTAGCACCTTTAATTTTAGTTACTCCTAACCTAACTACCCAACCCAAATCCATATATATCTACCTGCTTGTCAGATGAAGTTCTAAAATAAATAGTAGAGAACGTTCTCAAAGTATCAGACTTAAAGTGGTAGAAATATGAGGTCCATAAGCAATGAAAAAGGAAAAGGGGTGGAGAAACCTCAAGAGATAACTTTGGGCATCACATTTTCTTGAAATAAAACACTATTCATTAAATATAGGTATTTGTGGAATTCACGCAGCCAGTTCTAAATTAATTCATAATTTACTTATTAAAACTTAAAGGAAAATATTGATACATACAAAAGAGATGTAAAATGAGTATTGGAGCACAATAATGAAAAGACAATTTATTCATTGTTAATTCCAAAGGCAGTATTTGCATTAAATTAAGAGAAGTGTTTCAGGAGTTGGTTGTTTTTTTTGTTTTTGTTTTTTTTATGGGGAGTGCAGGGGAGCACAAAATAGGTACTGCTTTAGTTTAGTGTTCGTTGTTCTGTAGCTGGAAAGTCAAAGATGTAGGGAGAATTAAAAGATAATTCTAAAAGATGTTAAACTCTAAAGCATTTACTTCCAGCCTTCTTTCCCTTCCAACAAGGAATGCATGTAGTATTTTCCTTCTGTTAACATTCATTGAGATAAAACATATTCTTTTCTATGATGGTGCACTATCTGTAATGCAAAATCCTTTATAAATAAGTCACTGTAATAAGTTTAATGGTAATTCTAATCTGTACACTAAAAATTAAGTTACAAAGAACTGAAGGTATATCCTAATGGACAATATTTTTTCTTTTTAAATTACAAATGCTTACATTAAAAGTTTTTAATGGAGCCCTAGCTGGTTTTGCTCAGTGGATAGAACATCGGCCTGCAGACTGAAGGGTCCCAGGTTCAATTCCAGTCAGGAACAGGTACCTCGGTTGCAGGCTCCTCCCTGGCCCGGGCCCTGATGCCTGTGCAGGAGGCAACCAATCAATGTGTTTCTCTTACATTGATGTTTCTCTGTCTTTCCCTCTCTCTTCACACTCTCTAAAAATCAGTGGGAAAATATCCTCGGGTGAGGATTATAAAAATAAAAAAAAGTTTTTAATGGAAAAATAGACAAAATAAAGTGTTCCATCTACCAAAGGCAGGTCCAGAGAAATACTTTTCATGAGTCTCCACCAAGAATCCCTTAGTCATTCAACAAATATGTTTGTATGTTCATTGTATGTAAGGCACTATATGAGCTGTACCTCTTTTTGGTGCAGCAGTTTAAGACTATACTAAGTCTTTTTTCTATCATCCCCTACCATAAATTTTTATCACCTTAACCATGTGCTCCATTGCAACTCTTACACAATCACTAAGTGTGACTGTAAGATAATAATGTTGATTATTCATATACAGTTTATATAAATCATAAAGCTATTTCATTAAAACTATACCATGTTATAGTTATAACTGTTTGCTTTGTGAACATTCATTTGTGTACTTTTCCAAATGTATGTAACAATACTTCAATAAAAAGTATTTAAAAATACCACAGCTTATATTAAGAGCTAACAATACTACTTCTATCTAAAGGACTAAGAGCACAAGTTTTCACCCTAGAATAGCAAAAGGAAGCAGGGTAAAGAACCTAACTGGTTAATTGACGAAATATAACATTAAAAAAAAATACGATAGCCGAAACCGGTTTGGCTCAGTGGATAGAGCGTCGGCCTGTGGACTGAAGGGTCCCAGGTTCGATTCCGGTCAAGGGCATGTACCTTGGTTGCGGGCACATCCCCAGTGGGAGATGTGCAGGAGGCAGCTGATCGATGTTTCTCTCTCATCGATGTTTCTAACTCTCTATCCCTCTCCCTTCCTCTCTATAAAAAATCAATAAAATATATTTTAAAAAAAACGATAAGTGAAGAAACCTATGATAAACTAGAATAAAAGGGTAGGAAAAAAGGCTGCAGTTGATGTATGAAATTGTGTCACTGAGTTTATAATAATGCAATGAGATGAGTGGGTGTGAGAAGGAAAAGCAATCCTCAAAGTAAACTGGTACCTGGGAGAGGCAGTAGAGACCAGCTAACACAAGCATATAAATACAAAGAATGAAATATTAGGGTTGAAATGAACAAGTAAATTTTCATGTATTAAAAAAAGTCTTCCCTGACTGGTTTGGCTCAGGGGATAGAGTGTCGGCCTGCGGACTCAAGGGTCCCAGGTTTGATTCCGGTCAAGGGCATGTACCTTGGTTGCAGGCACATCCCCGGTGGGGAGTGTGTGGGAGGCAGCTGATCGATGTTTCTCTCTCATCAATGTTTCTAACTCTCTATCCCTCTCCCTTCCTCTCTGTAAAAATCAATAAAATATATTTAAAAAAAAAAGTCTTTTCATTTTAAACAGCAGCACCATATATAACAAAGATACACTGTTAGTTTTAAAAATTACTTCACTTGCAGAGTAATTTTCACAGTGGATCATTTACTTGCTCTTGCTTACTCACCTAAAAAGCTGATAACATGGAATATATTTCTGAATGTCTGGAAAAAAGAATTTTTAGTTACAATTACATTAATTGTTATTTGAATAACATGTCGAATACTTCGTCCCAGGAAGTACTTTACCATTATCTCATTTAAACCTCAGAATAAACCTATGAGACAGATGTTATTCCTTCCATTTTAAAGATGAAGGAACAGGCAAAGAGATTAAGTGACTCTCCCAAGCCAGTGGTAGGGCCAACATTCAAAGAGCTTCACTCCTAACTAGAGTGGTATATTCCTTCTATGTATGTTACTAACAACAACACAAAAGATAAATTCAAAGTTGCAATTTTTCCTTTGAGTTCTAAAAAGGGTTATGCTCTAATTTTACTCAATTGATAAAAACAGCTGTTAATGGGATAATCTTTTGTTATTACAAGTAGTTGTCTCACAAAGGATTTGTTAATGTTAACTACAAACTATCAAGAAAAAAAACCCAAACATCTTTTTCTTTACAGGGCATGGGACGATGCTCTAACCAACTGAGCCATACCAGGCCAGGGCAAAACGTTTTTTAAGAGGCTAGTTTTATTTCTTGTCAATAGAAATAAATCTAAATAGGGAAAGTGATCATCCTCCTTAGACATTTTTCTTCTAGCAAATGTATGCTACCCTCAGATAAATCTCTGTCTGAAAAAACACTGAACAGATAAGTCTTTGTAACTGATAACAGCTAAACATTCTCTGGTGCAGATAACAGAGAGTATAAAATGAAAATTTCATTAACCAAAGCAATATAGGAATTTGTATATCTTGGATTTTATCTGTTATCATGTGTCTTAAAGTAATCTAACATTTTAAAATAATTTGAGCAAATAAGCGTTTCTATAGCACTTGGCTGACACCTTAAAGCTGAGCACTATCCCTGGCACAAGGACTCAGTAAATGGTTGCTTATTTCAACTCCTCAAAGTGTGTTTGATACTTTGGGCAGCATACCGATTAAAAGAAAAAGTCCCCCCGCTGCCCCCTAGAAAAGGTCAAATACATAAACTCTCAATCTCATTTGTAATTAAGAAATGCAAATTAAAATGATTTTTTTTTTACTTATCAAGTTGGCAAAGATGAAAAGACCTGATAATAACCAGTGGTGGCAAGATTATGGGGACCCAGGTACTTTTACATATTGAGGAGTCTAGGATGGCATGACTTTTCCAAAAGGCAATATGTCTACCTCTAGGAAGCTGACTTTCAGATATATTCAAAGGCAAAAAAGATATATGCACAATAAAATGTCTACTATTTTATTACAAATAGAAAGTCATTCATAGCTGTAAAAATAAGTTATGGTATGTCCATATAGTGGGACTCTGAAGCCATTAGTAAGAATGACAAACTATATACAATGGCATTCTTCTGTACTAATAACATCTTGGAGATATTTATTCATGTATAGATGATCCCTTTTGTGTAAATGAAACATATACTAGTACATATGAAACCAATAGTGGTGGCCACAGAGGAAACTAATGAGAGTGAGTTTAAATTGACTTTATATATTTACTTTACACATATACACTATATTTATACACACATGTAAATTTACATATATGTACTTCCATTTTTAACTTTTTAAAGTGGCAAACAAAAAATGACATGAATAATGTGAATATCCTATCTAATAATTGACAAACATGGTTAATAATGTGAATATCCTATCTAATAATTGACAAACATGATAATTGACCGTACCTTCACTACACCTTCCACTGGCTAATCAGCGTGATATGCTAATTAACCACCAACAAAGATGGCGGCCGGCAGCCACGCAGCTGAAGCGAGCAGGAGGCTTGCTTACTCCAGTGATGGAGGAAGCCAAGGTTCCCCGCCTGCCGCGGCCCAGCTCTGAGCTCCGAAAGCAACGAAGTTTCAATTATAGAAGCTAAACAAACCCCAGATACCTGCTTTCAGCAGGCCGTGGCCTCAGAGCTGGAGCGAGCAGGAGCCCGCTCTCAGCTCCAGTGATGGCAACAAAGTTTCAATTATAGAAGGTAAATAAATCCCAGAATAAAAAAAAAGCAGAAAAAAAGGAGAGGCTGGGAGCTTCTGTCACCGGCCAGCCTGAAAACAGCCCTCGGCCCCTCACCCAGACTGGCCAGGCACTCCAGTGGGGACCCCCATCCTAAAGGGGGTGTGGCCAGCCTGAAAACAGCCATCAGCCCCTCATCCAGGCTGGCCAGGCACCCCAGTGGGGACCCCCACCCTGAAGGGGGTGTGACCAGCTGCAAACAGCCATCAGCCCCTCA
>NW_005353789.1:477743-480018 GCF_000412655.1 Myotis brandtii | reverse complement strand
ACAAATTTTTGTGCACCGGGCCTCTAGTAAATTATATCTTTCTGAAAAGCAATCTGAGAGTACAGATCAAGAACTTTAAAAATGTCCATAACCCTGCCTGGCGGGTGTGGCTCAGTGGTTGAGTTCAGACCTATGAACCAAGAGGTCACAGTCTGATTCCCAGTTAGGGCACATGCCTGGGTTGCAGGCTCAATCCTTTGTGGGGGGTGTGCAGGAGGCAGCTGATCAATGATTCCCTCTCATCATTGATGTTCCTCTCTCTCTCTTCCTCTCCCTCTCTGAGATCAATGAAAATATATCTTTAAGAAAAAAAAAGGTTCATACCCTTTGACATTATAATCATATTGCCAGGAAAATATCTATAACAAGGAAAATATCTATACAAGGATGTTCACTGTAGTATAACTTATGATAATAAAAATTGGAAATAACTCTGATTATAATTTACTTATTTTAAGGACTGCTGAAAGAGAATACAATGCAGTTATAAAAAATGATAGAGGATAATTTAACATGGGAAAATGGTCATGATACAATGGTGTCATAATGCAAATTTTTTATAAAGTACACCACCAATTTTTGTTTAAAGAAATATGCTCAGGCCCTGGCCAGTGTGGCTTAGTTGATTAAGTGAGCATTGTCCCATGTACCAAAAGGTCGCTGGTTTGATTCCTGCTCAGTGCACATGACTGGGTTGTGGGCTAGATCAATAGAAACATATTTAAAGAAAAAATGTTAAAAAAAAAAGCTGTATATGTTAATCAGAAAACTCCCCTATATATTTTAAAGCTCTCTTTTTCCTCTTTTCCCCCTGAAAGAACAGCTGCCATCATTGTTTTCCCACAGTAATGTTATATGCTTACGTCCCAAACTTCTTCTGCTTTAGACTAGGCCATGGCCATAATTTTAATTGAGAAATGAGGACAACCCTGAATGGTGTTGCTCAGTGGTTGAGTGTTGACCAATGAACCAAGGGATCATGGGTTTGATTCCTGTCAGGGCACATGCCAGGTTGTGGGCTTGCTTCCCAGTAAGTGGTGTGCAGAAGGTAGCTGATAGATGATGTTTCTTTCTCATCAATGTTTCTATCTCTCCATCACTCTCCATTCCTCTCTCTCTCAAATCAATAAGAACATATTAAAAATATGTATATATTTTTAAGTTGTTTTTTTAAAGAGAAATAAAGGCAATGTGGTCTTTTAAAATCTGCTTTTAAAAATTTTTTTTTGTTTTTTAAATCAATTTAAAAAGTAATTTATGTTGACCCCTTTTTAGCATAAACCATCAACAATAGGAGACAAAGAAATAAGTTACTCACCTATTGTATAAATAACTTCAACATCATCCATTTGGGAATCAGTAATGCTATTCTTGGCTTCACCTTTCACTTCCCCAAGGAGAAAACCTTCCTATGGATAAAAATAAGAAAGGGTAAATATATGGAATATACTGATAGTATTGCCATTCAGTCACTTAACTAACCAATCTCTCAAGTATTTAACAATGTATACAGTATGTGCTTCCAGCTTGGGGGCACAGAAAACAAAGACTAGATGCATTCCAAGTTTAGTTGGGAAACATGAACAGTTAAATAAAAATGAGTAGAGACTGTAAGTGCCACTGTAATTTTAGCATATTTGGGAGAATAAAAGGTTTAAAGCCAGAAATGAGCACACAATGCCTGAGGAATGAGGAGCAGAGCAGTTTGCCTGGGAACTGAAGGCTCCCATTTGTAAGGAAATCATAGATAGGAATAACGCCAATAATGGAACATCCCAAATGACTAGCCAAGGACTCTGAATTGATGGCACATACTTCTGGGAGCCAGTGGAGGCTTCTGAGCCTATAAAATGACACAATGATCAATGCTTTTAGATTAAAAATCGTACAAAACATTAAAGATTTGAAATTTAATATCAGAGTCTTTCTAAAAAGGGAGCTGAAAAAAAAAGAAAGAAATAGCCTAGCCAGCGTGGCTCAGTGGCTGAGTGTCGACCTATGAACCAGGAGGTCAGGGTTCGATTCCCGGTCAGGGTACATGCCCAGGGTTGTGGGCTCGATCCCCAGTGTGGGCATGCAGGAGGCAGCAGATCAGTGATTCTCTCTCATTGATGTTTCTATCTCTCTCTCTCTTTTTTTTTTAATTTCTTTTTTTTAATTGATTTTTTTATAGAGAGGAAGGGAAAGAGATAGAGAGTTAGAAACATCGATGAGAGAGAAACATCGATCAGCCGCCTCCTGCACATCTCCTACTGGGGATGTGCCTGCAACCCAG
>NW_005353789.1:476043-477702 GCF_000412655.1 Myotis brandtii | reverse complement strand
CCTTTCAGTCCGCAGGCCGACGCTCTATCCACCGAGCCAAACCGGTTTTGGCAGATGTTTCTATCTCTTTCTCTCTCTCCCTTCCTCTCTGAAATCAGTAAAAACATATATTTTTAAAAAAGAAGTAAAAAATATAAGGTGAGCTGAGAACCCTTATTCTTTAAGAACTATATGCATTCCTGCTAAAACAGTGGTGATTTCCTTTGAGTTTTGGAGAATTCAGTTATTTTTCTTGGCACTTTTAAAGACCCATGTACTTGACCAACAATGGAGATTTTGTCGTCTTTATAATTTAAAATACCATTTTCTCCCCATTCCATTAAAGAAGAGCACAAAAAGAATCTTTCACGATGTGAGGGTTTACTGGACAAAAAGGGAACCAAATTCAGAACTCTACACTCTAGTACTCTAGACCAGTGATGGCGAACCTATGACACCCGTGTCAGAGGTGACACGCGAACTCATTTTTTTGGTTGATTTTCCTTTGTTAAATGGCATTTAAATATATAAAATAAATATCAAAAATATAAGTCTTTGTTTTACTATGGTTGCAAATATCAAAAAATTTCTATATGTGACACGGCACCAGAGTTAAGTTAGGGTTTTTCAAAATGCTGACACGCCGAGCTCAAAAGGTTCACCATCACTGGACTAGAGAAATCCTGGGAAAGGAAGCGGGACAACACAAGTATGATCATCTAGAAAGCCAGCCTTCAGCCCAGGGGCTTGGTGGCTGCGTGCACACCCCTGCACCAGGGGGTCACAGGTTTGATTCTCCGTCAGGGCACAGGCCCGGGTTTCAGGCTCCTTCCCCGGCAGGGAGCGTGCAGGGGGCAGCCAATGGATGTTCTCTCTCTCTCCCTCTCCCTCCCCCTCTCTCTAAATATCAATATAAACATATTTTTAAAAAGGAAAAAGAAAATCACCCTTTAAAGACTAAAGGAAAAAGATCTAAGAAACAAGGCCTGACATTATGACACTTCCCAAGGGCTAATATGCTACAGAGGACTTAAGGACCCATTCTGTTTACATTTACACTGACATTCCAAAATAATTTCCGCAGCTACATACATTTAAAAGAGTCCTATTTGCCTTTTCTAGGTGTTAATCAAGGTTATTTAAGAAATGACTAGAGTTTGTTCAATATTTTCTAAACTACTAGCAAGTTATTAAGCACTTACTCTAGGGCACTACTTCCTGGGCTCAAAGTTTTACAGTATTTAATTTCATAAAAATACGTTTTAAAAAATAGACACTGTATTTTTAAAACTACTTCATTACTTCAGAGGGTTTTAACTTAGGCAATTAGTATGAAATAAACATTTCAGTATCTAATATTTGAGCATAACTATTTAAATCATAACTGAAAGCATCAGAAAAGGAACTAGCTGAGGCCTTACAACTTAATAAATTTAATACTGATGCAAACGTCAGAGATCCGATACCCAATTAGGCTTTTTCACCCACTTAGATTCCCCCCAAAATGGCCCCTGGGTGCAGCGCCTCTTTATCCCGTAACCGGCTACCATTTCAGCGAACTCGGCTGTGGTGAGAACGGCGGTCGGTAACGGAGGACAGGGAGCCGCCCAGCCCCCGCCCGGGGCGGCGGAACGCGGTGTGCTTTCTACTCACAGCCGGACCGAGAAGGGGGGCGGGGGA
>NW_005353789.1:472881-475445 GCF_000412655.1 Myotis brandtii | reverse complement strand
CGGGCTGGGGAGGCGCGGGCGCCCTCTGTTGGCGAGGGCTCAGCAAGGCGACGGTGGCTGGTGGGACCAGCCCCTCTCTCTTCCCCCGGCTTTGTGCTGGGGTCCTTCCCTGGCTTTCCTGAGGCCACTAGGTGTTGGGCATCTCTGGGGAGGGTACAGAATGTGTTTTGGTGGCCAGCTGCTCCTGAGGAACCCATGGCATAAAAATGCAAAACTATCAAAAATGATCACTGCTGATCGAATGGAAGCATGGCTTAGTGGCATTGTAATATCACAATGGATATGCCGTGTTTATGGCTTTCAAACTGCAGGATGCTGCCCTTTACCAATGAAACTACTGAATACCAATACAAGTATCAGGGATTGTCTCTTCTAGAACTCTCCAGCGATTATTCATCCGTGAGGTGGGATGGGGGGTGGGGAGCGGGAGAGGAGTTGGGTTTCTCTGAGTGCTTGCTTTTAGAAAATTAAGCACTCGGGTTAATTTAAAGAATAGATAGATTTTTAAACATTGTTCCGACAGCTTAATGACAGGTATAACCATACTGTGTTGGAGCACTTGATATAAGTGATAAGGAGTGTGGGAAGACCAGGGCTTGACAATTATCCACACACGGTATGCAAAGATATAGTTTTTAAATGATTGAAAGACAGCAAAATATCAGACTATACATGTTCCTCCACTTATGATGAATAAAACGAATATTGATGGGATTAAAGAAGGTCCTACTAGTATTACCCAATACAGTACTACCAAAGTTTAGGTAGAACAAATGGACCTCCTGCTGGCCCCCCAACATTAAAATGCCCAAACAAGTCCTGCTCTATTTCCCTGGTTTACAGGAATTTTAAAAACTGGAAAAATAAAGAATATAGTGAAAACCCTGACCTGGAATCTTCTAAGCCAATAGTCAGTCAAATTAATCAAGATAAAGACTGACAAAAGTGCCAGGGTTCTGTGGCTGGGAACCTAAAACCTAATGCTCAGGAGTGGGTAAAATGGTCAGGGAATGAAGAGAACTTTCTGAGGTTCCTTGACACAGGAGCCTCATGCATTGTGGTACCAACATCTGTTGGTAAAGCCCTAAAATGGGCTACAATTAAAAAACTGAGTGAATATAGAAATGTGTAAGATTATCGATAATAATAACAATAATCCTGTTACTGGTAATAAGATTAAGGTAAAGGTTTGAATGACAGGCCTTATATGAAGAGGTTGTGTCTCCCTTATCTGAATGCTTTATGGGAATAGATATTATATCTGACTTGGAAACACTTCCCCTACCTAATACCATAAAACCAAAACCAATCAAAACTTTTAATTTATATCATCCAATTGTCCCATAGTAAAGCTATTCTAATTTACAATTCCATAAAAATAAGTGCCTTGAAAAAATGAAATGGCATTAGATGGAATCTCTGCCAATGTTATGGGTCACAAATTTTCTCTTAGATAATGTCAATTGATGTAATTGGTACTGCTTTGCTCATGAGGCTGAGACATGTTTATTCTCTTATGAATTATCTCAATATATATATTTGCCCATTTTCTATTGCTCTTTATATCTTATTGATTTAACAGAGTTAAATCAATATATATTAAAAGTATTATCTTTTTGTCTGTCAAATACTGAAAGTGGTTTTTTCTTAGATGGTTTTTAACTTTGTGTTTAAGGTAATTATTTTTAATACAGAAGCTTTAAAACCTTGTGTTTTAACTTTTATTCATGTCCTTAATCTTTCTGTCTAATGTATCATATTTAGGAAGACTTTCCTGTCTTATGACATTACTCTTCAATAGGAAGCAATTATTAATTAAGACCAGTGGACTGAGGGGAGGTAGAAGAAGGTAAAGAGGGGATAAATGGTGATGGAAGGAGACTTGACTTGGGGTGGTAAACCCACAATATAGTATACAGATGATGCATTGTAGAATTGTATATCTGGAACGTGTATAATTTTATTAACCAATGTCATCTCAATAAATTCAATAAAAATGAATAAATAAACAAGAACAAAAAGTTAAAAAAAGGACCAGTGGACTAATGCCATTGGCTGAATGGAATCATGCCATTGGCTGAATGGAATCATAACAGACAGAGATCGATTATTAAAAGCCTGAACACTGGACCCATACAAACAATAGAATTGTTTTAAGAAGACTTTTTTAAAAGGATGATTTGTTCCTTTCTTCACTAAAGAAACTAGGTGGGTTCAAAGAATGATGTAAACATAACCTGACATAGGACTCAGATGGAAAGGGCTGCTACTAATCTACTCTGAGGCAATCTACACTAATAAAAGAGAAACATGGTAATTGGCGTACGACCGCTACCCTTCCCATTGGCTAATCAGCATATCCTTATGCAAATTAACTGTCAGCCAAGATGGCGGCCAGCAGCCAGGCAGCTGGAAGCGAACATGAGGCTTCCTTGCTTCAGTGACTGCAGACTCCAACGTTCCCCGCCTGACTTGCCGGCCTCTGAGTTGCAACTCTAAGCAACAATGTACTATGTTGCAAATAAGAAGCTAAACAAAACCCCAGAAACCAGCTTTCAGCCTGC
>NW_005353789.1:457051-472119 GCF_000412655.1 Myotis brandtii | reverse complement strand
GGCCCTACCCTGAGGGTGACTGAGGGTGGCATCGCAACCTCCCTATCCGCCCTGCTCTGTGCATGACAGGGGGCAGTGCCCAACCCCCTGATTGGCCCTGCTCTGTGAGTGACAGGGGGCCGCGCCCCAACCCCCTGATCAGCCCTGCTCTGTGCGTGACAAGGGGTGGCGCCGCAACCTCCCCATCGACCCTGCCTTGAGTGTGACAGGGGGCGGTGCCCCAACCCCCCAATCGGCCCTACCCTGAGCGTGACTGAGGGTGGCATCGCAACCTCCCGATCTGCCCTGCTCTGTGCATGACAGGGGGCGGCGCCCCAACTCCCCAATCGGCCCTGCTCTGAGCCTGACCAGGGGCTGCACCTAGGGATTGGGCCTGCCCTCTGCCACCCAGGAGCAGGCCTAAGCCAGCAGGTCGTTATCTCCTGAGGGGTCCCAGACTGCGAGAGGGCACAGGCCGGGCTGAGGGACACCCCCCAGTGCACAAATTTTTGTGCACCGGGCTTCTAGTCTATATATATAAAAGTCTAAACAACTTGCCGACCAGCAACCGGCTGGTCAATCGAACAGTAACTATGATGCGTAATGACCACCAGGGGGCAGACGCTCAATGCAGGAGCTGCTGAGCGACAGCAACTTTGCAGAGTGCCCTCTCGCACTCTGGGACCCCTCAGGGGATGTCAGACTGCCGGTTTTGGCCTGATCCCCACAGGCCAGGCCAAGGGACCCCACTGGTGCATGAATCTGTGCACCGGGCCTCTAGTCTAAGTATAAAAAAAATAATTATAGTAATGGATTATGTCCCATTGAATAAAACAAGAATCTTTGAGTCCACACTGATATAAATGAATGGATAAATGAATGAATAAATAAATGGGAATTTTTTTTTTTTAAAGCTCTTGCTTACAGTAGAATACCAACTAATAAATGTAGAAGAAATCATGAAATTTGAAATTAGAAAATCTCTTTTGGCAATTATTATTAAAGGATACTAAAACTAGTGGGTAAAGTTTGAGTAACAGGCAATCTATATAGTCTCCAAGTATCTCCCTCATTTTGCTGATGCAGAAACCGAAGCCCAGAGCAATAAATTAAACCACCCAAGTTTGTAAATAGTAATTTTTAAAATATATTTTATATAGTCAATATTTATTTACATCTACCCATTTTTGTCTTCTTTTTCAGCTTTATTGGTGTATGATTGACAAATAGCAATTGTATATATATTTATGGTATATAACTTGATGTTTTGATATATGAATGCATTGGGAAATGATCATCCCAATCAAGCTAGTCAAAATATCCATCAACCCACATAGTTGCATGTGTGGTGAGAATACTTAAAATCTACCTTCTTGCCCTAGCTGGTTTTGCTCAGTGGATAGAGCATCAGCCTGCAGACTGAAGGGTCCCAGGTTCGATTCCAGTCAAGGACACATGCCTGGGTTGTGGGCCCGATCCCCAGCAGGGGGCACACAGGAGGCAGCCAATCAATGATTCTCTCTCATCATTGATGTTTCTTTCTCTCCCTCTCTCTTCCTCTCTGAAATCAATAAAAAAAATACTTTTTTTTTTTTTTTAAAAAAAAGATCTACCTTCTTAGCAAATTTCAAGTATGTGATACAGTACTATTAACTGTAGGATCCATGTTGTAAATTACATCTCCAGAACCTATTCACCTTGTATAAATATAAGTTTATACCTTTTGACCAACATCTCCCCATTTTTTCTATTCCCCTACCACTGTCAATCACCATCCTACTCTGCTTCCTTGAGTTCAACGACTTAGATTATGCAGTATTTGTCTTTTTGTGTCTGACTTATTTTACTTACCATAATGTCCTTCAGTTTCATCCATGTTGTCACAAATGGCAGGATTTCCTTCTTTTTAAAGGCTAAATAATATTCCATTGTGTGTGTTTGTGTAGGTCACATTTTTTAAATTTATTTTTCAATTATAGTTTACATTCAATATTATTCTGTACTAGTTTCAGATATACAACAATGTGGTTAGAAAATCATAGAGTCTCACATTTTTTAAATCCTTTCATCCTTTGATGGGACATTTAGGTTATTTCCATATCTTGACTAATGTGAATAATACAGCAATGAATTGTTAACCCTGTCCTGACTCCCAGCACTATACCCTTTCCAGTAAACCAAAAAGAATCAAGAGGTGATTGAGAGAGAAGCAGCCTTATATATACATGGGAAATATATGAAGCATTGGGAAATCTTCTGAAATGCTAGGAAGGCTGGTCAGAACTTAGGTCTACTAAAGGAGTTAAGACTTCAAGTGTAATCCCTGGGGAGCTTAAGTGTGGAGGAATCAGGCTTTGTAAGAACCTACACTATTTAACATTAGTAACATTATTTATTTTAATTCATCATTTACTTTCAGCCTTGAACTTATAATTTAATTAGAAGTTAGAATGTATCAGAGATAAACAAAGCCAGACATTAATTAAAGCAGTGAAAACAGTCTCCAAGCATCTCCCTCTTTTTACTGATGCAGAATCTGAAGTGCAAAGCAATAAATTAACCCAGCTGTTCCATAGCTGTGCCTTATCGAAATTGAGCTGTTTGCACTGATAAGGTTTTCTTCTTCACCATACCCCAATTGGGGATTCCTGTTGGCATTGAATTGGCACAAATGCGCATCGGTTGACACCTGATACCGCTTGAGCACCTTTAAAAAGTTGCTTTCTAGGCTTCAGGACAGAGCTAATGAATGGAAATCACCAATGATAAAGCCCAGGCATTGCCTTTTTTTTTTTTTAATCCTCACCTAAGGATATGTTTAGAGAGAGGAAGGAGAAGAGAGATAGAAACATGGATGTGAGAAAGAAATATTGATTGGTTGCCTCTCCTATGCTTCCCTACTGGGGATAGAACCCTCAGTCTAGGTATGTTTCCTGATCAGGAATCAAAACCCCAACCTTTTGGTGTATGTAACGATGCTCCAACCAACTGAGCCACACTGGCCAGGGTAGGCATTGCCTTTTTTGATAAAAGTGGTCCCTGATAGTGTTCAGTGCCGGAAGCCGGTCCATCCTTGCTGCTTGACACAGTCGCTGCAGGAAAGAAACATCTGCACAGCATATGTTTCAAGGGACCTGGCATATATAGCATATTGTTCTTAATATGTTTGCTCTCCTTAGCGCCATGTGTTTTAACCAAGGTCACCTCTCCGAGAAAGGTTGTTTCCCCAGGTGGGGATTTTTCCCTGAGGTTAGGGAGGGGATACAACCCCTTAACTAAGTGCCAGGCGGGTAGTTAATCACCTTAACTACAAACAATCACGCTTAAGCTACATAATCTTTACTCCCTGGAATGGAGATAAGAAATGCCCTAACCTTTGCAATAGAAATTGACAGGATTAAAATCAACTGGTATAAATACAGATGTAACAAGACAATAAACATCAGATCCTAACCAGAACTTGGCTGGAGATCCCGACCAAAACTTTGGCTGGAGATCCTGGCTAGAGGTCCTGACTAGGCTGCTGATCAACTGAAGGCTGTCTCCGTGTCATTCCTTCTTCACCGACTTCGTCCACACCTTTGGGGACCCCTGGACCCGTTGGGGTTGGACCCCAACAGTTCAGGTTTGTAAACCACTGCTTTACAGGAGATTATAAAATAAGGGCTTTTATTATCCAAATTTTAGAGATGAGGAAACGGAAGTTACCTCATAGGGTGAGCTGCTGCCCTAGTATGACCGGTGTTCTTATAAAAGAATGCCATGCAAAGAGACATATGCACACAGGGAGAGCGCTATGTGAAGGTGAAGGCAGAGATGGGTGATCTGTCTACAAGCCATGGAACGCCAGACTGCAGGCAAACCACCGTAAGCTGGGAAAGAGGCCCAGAACAGATTTCCTCACAGCCCTCAGAAGGAACCAGCCGGCCCTGCTGCGTTCAGACTTCCAGCCTCCAGAACTGTGAGATGAATTTGTGTTGCTTACCAGCAGTGGCCAACCGGTGGTCCGTGGACCACTGGTGGTCCGTGAGGTCCAAAAGGTTGGCGACCGCTGTTCTAGCAGAAGATAATTTAATTCTTCTTTAAATCTCCAAGATTTATCATAATATCTACATGCATAGTATATACATAGTATTCCCTCATTTGCTTATTGAATAAATGGGCTTTTTAAGATTATTTTTAAAAGGCCATTATACAGAGTATAGAGTAAGACCAGAATTTGGACAGAAGAACATCCTTTGAGAATGAAAATAATGTATATATTTATTTCTTTTATTTTTACTTTTTATTTATTTATTTTTTAAAAATATATTTTATGATTTTTTACAGAGAGGAAGGGAGAGGGGAGAGTTAGAGAGAGAGAAACATCAATCAGCTGCCTCCTGCACACCTCCTACTGGGGATGTGCCTGCAACCAAGGTAGAAACCCTTGACTGGAATCAAACCTGGGACCTTTCAGTCTGTAGGCCGACGCTCTATCCACTGAGCCAAACCGGTTAGGGCTATATATTTATTTCTTTACTCATTATTTTTTTCTTGATAATTTATTCTCACTCCTTACCCCCCACCCCCAAGCTGATTTAAGGGATGAAAACTGCATAATGAGTCATTTTTCTGAAAAAAAAAAAAAATCTTAAAAAGACTAGTAAATGTACCAAAGAGATGTGAGGAACACCCAGGAAGGTGACTAGAGTAAATTTCTCAGAAGAATGATCAGAATATGACTAATATGAAAGAAACCTGTGACCTCGCTGACTGTGGAGAAACCTGTTTAAAGCAGGAAGGCAGGGACTCCAGGTGGAATCAGGAAAGAGAGAGAAAGCAGAGAGGCTGGTGTGGGTGGATACCACGTAACACCAGGAGGGGCCAGGTGGTGGTCAGTAATCCTTTAGCCACACGGCAGTCATCTGCTCCCGGTTTCTCCTGGCCCTGGATTCGAGAACTCTGGGTGCGAATACAGTTCTCTTGCTCTCATTTCTTTTGACTGTGACTTTGGCCTTCCATCCCTTTGACACAGTGAAGGAGCAAGCACTATATTTTGAAGATGTTCGGGCCAACAGCAAAATATATACAGCATTACACATGGCACTTAGCATTCTGATTTATAGCTCCGTCTCCTGTAAATTTGATTAGTATGAACTAGCAACAAAAGCTTGAGCAAGTCAGGTTTTTTAATTTTAAAACCAAGGGCCATTTTAGCTATCTGAAATGGAGATGATCACACTAAGGAAATGGTGGGTCCATCTCCATTTTTTATATTATCTCACCCTCTCTAACCCCATAGGAATTTTACAGGAGGGATTTGCCTCATTGGGGTAGCTCATTCCTAGGCAATCTTGCAGAATCTCTGCATGACTTTGGCTTTGGGGGTGCTGTGGAGATGGGGTCACAGTATATTCCAGGTAGGAGTCCCATGTAAAATGCCCCCTAGACACACTTTTGTAAAGGCAGGTCAATAGGAAAATCTAAGAGGCTGAGACTTCAGTCAACAGTAAGCAAGCTGATGTTCTCCTTAATTCATTCAATGCACATGTGTAGGTGGACCATTTGGTTTGTAAGGTCTTTAGTGATAGACTCAGGCTGGGATTTTCCTGGTTCCAAAGAACATTTCCTCTAGTATTAAATTCATCATATTCAAAACCATATCACCACTTTCCTGGGATGCTCAACCCAGAGAATTCTCAGATCTTAAAGAAGATGATTATATACCCTAACTTAAGAAATATTGAATTTAGCCCTAACCGGTTTGGCTTAGTGGATAGAGGGTTGGCCTGCGGACTGAAGGGTCCCAGGTTCGATTCTGGTCAAGGGCATGTACCTGGGTTGCGGGCACATCCCCAGTCGGGGGCGTGCAGGAGGCAGCTGATTGATGTTTCTTTCTCATCGATGTTTCTAACTATCTATCCCTCTCCCTTCCTCTCTGTAAAAAATCAATAAAATATATTTTTTAAAAAAGGAATATTGAATTTAAAGAGTGGATGGTCACTACTTACTCACAGAGGACTTAGGGACTCTTGAAATATGTCTGTGTCCCCCCAGGGTTCCAGGGACTCCACTTTGAGAAGCACTGGGGAGAAGACTCCCTTTACTTGATTGTTTACTCATGGACATGGTTGGTTACCAGTTTTCTTTGCATTTATGTTGAGGTCCTGCCTCAAATGTTGTTAGTCTTCTACTGAGAACAATACCTGGTGGATTTAAATGTCAGTAAAACAAAAAAGTTATCACTTGTTAAAAAAAAAGAAGAAGAAGAAGAATAGTGGAAATAACTGAAGCGTAGAAATGACGCTGGGAAGTGCTTGACACCATTATCTATTTTAAGCTTTGCTCAACTAAACTGGTTTGATGAGGGGAGTGTTTTCCCCCAGGACTCCAGGGAGGAGATACCAGGAGGGGACAAATAAGAGTAATGGGCGAAGCAACATAAATAATAGAAATGTATTGAAGAGATTGTATTTTTAACAGAGGCCAGAGTACACTGAAGCTACTGATTAGTCACCAAGTTGTTTTCTCTTTAATTGTTGTTGTCAGCTAGTTGCTCTCTGCTCAAAACGCAGAAGTGAACTTTAGCACCATATATTACAGGGTGGTGACAGCAACCCATTAATAAAAGGCAACACTCATGATTTGAAAAAATTTTTAACTTCTGAACTTGCAGAAGGAAAGACTCCAAGACTAATCCTGGGATAAATTTGACTGTTCTCTCTTTTTATTTTTTTGTTTGTTGTTAATTCTCACTTGAGGATCTGTTTCCATTGCTTTTAGATAGAGTGGAAGGGAGGGAGGGTTGAAGGGAGAGAGAGAGAGAGAGAGAGAGAGAAACGTCGATGTAAGAGAGACACATTGATTGGCCTTGACTGGGAATCTAACCTGAGACCCTTCAGTGGGAAAGCCGCTGCTCTAACCACTGAGAACACTGTCCAGGGCAAAAAATTTTGATAAGTACTTAAGTACAAAGTACAGGTCATTTTCCTCTCAACTCTATTCTACTATAAGGAATACATCAATGATGACAAAATACCTTGAGAGGAATGGAGAGAATATAATACTGGAAAGGTTATGGCGAACCTTTTGAGCTCGGCATGTCAGCATTTTGAAAAACCCTAACTTAACTCTGGTGCCGTGTCACATATAGAAATTTTTTGATATTTGCAACCATAGTAAAACAAAGACTTATATTTTGATATTTATTTTATATATTTAAATGCCATTTAACAAAGAAAAGTCATTAAAAAAAATGAGTTCACGTGTCACCTCTGACACTCGTGTCATAGGTTCGCCATCACTGTCTTATAGGAATGTGAGCTCTGTGTTGCCTGATTATAGGAGAACCCAGAAATCCTAATTTTAGTTTGACTTTTTAATATGTGGGCAATCTGTTCAAATTTTCTAAAATATATTGTATGGGTCCTTAGAAAGGTCCTCTCATTTATGATTACTGATTTATATATAATCAATGAATAAATAGGTTGGGAAGAGAACAGCCTGGACTTTCTGGTCAGAGACTTCCTTTCCCTGTGTATACCCTCCTTGAAGATGCATTCTTGCCCCTTTCGGACAGTCTGTTCAATTCAGCAAGTGTGCATTGAATATATCACTGTATTAGGTGAGGTAGAAGAAGGTAAAGGGGGGATAAATGGTGATGAAAGGAGACTTAACACATTGCGTACCGCATGGAAATCTCTAAGACATACGCCAGGGATCGCACGTTTTTGGGCAAACTGCACGTTATTTAAATCATCATAATGCACTTTAGGTGTTGTTTTTCAATAATTATAACATTTTTATTTACAAAAACAATTGAACAATTAAAGTTCCTAGTACTTTTTTAACGTATGGTACTGCATAAAACATTTTCCTCTATGAAGAGGGACCAAACAAAATTTACATAAGTATCTAGATTCGCTCCTTTTTCCATGGGCGTGAAAAACGAGAACACTCGTGAGCGATCCTTAACAGATGGTGCGCGAAACATGAGAAAACTCCTGAGCGGTACGAAATGTATTAACTTGAGATGATGAACACACAATATAATATACAGATGATGTATTATAGAATTGTATACCTGAAACCTATATAAACTTATTAACCAACTAGAGGCCTGGTGCACAAATTCATGCATGGGTGGAGTCCCTCAGCCTGGCCTGCGATTGGGGCCAATGGGGGCCAGCTGGCCGGGGAGGGACTGCGGGAGGGCTCCAGGGCATGTCTGGCCCTCTCGCCCAGTCCTTATCAGCCAGACCCCAGCAAGCTAATCTACCAGTAGGAGCATCTGCCCCCTGGTGGTCATTGCATGTCCTAGCGACTGGTCGAGTGGTCGACACTTACCATATTATGCTTTTATTATATAAGACTAGAGGCCCGTTGCAGGAAGATTCCTGCAAGAATAGGGCTTCCTGTGGCTGGAGCGAAGCAGAGAAGGGAGCGAAACCCACTGAGGCGGGCTTTGCTCCCGCCCCGCCGCCCGGCTGGTTTCTCTCCCGCCTCCCACCTCTGCTGCCTTGGCTCCGTTCCTGTCTCCACTGCCTCTACTTTGCTCCCTTCTGCAGCGCTTCGCTTCCACGTTGTCTTCAGTCTTTCCTCCCAGCTGGTATATGCAAATTAACCGCCATCTTGGTCGGGTTAATTTGCATATAGTTGCTCTGATTGGCTGGTGGGTGCAGCGAAGGTACGGTCAATTAGCATCTTTGTCTTTTATTAGTGTAGCTGTTATCCCAATAAATTCAATTTTTGAAAAAAGACTATATCACTATATCATAACAGTTTTCTCTGGGATTAAAAAGTTTCACCATTAGTTCTCACTATTTTTGGAGACTAGATAGAGTAGGTTCACATATCAGGTCCTATGACAGATTGCAGATTCTGTCACATCTTGGATCCAAGAGATAGGATCTAAGCCCATCCATAAAGAAAAACTTGGGTGTGTCAAAGTCATTTTTAAAAAGTTCTCTAGGAACTTTCCATCATGAAGACCAATAGACTACCTCTCACCATGTCAGTTTTCCCACCAGTATTGGAATAGATTTATTGCTTTTGGACTGAGCATAGATGATGTAGTTGCTTTACTTGAAGGGGTAATCAGTTTGAAAACATGCACTCTAGCTTTAAATATATCACACTCAGCAGGGGAAATATTCACACTTTGAGAGACCTTCCCCCTCCCCCCAGGAACGGAGATATCTCAAGGAAATGCTGATTTATGTTTCCCATCACAAAATGCTACATGAGTAGAATGGCCACCATTTCATTTCTGCTCTTTTAATTTTCTAGTCATATAATTTTATTCACATAAGTCAAATGAGGCATGAGTATGAGGCAATCTACTATAAATAATGTGTCTCCATACCCAATTATTTTTTTGTTGGATAAATACTTTTATGCAGACCTTTTATATAGGTCAGTAGTTCTCAAAGTATAGCTCAGAGACTCCTGGAGGTCCCAAGACACTTTCAGATGATGCATGAAGTTGCAACTAATTTTGTAGTAATGCTAAGATGTTACTTTCTTTTTTTACCCTATTCTCTCACACATGTGA
Source organism: Myotis brandtii (assembly GCF_000412655.1). Taxonomy (NCBI): domain Eukaryota; kingdom Metazoa; phylum Chordata; class Mammalia; order Chiroptera; family Vespertilionidae; genus Myotis; species Myotis brandtii. The sequence continues at coordinate 462,605 of NW_005353789.1, read as the reverse complement.
CTGATGATTTTTCTGATGTGTGTACCTGGCCAGGTTACAGTTCTCAGTTACTCAATCAAATACTAATCTAGGTGTTGCTTTGAAGTTACTTTGTAGATGTGATTAAAGTCCATAGTCAGTTGACCTTAAGGGGAGTTATCCTGGATAATCTGGGCGGGCCTGAGTCAATCAGTCCAAAAACCTTAAAAGCAGAGCTGAGGTTTCTCTGAAGAATAAGATATCCCCCTGCAGCTTCTTGTGCCTGAGTTTCAGCCTGCCCTCCCTGATAGCCTGTGCTATGGATTTCAGCTATATCTAGCTAGTCCCCACAAGCACATAAGTGATTCCTTGTTGCAAATCCTATATAATAAAGAGGTAATATGCAAATTATCCCTCACGCCCTCATGAGATGGCTGCCTACGACGAGGCAGGCAGGGGGCTTAGTGAGGGACAACCAAAAGACTGAACAAGCAGGCCGCATGGGGTGACCAGGCCGGCAGGGGGAGGGGGGGCATGAGGAGAGACCAGGCCAGCAGGGGGGGAGTTAGGGATGACCAGGATGGCAGAGGGGGGCAGTTGGGGGCAACCACTGCAGGGGGGGGGGCAGTAAGGGGTGACCAGGCCGGCAGGTGGGGGCAGTTAGGGGCGACTAGACAGGCAGGCAGGTGAGCGATTAGAAGCCAACAGTCCAGGATTTTGAGAGGGATGTCCGACTGCTGGTTTAGGCCTGATCCTGGCAGTCGGACATCCCCCAAGGGGTCTTGGATTGGAGAGGGTGCAGGCTGGGCTGAGGGGACCGCCCCCCTGCATGAATTTCGTGCACCGGGGCTCTAGTCTCTTAATAAATATCTCCCACTCTTCTGTTTCTCTTGTGTAACCTTGACTGAGATTTTGCTAGTGGAAGTGGTTATAGAGGACCAGAATCTTAAGGATGAGTTTTCTGGAGTTGGCGTTCTAATCTGATTAGATTTAAAGGCACTAATGACTATTTTCAGTGGTAATGAAGGCACTGGTAGTCCATGTTATGATATGGTAAGAGGTAACACAAAATGGGCCATTGGATACTCCTATTCAATATCAATAGAAGGCAAGATTCTGGTTGACCATTTATTTGCTATTTTAGAACATTTTAGTCAAACTAAGGAATATACTGAGATTGGCTGGTTGTTCCTAACTGCACTTCAGTAGTAGGAAAAGGAAAGTGTGAACTCAGAGTTTCAAGTTCTCAGGTTGAGGTCTGGTCCATATAAATGACCTGAAAGCATCTATATTTCTCTGAAAGAAACCCTTATATCCTATAGCCACAAGCCAAGATTTCTAAAATATAAACCTAGAGTCTTATTAACATAAAAAACCTGTAAAGAATTTTTTGTGAGTTTATTTGAGCCAAACTGTCGACATATGCTGGGAAGCAGAACCTCAATGAATTGAGATAATACTCTGGATAATGGTGGGTTACATCGGTATTTATACACTGCAATCAAAGGAAAGGGACATAGGTGGGTTACATGAAATCCATTGGTGATAGACTAGAGAGGCGGAAGAGAACAATTACATGATAATAATGAAGGAATTTGTGATATCTATCCTGGTGCCCAGCACATTAAGTTGTGCCCCAAGGGTTCCAGCAAAGGAAGTTACAAGTTACCCAGACATTTCAAGGGTATGTTATTATAGATGCAAAAAGACAGATAGGCTCAGTTAAGGTAAAGGTTGAAATTGTCAGTGAAGATACCAGCTTAGGACGTAACTACCCACCATAACTGCTTTTAGTTAAAGTTTAATTTTAGGCCACCCTTTGTGGTTACTTTAGGTCTCTGAGTTTGCAAGACCACCATGCAGGACTTCCTTGAGCTTGTGAGGTTAGCATGTGGCCCCTTTCATCCACAGTTTTATCCTGTGAGTGGCAGAATTATAACACAAAAGTGAGGGCATGGATTGGGAACAGGATCCTGAACATTGATATGGGAACATTTGGGCAGATCTAGATGCTCTGAGAGCCTTGAACCCTTAAATTCTGCTGAGCCCTCTTTGTCAGTAGAAGCAGCTTTCTACCTCTCCCTGAAGAATCTGCAGGTACTTGCCCTATAAGACACTGCTAATTCTCATCAGGACCTGCCTCTACACTATTTGCTTTTAAATCAGTAACTAAATTTAAGTCCCAGAAGACTTCGAAGGGTCAGGTACAGAGTGTGACCCGTGAGGAGGTGTACTATGCTACAAAAGAACTGCATGATTTTTCCAAGTTCTCCAGGCAGAAATCTGGGGAATATGTGTGGGAAAGGATTTAAGGGTGTGATAGCATGGCAGAAAGAATAGAAAGATGGATCAGGTAATATTTACTGAGTGGACCTGTTGTAGGCGGTGGGAATGGCACCAGGTATTAGACTGGTGGGGCCAGACCAAACCTGGGTTCAGCAACCTCGGTACTTGGGTTCTGGCTAGGAAAGAATTCAGAGCCAAGACCCAAACTGTAGGAGAACATTTTATTTTGTAAATTACAGAGGTAGAAGAAGTAATTCCTAGGATAGATGGCTTAGGAAACAAGTTACGGAAGTAATGAAAGGGCTCTTGGAGCCTCAGAGTGAGGAAGCTACTGGTAATGTGCCTGGGGCAGGGAGGCTGCGGGGTGGGTAGGGGAGGGGAAGGAAAAGGAAAAGGTGCAGATTTGTTGGGAGTGAGGAGAGGAGAGAGCACACTTGGTCCTCTGTCCTAAGGATTTTAGGGGAAGATCTCAATAGAATATTCATCAGTTTTCCAGGTGTGTCCTTTCAGGGTTGTGGTCTCCACTGATAGATTGGCTAGTACCAGGGTAGGGGGTCATTATTCAAAGCAGTGGTCCTAAGGTCAGCTGGTTTTGTTACATATCTGGGCCTGGAGCTGAAATACAACTGAGGTATAGATGTTATCTCTAGGGAGGGAAAGTCAGGAGTCCAAACCACGTAACCAGAGAAATGCTAGGGGAGGAAAAGTGACCCTGGGGTGAGGTCCCACCCTACAGTTGATTGTCCCATTGCTAGGCACCTGGGGCTTTTCTACCCTGTGACCTTCTGTACTTGGCCAATCATCCTTGCTCTGCTCATGTCTGTCTAACTGCCTGTCACAGACCAACTAAAAAGAAATTCTGGATTTAGTGTCTGAAACATAGATCCAACAGTGGTCTACACTAAATTAAGTTGAAATGCCAGAACTACCTTGATGTCCTATGGAGGAAAGTAGACAAAGGTGTAGGGAGAGTGAAATGTTACAGTGGAACACATATCATGTAAGACCTGCTCATTCATCCTGGGAAGGTCCAAAGACATATATCTTTTACCTCAACTGTGAGAAATAAATTTGTGAATTGAGCCCCAGTATCCCTGAAGAGCTCTATAGCTGTTCTTCTTTGTAGGTCAGAATTTACGATGACAACTGCTACCAATGAACTGAGATCCCTACTTGCAATGAGGATAATGGGCCTCATGGAAGGCAGGGGAAAAGTGGCTGCACTTAATTGCCAAAGACAAGGTGAGCATGATGACTGTAATGGGCAGTGGAGTCAAAGTACTGTAGTAATCAGAATAGCCTGACTCGAGGAAAACCTGGGGCTTTGTCTAGGACAGTGATGACGAACCTTTTGAGCTCGGCTTGTCAGCATTTTGAAAAACCCTAACTTAACTCTGGTGCCGTGTCACATATAAAATTTTTTGATATTTGCAGCCATAGTAAACAAAGAATTATATTTTTGATATTTATTTTATATATTTAAATGCCATTTAACAAAGAAAATCAACCAAAAAAATGAGTTCGCGTGTCACCTCTGACACGCGTGTCATAGGTTCGCCATCACTGGTCTAGGACCTAGACAAAGGTCAGACCATGGTCGGCAAACTGCGGCTCGCGAGCCACATGTGGCTCTTTGGCCCCTTGAGTGTGGCTCTTCCACAAAATACCACATGCGGGTGAGCACATACAATGAGATTGAAACTTTGTGGCCCATGCACAGAAGTCGGTATTTTGTGGAAGAGACACACTCAAGGGGCCAAAGAGCCGCATGTGGTTCGCGAGCCGCAGTTTGCCGACCACTGGTCTAGGTGATCAAAAGAACTAGGTGGGCAGTCTACTAAATTCTCACTTGTATTCTATAGAAGTGGTAGACATCTAGGTTTGGTCAACAGAAGTCTAACTTGAATTACAAAAAATAGTCACAGTCCCTCAGTTAATTTCCAAACCTGAGAGCCAGTTTATAGACTAAGAACCACTTGAAAGAAGCGGATACTGGGTTCTCTTTAGCACTGCAGAAAATTTATTCTGTTGATCTGTGTCCCAGTCTTTCTCAAAGGGACTGTTGTCATAGGAAAGCAAAGTGGGGCAGGGTGGTGGTGGTGGTGGGAATCATTTCTGGGATTGGATAAAAAGTAAAAGGGATAGAGATACACTTCTTTTACAAGGTGAGAATAGAATAGTTAACAGCTAACAATTGACCTGAGAACAATAACAATGAGGGGTTCAGTGGTCTCTTGCTCTGGTGTAGTGACTGTGCCCAGAGGGGTCTGGCAAAAGGAAATTACTCTGACATTTCAAAGGTTTGTTATAGTGCCTGCAAATAGACAATAGACAGGCTCAGTTAAAGTAAAGATTGACTTTTGTCAAGGAAGACTCCTCACCATGACTTGCTTTTATTTTTTTTAATTTTTTAATTTTTCAATGTTTTCATTGATTTTTAGACAGAGAGAAAGGAAGAGGGAGAGGGAGATAGAAACATCAATGGGAGAGACACATCCTTTGGCTGCCTCCTGCATGCCCCCTACTGGAGATGGAGCCCACACTCAGGGCATGTGCCCTGCCCTGAAATTGAACCGTGACCTCCTGGTCCATGGGACGACACTCAATCTACTGAGCCACACCAGCTGGGGATCATGACTTGGTTTTAGTCAAGAAGTTTTAATTTCAGGATGTGAACGGTGATGGCGGCATAGGTAAACACTGGAAATTGCTGCCTCGCACAACCACTTCAAAAATACAACTAAAAGACAAAATGGACATCATCCAGAACCACAGGAAGGCTGGCTGAGTGGAAATTCTACAACTAGAGGTAAAGAGAAAAGCACACTGAGACTCAGAGGAGGTGCGGAAGTAAAGTGCAGAGGTGCGGAGGCGCACTTGGAAAGGGATGGCAACTGAGGACGCAGCGCAAGTGGAAAGGGCTAGCAGCTGAGGACACAGTTGTCTTTTTCAATCGGGAGGAAGTCTCAGGCTCCCGACTGCTCTGAACTCCAGTTCCGGGTGAGTCTCTGGGGACCCAGACTCATACGGGGAGAAACTGGTCTGTCTGGCATCGGGCAAAACTCGAGCGCGGCTTTCTCTCAGAGGTGCTTGCAGCGATTACTGGGACACTGAGACCCAGGGCCTCTTAAGGTAGGACTGGGGAACAGCCATAGCTGCTTGCTCCGCCCTTTTGATCCCTTGAGACCCTGCCCCACCCAAGCTGTGTGCAGAGGCTTTTGCATATGAAAGGCCTGGCCCTTTGCAATCTAAAATTACCTAACAAACTGCAGCTGGGTCAGAGAGACCCAGAACTTCCAAAAGGCCCAAC